>NW_015150489.1:1529529-1566194 GCF_000732505.1 Cyprinodon variegatus
TGTGCAATGTATAATGTGCAATTTACTATTTGATACCCTGAGCAATAACCTATTTCTCTATATTTGACACCGAGTGGATATATATATATATATATATATATATATATATATAAAAATATCCATCTATATAAATACCCATGTAAAAACCATTTGCAATAACTCAGTGTAATGATCCTACTATGAAAAAAAAAAAATCTGTCAAATGTGGACCCACTGTATATACTTTATATTTTTCATGCACCTTTTTCTTCCTTTGGCACATTCTTCATCTTTGACTATTTGAGCCGATGTAACGAGTAACTCTCTCCACTGTGAGATCAATAAAGTCAATCAATCGATCAAAATTATATCTGATAAAAAACACTATGGCTGTCTACTTGTGGTTGATGTTGCTCAAATGAGTGACCAAGCTGTACCAGCTTCTGTATTAAGACTAAATTGGATGGGTCTCATGGGTATAAAAGGTTCTGTTTGCACTGGAAAGTGCAATGTTGCAGGCAAAGTAGGTCAGATAATGTTGTTTTGCATTATGAAATGGACTGTAACTGGACTACTGTATGCAGTTGCTACATTTGAAAAGTGATAACTCAAGCAAGACTAGACAAGCCCTCATTCATTGTGCTTTCTACACTTCACTGTGGTTGGAAACCATTTATTAGTCAGCCTAATTGGTAGAAAGTCACACTAGAATTATGGAGCTTCTTTTTCCATTACAAATTACGTAGTATAGATATTAAAACCACATAGAATGACTAATGTCAGTTGTTAATACAGCATAAGCACATGTCTTTTATTACTGAGGGATAGAAGGTGCTCTCAGCCTGGTTCCAGATGCAGGGTAATTAAACAGTGGTTAGTGGTTGTCCTATAGCGGCTCTGCCGGCCTGAAAATCCTGTGCTGGCACATCATCAGTAAAGAGGGGTCAGATTCCAGTTTGGGCATGAACTCCTCTGATCTGCCTTACTGCACCTTCAACTACTGAAGTAGATTTGACATCCAGTTGCTTTCATACCGTTTAAGAAGGCATAACTAAACACCCGATGATCTAAGCCGACGGCTCGTCATAACACATGGCATCTGTGGGAACCTGTCTCTACCAACAGCACGATCATCAACCCCTATCACTTTTGCGTCATTGCTGAAATAGATTGTAATGAGATTTTAATTTGAAGTTTAAGATGTGAAGAAGCTGTCTCCATTTGCTCTTGCCAGGAAGATTAATGTTTTCGCATTAATCTTGAATTCTGTACATTGGGATATTTTTACCTTTATCTGTCAATTTTGACACATTGAGTGATTAATTTGTACCAGGAAGTGGCACAGTGGAAACTTGAATAGAGTACACAGGGAAGCCATGGGGAGAATAAAGCATCGAAAGGAAGAAAAGGGAAATTTGAGACAGTGATGTAAGGTTTAGAAGAAAGAGGGGATAAAGTATTTCAACACTTTCATTTTATTCTGTTGGCAAAAAGAGCCTTGTGCTGTGCCTAAACTTGCATTAGTTCCTGTAGTTTCTAAAGTTCATAGTACAATAAATACAACAATAAAGTCCATAAGAAGGTAAAGACAAGTGGGGAGTTTAATACACTTTTTTTATTATTTAGACCGTATGTGTGGTATTGATTTGAAACTATGGCTGGTGTGCTTGTGAGGACATCTGCTAGTGTTCAGTGTAGTTAGCACTGTATAAGGACAATTATGGGTTTCACAAAAACTAATAGTAGGGTTGTTGCGCAATGGAAACATATTATTATGCATTTGACTTGTTATATTTCAAGCTATCTATCAGAGCATACTATATGAAGAATGGATTCATATCATAGCTTTATAAGTTTATAAGTTTTATATAAAATGTAAATTATTGAATTTACAGGTATGTTTGTAGAACGTTGCTACAAATAATGTTTACCATTATTTCTGTGTTTACCATTGCAAGATGCACGTTTTATATATATGTATATACGTAGAGCTATATATGTATATATTTATGTTTGCATATCTGGAACGTGTAACAAAAGTAATTTCCCTCTGGGATTATTAAAGTATGTCTGAGTCTGAGTAAGTTTCTGTTCCTGCAAACACATCAACTTTACATGGAAACATGTGCATCTTGCAATGGTAAACATTATTTGTAGCAACGTTCTACAAATATACCTGTACCTTGTTATTCTAACAGCAATTATTTAATGCTCAAAAATATATATTACCTGACAGTATGAGGAAAAAAAAAAAGGGGGAACATTTTCTGCTTTATACAGAATTAATATTCAGCATTTTTAGGTGTTCAACAGAAAATAAATGAATTTTACCTCCAGCTAAACCATAAAAAGAAACTTATTTTATTGAAGTTATGATCACCTTTCCCTTTATTGATAAACTTAATGTATTCAACAGTAATTCTCATTAAGAAACCAAACCTGTTTAGGGTAAATACAATGAAATTGTTGATGTTTATAGATCTTGCAAGATCCCAGACCTCTGAAAATTGTTGGTTGAAAGTAAAGTTTTATTTATTGTTTTCTTGCCAACAGGTTTGTCACCAACAGAAAGGATGAGAAGCTTAAGGTCTCCAGTCAGGTCTCCGATACCAAAACTAGGAAGCCCAATTCCCCCTCCAACGACTGGTCTGCAGAAGCTGCCCCAATGCACACGCTGCTGTAATGGCATTGTGTAAGTATTTTACAAGATATAGTACAAAGATAGGGTAAAAAAATGATAAATATTGTCTCAAACTCCTCATTTCAAAGACTCAACTGAGAGAAAAACCATGCTGCATATTATATTGTTATTTTAGATATAAGTGTTGACTGTGGAAACACTTAAGCTGCATCTGGAAATCGTATATCTTCTGCCTGTTTTGTCACGTCCCCTGTGGTCATAAAGTTTTAAGACCCAAACCATGCTAGGTGAGTCAAGGTTTTACTCTGGCTGGAATCCGTGAGGTTAACTCACACCAGTCAACCTGCACCAACAGGCCATCATTTCTCAGAAGACGTATTTTAATGATTAATCAAAGCCAAACTCCACACCCTTTCCCATGCACCCGATACCACATAGCCGCATGCTTCTATGTACATTTATAAACCAACACACAGAGACACAGTCTGTTTTCCAAAGGATAAGCAAAGGGAGAAACCCCCAAACCCACCCCCACCCCAATAAAAAGCTGCCACAGGTAGGCGATGATGTCATGAGCTTATATTACTGGTTGACAAGAAAACATTGTGGGGGTTTGCCAGAACAGAAATCCTGTTATGACCTCGGAGCACTTTACAGCCAGCATGTATAGAGCTTTGTGACAAGGGTTCATACAGCCAGCCATGTGTGGTTTAATTGTGTTTAAGGAAAACACACTGCAGTCCAGAAAGTAAAACATTAAACTGCTATCACAATGTATCTTATCTTTGCATATCTGAAAACATGGTATATCTACATCTAAAAGTAAGTGCGTAATGCAGTTTTTATGGAATGCTATATTAACATAGTTTTGTAAAGTGTGTGTCACAAGTGATTTGGCCAGTGTGCTCCCGCAAAAGCACAGATGTAGGTAGACTTTCTGTGACCTCAAAATGTATGCTCTTTCCTAACCTAGTGATTCCCTCATAATCTTGATTTAAACTTTTAACCTCTACAGAAGTGCATCTCAAGTAAAAGACAATTATATTGTGATGATGTCTTATACTTTTTTATCACAGTTTTTGCTTCACTACTTTTTTGCAACTCAGCAGGTGCTGTTAAGTTGCTGTTGTTCATTAAATAAACTTTAAAGTTAATTGTTACAACAATTTAGATTTTGAAAGTCTTTATTATTTATACTTGACACCATTGTTTAGGTGTAGACCAGTTGCACATATTGCAGTGCTGGATTGCATCTCTTTTTATCAAGTTGCTTTGGCAGGAAACTGTACACAGAAATGTAATGTTATGAGTTTAATGCCTAAAAGGAGTTAGTGTTTTTCTTGGACAAAAAAATAGCAGCTTTTTAACCTGCACCTGGAGTTTGGTCAAGTTAGATTTATTGCCATCCTTAGATCCAAGCTGCGATGCTCAAGCAATGATAGAAAAGTTATTTTTGCCTTTGAATGCACTAAAGCATCCTTTGAGAACTTCCCTGATATAACATTTGGGTAGATATATATCCAAATGTGCACAGGGTTTAGGTGGCTGTAAAAGAAGACATTATGGCTCATTTGAATAGATATTGGTTGAATAAACAGCTGTGTCAGTTTATCAAAACTTATTACCTTTTAAAGTCAAAATACATAGTCCCTGCTATGATACCAACTCCGTGAGCGACTCCAAATATATCTGAGTGCTTTGTTCACAATTGAATGTACCACTCCCATGCATTTTCGTGTTTTTTTTTTTTTTTTACTGCAGTCCCTTTGAAACTCTAAAAGTTTAAAAAAAAAAGTGTAGCTGTGACTCAAGGAGGCTGTAGGTGGTGGAAACCCAACATTTCTTTATTTTGAGCTTAAGAACATGATAATCAAAACATAATAAGCACACACCCATAGACACAGTGGCTCTGAATAGCACACGCCCCAAAAAAAATAAACATGATGAATCATTTGAAAACTTTGCAAATGTGAAGTAAGATTTATTCCTGTCTAATTTAATCAAAAAGAGACACAAAATTATGCATAAGTGTGCAAAACTTTAAATGAATACTTTTTCAAACCACCTTTTGATTTCCCCCATGCATTCAGTCTTATTCAATAGAAGTCTTTGTCTCAGATCTTGTCTCACATTTGGTTCTGGACTTCGACGTCCTTCTCTTAGTAAGTCCATATTTTTTATTTTTTACTTATGGCCAGACTCACCGTGATAAATTAAATCCTTATTGACTTTTTGCTCTATAGCAGAAAATATCCACCTTAATATAGAGGTAAATTCCGTCTTAAGGAGAAGTTATATGAGAGCATTATGGCATCACTACAGCGTGTCACAGTTGACATGGCATACTTTTTGCGAATTATCCAAACATACCTTTTGAAAACATTTCTGAATGCATTTTGTTTCACAAAAAACAACAACAAAAAAACAAAAAAAAAACAAGATGTTTATAGATTTTTAACGAGTGGAAATGTTTTTTTTAAGAAGAAACCACTTCTGTCTTGTGGTCAAACTGTTTAGCTTATGTCAATAATACTAAAGATTAATGGCACATGTGCAAAACAACAACAACCAGAAAATCTCACAAGATGTGTTTCTATCAGATTTTTCTAATTCACATTTAGAAGTATCACATCAGATAAGCTTGATGGAAGCGGCAAAATTTGATTAAACTCCCTTATATTCATAAAAAATTTTCTGCGCTCAATTAAGGTGGTTTTGGCTTTTGCAAAAAAGAATTGATGCACGGCACAGAAGATAGAAACAGATCTGATGTAGCAAACTTTTACTGAAGTGACGAAACAGCTGTTCAACAATGTTGGGCACCTTTGCAGTGCTTGGTTAATACGCTTTAAACCTGAATTGTAAACAAAGGAAGTTTGCATTTAAATTTTTTGTTAAAAGGTAGGATTTTCCTGAATTTTTTTAAAGACCTGGCCTCTCCACTTTAAATATTCATATTTATGATTCAGGCTTTAAATACTGTAACCTTACAAACTGTGTGCTGCAATATAGTATATAAGCGGCTTTTGGCTTTATGTCTTTTTTGAAAGGGAAAGTATAGTAGAGCCACTACGTAACTTTTCTAGAAAGAAAGAAGGAAAGCTAACCCACTTTGTTTCCTGTGACTTTTACGCAGTGGCACCATTGTAAAGGCCCGGGACAAACTCTACCATCCAGACTGCTTCATTTGTGATGACTGCAGCATCAACCTAAAACAGAGAGGCTACTTCTTTATCGAGGACAATCTGTATTGTGAGACCCACGCCAAGGCTCGAGTCCAGCCACCTGAGGGCTACGATGTTGTGGCCGTGTACCCCAACTCCAAGGTGGAGCTGGTCTAAGATGAAGAGACTGGCTTTCGTTTGCATCAGTAATGGGAAACAGAACATAGTAGAATTAGGCTACTGAGCATCCTAGCCAGCACTGATCAGGCTCTGTCCAGTAGGACTGCTGATGTTGGATCAGTTTTGCCTTCTTTGGTCCGGAGAGTTGTGTTAAACTTTAATGATCCCAGATCAGTACTCTCACACTGACAGGTTTGATAAATGCTTTGCATAGTAAAATATGTAGACAGGTTGAGGCCTGGAACTGATGAATTTCCAAAAAACATTCTCCTGAAAACTGCTATCATTAATCTATTGTGTTTGAACCTAATTCAAGAGAAACAGCTGAATAAGTTTTGCTCATACTCGGAGAACAGTATTCATGTGCACAGTCTGATAACAATCAGTTCAGTAGCCTGACATTCTGTAATTTAGAAAATTCTCAAGTACACATTGCAAAAAGAAGAAAAGGAGAATTCAAAAACTATTTTGTTTCTTGTTCTTTTATAATCTGCAGTTTACACTCCAATGCAGTTCGCAGGTGTCTGTAGTTCAAATGTTGGTTGAAGGGCTTAAATTGTCATTTATCACTGCTACAGGTAAATATTTTACTCATGCTGCTTCTAACTTACTGGCAGTTCTATTTTTAGACTTTTCAGTTTTGCAGTTAAGGCTATTTTTCTCATATTAGCTCACTTTTCCACAGCTCTCACATGAAATTTACTATCAAATGTCATTCAGAAGCTTTGTAAGCAGATTTAAAGGAATGTATCTTGTAGTAAACACCTTTGTATACAAGAAGAACTACTCGGCCCTACAGTTATTTTCACCTCTAGTAAAAAAATAAATTATTTTCACTGCAACACCAGAATCTTTGGTAACAGGGAGTTTGGTGTCAAATTAAATATTGGACCTAGTCCAGCCTCGTTTTGCAGTTGTCTTAAAGGTGCATGGTCACGCATGACTTTTTGAAATGTATACGCCAGCAGTCACAGTTTGTTTGTCTGTTTTTCCTCATTGTAATAGTACATAAATAGACATGAAACAAACATCACAAGTAGATATATTGATCTGTTCCTACTTTGATTCTTTTCCTATTTTTGTTTGTTTGTTAGGAACAAGAATCTTGTTTTTTCTTGGTGTTCTGATAAGTGGCTCTGGGGAGGAATCACTAGAACTAATGAGTTGCTGTAGATTAATTGTTTTTTGGTTAATATTTGCTCTTTAACTTTAGGCAGCTGTTGCTTTACAGCTTTATTAAGTAGCTGCATTCTGATAGCTCCTTTGCTCTGTCTGCAGATGCCGTACATGTCTGTTTATGTCTGTTCATAAAGCCCGGTGCTGGAATTCCATTTAGGCTCAAAAAGGACTTAACACTATTAAGACAGTCGCTTGGTGTATTTAGCCTTATTTTATGATCAATTGTTTTGTTTTGTCTGGGCATATAGCGTGACTATGCACCTTTAAAACTTTCAATTGTTGTTTTGAATATAGTGTAGGTCAGAATTAATTTTGGCACATGGCAAATGTAGTTGCCAATATTGCCAAGGGCGCCGTAAAATAACCGTATGTGCAGAAGATTACCTGTTCAAAACTTTGATAAATAACAATTACTACTTAGTTTTCAAGCAAGTTTAACAAGTAACATGAAAATGATAAAAAACCTGAGTTTTATGACAAATGAACTCTCTGTCCCAGAGCCTGGAGACGGGCCATTTGGAGCAGATTATAAAGGTTATTCTGAGGATGTTTTCTTTCCTTTGCACCTGACTGGGAGAGGAATTTCAGTTATCGCTGTGAAGCATTCCTTTTCATAAAAACAAGAGTTCCCTGGGTATTTTTAAAGCCTCCTCGGGCTGACACAAGTATCCCCTCTACTTCTCCTGACAGCTTTTAATATGGCTTTGTGCATTTGTGTCCAGAGACAAAGCCATGGAAAAACGGCTTTAGATCAAACTTAAAACTTGTAAACGGGGAGTTCACTGCCTACAACATGTGGGAGTAATACCCTCCGTTTCGGTTTTTCTCGGAACAGCATCTACTTGGAAGAGAAAAAATTGACAGAAGTTGGAAGCAAGCATCTTTTTTTGTCTCCATCTTACTGTGAATTCATGACTCTGATTAGAGCCAGGGTCATAAAGCGAATGAAATATGTTTCGACATTTCCTTTAGGGAGAAAGGACAAAGTGTCAAGAGGGGATGAGAGACCAGAAACGAGTTAGATGACATCTAACTTCCTTTCTTAGAAGAAGAAAAAAAAAGAATGTCATTTTATGACCATGAGTGTATTCCTTTTTTGCAAAGTGAAGTGAACTGGGTGGACAAGAGTGATTTCCTTCATTTCAAACAGTTTTTTAACATCACTAGTTTTCAAATCTAAAGTAAAGAGTGCCTTTTGTTGTAGTTACTCATTTATTTTAGCTTTTTTGCTTGAAATCTTTAAATTATGTGAAAACCTTTAACATTACCACACCTGTCTCTGGTCATGTATATATTTTTTGTTGGGAATTGCTTTAACACGGTATACTTGTCACTCACAAAGCTTTGGCATTTAAGATTTTTCTTTAAAAAAAAAAACTATTTTTTTTCCTCTTGTATTTAACTTATTGTCCTGCCAACACAGAAGTTTGTTTTCCATTTACTCTTTTTTTTTTTTTTTTTTCTTGGTTTTAAATAAAACAAAATCTGCAAAGCCATCACGTGTTAATTCACATTTTTTCTGGACCTGTCTACATGATTACCTAACAGAAAATCTCCAAAACACAAGTCCCTTCCATTTGTCTTACTTATACATTTCATTTTGAGACGTTTCATATTTTTAATCTGCATATCTTGCAGTGTAAAGACTGCAGAATTTGTGTCATGTATTACAATTTCTCAGACTTGCACAGAGGCTGTATATATATGATCATGTTTAAAATAATCTTTTTTATAAAGTTAAGAAAGAATGTCTGGTTATGATATTCATCCAGTACATTTAACTGTGAAGTCTTGAAACGAATCACTAAAGCAAATTTAACCATATTTTTAAATTCCTATTCAAGGTGCAAATACAAAGTAGCTAAAAATTAGGAAAATATGAACAAATCAGTCAAATTAGACAGGAAAAACAAAATGATAACCGAACCAAAAAAAACTGATTGAATGTATCTCATCAGTTCCATTTTTCCCCCCCCATGTAGAACCAAATAAATAAAAAAATAAAAAACACTGAACCGGGCTCCAGTTCAGATACAGTAACATCCAATCCAATTACTTTATTCAGTTAACTTTATTTAACAAGTTTATTCAATCAAATTGCAAAGAGTTCATTGTGACCCAGCAATGATTAAATCCATACGTGATTCTCTTAATTAAAAAAACTTAATATGAATCTAAACTTTGCTTCAATCCTCCAACATGAACACAGTGAGAGTTAGATGTATATATTTACTAATAATGTCGCCATTATGACCTATTTATTGCACAGTACAATATGTTTCTTTGAAACATACTTTTTTTTGTCTTGCAGCAAAAAAATAGTGACTCCTTTTTTTTTTCTTTTTTTTTTTAAATCAAGTACACAGAGTTTCCCACACGTGTCTTTCAATAAGAATTCCAACATCATGATCAGAGAGAAAAATCCTCTACTTGCTGCAGGTACCATGACTCTTTGGACAATCTGATACTGCTTGTGAAGAGAAAGAAAAACAGAAAAGAAGTGTGATAATCTGCCCCTTTTCAGTCCTTCAGGTTTATACCACAGATTAAGTGCAGATAGTCAACAAAAATATACAACCCGGATAAATGCTTGTTCTTTCCTTAGCCCACTTTCTGATTTCTGCTTTTGCCTGATTTTGTCTCTCTAAAATATTCCATATTATGGAATATGGAATATTTCCATATCATTTGACTCAACAATGGACAAAAATAACCTGAGCAAATACAAAAAAAAAAAAAAAAAGATTTTTGATTATCATTTTCTTTATCAAGGAAAACAGCTATTAAAAACACACTGGTCCTTCTTTTTTTTTTAGTGTTTTTTTTTCTTTCAAAACCTAAAAACAGTTTGCTCTTGGCAGCACCAACTTTCTCATCAAACTTTAGTCTAAAGTGGACATAAGTTTTTTTACATGTCTGTGGAGAAACTTTATGGTGTGTTGGATAAACCTGTAGCATTTCAGGTAAATTTAAGCTCAGCCTTCCTCTGAGTCAGTCAGGTTGAGTGGAGGTTGGTGCGGGTTTAATAAAATCAAAAAGGCAACAGAAACAAAATCCACGAGCCAAAATCCAGGAAACCAAAAACTAGGAGATGTCGGGTGAACCCACATATGGGGGGCAAAGTAACAACAAGAAGCCAGCAATGATAAACTGCAGAGGAGGTGTATATATGGGGGACAGGACAAAAATGGGCTGATTTGGAGCAGGTGTGGATAGAATTAACTAGAAGGGAGCTAGGGGAAAGGAGACTGGCACAAGGGGGCAACAGAGAGTAACTCAAGAAATACAACCCAGCTTAAGTAGAACACAAAATTGAAAAGAAAGCAATGACCAACAAAACAGAATGATATAAATAACAGAAAATTCAAAAAGAAGTCCAAAAGGGGAGAACCATAACAGAGTCACTCATAAAGATATTTTCTTTGTTCTAGACTTGGACTTGCTTGTGTCTTTCAAAATATGTGCTAATGCAATGCTAGGTGAAGGTAAGTTTTAAATCACAAACTAATGGCAGAATAATAAGTTTTTTTGTGACCTCTTGGTCATTTTTTTAGATTAATTACTTAAAATCTATTAGCTAACCTGTAAGAACAAACTATATATATATATATATATATATATATATATATATATAGAGTTAGAGTGATCTTTTAAATCTAGCACTAACCTGGGTGGTTAAATTATTTTATAGAACCCAGAAATTGATTATTTGTTGTATTCTGAATTTGCCAAGGGGTCTCCTTCATACAATAACTAAGGTGCAAAAAACATATAAATCCATGAATTGACAGCAAACTCAAAAATTGAGCTGAGATACAAAATCACAAAATACATGGGAGAAAAATGCTAAAAAAAGATCCATGCAACAAGTCAAGATGTTATGATACATTTGCTAGTTAAGAAAAACTAGCTCTTCATAGCGGCAGTAGGCAGTACCGGGGTGTGGGGGGTTGCTTCCCCCTTCTTAAAAAATCCTAAAAATCATCCCGCTTCTTAAATGATCATCCCCCCATACCATCCCCTGTGACATTTTATTACTGAATGTGTAAAATTTCTACTATGTATTAACAGTAGTGGCAATAATATTGCCCTTTATACATCTGGCAGGCTGTGTGTTTACAATTAGCCTCAACAAAATAAATAAAATCATTGAAGCGGCCTAACATGACTATGAAGCTGATCCCAGGGGGAAATTTATCCTCTGCATTTGTCCCTAACTCTATAGGGACAGTTAAAGCCATGCCAGTCCAGGTACTGACTGCAGTTCTACTGTAAGCTGCCTTGATCAAAGTCAATGACGGGCATACCTGACATGTTGCTTTAGGTTTATAGACTATATTAATTAGGCTATGTACAGTATGCCTAAAAAAAAAAAAAAAAAAATTCCACCATCCCTCTTCTTTTTTATTTTTAGGGGTTAGGGCTACAAACCACTAGAAGGAAATGATCAACAAGTCAAATGGGACTTAATAGACATAACTACAAATTAATGTGTATGAACCTGATCCGCTGCAAAAACATTTTTAAATGCAGTTTAGAGGACATTTTGATGGAAGAAGGAAAAGTTTTTCTTTTAAATGTTTTTCCAGCACTAACTCTCTGACCATATGTTCATGTTTTTACCAACAGACTGATCCGATATGAGTGGATGATGATTTCCCCTAGTGGTCTGGAGCACTTCCATTAGGCAGGGCTAGTGTGGTGCGTTTCTAACTTGCTGTTTGTGTCTTTCTGTTTTCTGTGATTACAGCATTTCTCCTTTGCAGCGGGTTTCCTTTGCATAGGTTTGTCTTTTAGTCTTATTTTTGTGTTTACTAGTCTAATTTTCTTATTTGCTAGTCTCTTTTTGCTCTTTTTTAGTGTCATTGTCGTGCTTTATTACTTTTTGAATTGCTGTAAATTCGTGTTTGCACCCCTTGGCCACTGTGCACGCATGTTTATGCAAGAGCTGCTACTTTTGAAGGTTTATTACATAATTATGGCAAAACATTTTCATTTCTGAGTTTTCAAAGATAATTTACAAAAAAAAATAAAAAAATATGGGAGTACTTGGCCCACAAAAGACTCCACACATTCTCTATCAATATTTAGTAAACTTTGAGAATAAACACATTCAGTTGCTAAAAAACACACCTTTGCTTTGCAGACTGCAACATTCCTCTCACGCTTGTTTGGTTTTCAGTACACTATGTTCTTTCATCCGGGGTCAAATTCTTTCCACTGACCTCTATGGAAAAAATTTAAAAGGTCTGCTACATTGTTTATTTCTATCTAATATTTTTTTTTACATTCTCAAAAAGTTCTAAATACATAAATAAAATAAAATAAAATATGTTTATCATTACCAAGCTTCTAACGTATTGAACTTACTGTATGCATCTTTTATGCATTTTGTTAACATTTCTAAATGGTTTACTTGTTTCTAAATCATAATTTTGTTACGTGTTGGCTTTGAATAATAACAGAATTTAAAGAGAACAATGCCTTTCTTCCTTTGCGTTTATTGTAAAAAAAAAATACTTAAGGTCTGTTTTGTTCTGTTTTCTATATTGTACCTTCTTCTTTATCAGTCATTGCAGACAGGAAGCTCAGTGAGACTCCAATATGCTGCCATTAGTCATTTATACAGGCTAGGTTTAAAAGAATGGTTGTTTCTAACTCTTCCTATAAGATATATCTTTAACAAACAGTACAAAAAAAACCCCAAAAATTGAGATTAGCATCACGTTTAGCTTAACAGAACAAATAAGTTTCACAGATTCACATTTTAATTTTGTTTATATACTATAACCACTGTTCATGTTGTTTATCAGTGTGTTTCACTAAGGATGGTGTTGTTTGCGTCTTTGCAACACTGGTCAGCTGTTTATCTATGATTAATAGCTCAGTGGTTTCTTCACTTTTAGAAAAAAAATAAAACTATGATACTCCCTTGATTAAAGAATAAACACATAACTTGTAGAAGCAAAGCATATTGTGTCAGATTACAACTGTTTTTATAGCATTTCTAAAACAAATGTTATGGGAACATGGGATAGAAATGTAAGCTGAGACATAGACTCAAATCTTTACTTAAAGTAAGGTATGCTTTGATTGCCCTAGTCATGAATTAGGTACAACAATCCACTGTTGCCTGACCTTATATCTTTTGATCAACTTTTATTTTAAACAGTGTTAAGTCTTAATTTTCTGCTAACTTGACATTTTCAGAAACATTTTCTTTGGAGCAAAGTTTGTCATCTTTGTGTACAAGCAGGGTGAGTGTATTGACTCATGAGAGAATGGAAGAATATGCAAAGAGCCCTAAGTACACTCTTTTATATGATAGAGGATCTTTTAGGCTCTGGGCCTGTCTCTCTTAATTAGACCCTTTGAACCTTTTTACAGTAATAAACCCTAAAATCTTAATATATAAATATAAATCAAACGTCTTATCAATGTGTCATCAATCGGTATTTCATACACATAAAACCAAAAAAGCACATGTGCAGAAAACTTTAATGTAAGAATGCATACAAAGGACAACAAAGACAACCCAATGAGATTGTTAAAAAAAAATGCCCCCTGGATGCTTCCCTCTGGAGGCTTTAGGAGTCCCATAACCCAGCCAGGCTAGAAACGAGTCCTTATTCAGCTTGACACCATCCCTTACTGCTGGTGTCCACCACTGGGTTCAGAGATTGCGGCACAACAGGCACTGCAGACCTTCCTTACAGTCAGAGCTACGGGCGGCTGCATCGAGGATGGAGGCAGAGAACATGGCCCACTCAGACTCCATGTCTCCAGCCACCCCCTGAATCTGGGAGAAATTGTCCTGGAGGTGGGAGTTGAACACATCCTTGACCAGGCGTTCCCAGCAGACCCTCACTACTCACTTGGGCCTGGCAATTTTGTACGGCTTCTTCCTCTTCCAGTGTATCGAGCTCATCACCAGGACCTGATCTGTGGACAGCTCCACCCCTCTCTTCACCCGTGTGCAAGAAATGCAGCCGGAGGTCAGAAGATATGACTGCAAAGTCGATCATTGATCTCCAGGCTAGGATGTCCTGGTGCCAAATGCACAGGTGGACATTCTTATGCTTGATTATGGACAATCCCTGACCTGCACAGAAGTCCAATAATGAGATACTGTCTGGGTTCAGAGCTGGCGGGCCTCCCATTCACTTGTGTCACAGTTACTTCTCACATGGTCATTGAAGTCCTCCACTGGAATCCTTGGAAGAGTCTTTATCCAACCTCAGACTCTTTCCCTCCCTGTGAGGTGACATTTAACATAGTTTAAGTGCCCATGGATGGGGTAGCAGAGGCCTTAGCCTCTGACTGCCGCCCAATTCTCTCTGCACTGGTCCCTCATGGTTCCCCCTTCATGTGCTGCCCTTGCGTTACTCCTTTGGACTGGGCCTCACCGGATCCGGCAAGGAAGAACCCGACCACTAGGTGCTTGCCAACGAATCCGCACCCTAGGCCTAGTTCTGCCATACCGGCCGAGCCTTGATTTTTTTGGTCTTAATAAGGGTTTTTGAATCGCTCTTTGTCTGACCTGTCACCCAGAGCCTGTTTGGCTTGGGACACACTACCAGGGGCATTTAAGAAAAACATAGCCTCTGGGATCATCCTGGTACTGAATCCTTAATAAATAAAGTTTAATTCAAAACTTTTAATAAATTCAGAAAAAAAGCTATATAGTTATTTCTTAATGAAATTGCTTAATAATTCTGGGTCCTTAACTGGCTGTTTGCAAGGGAAAAAATGTGATGGATATAAGTCCCTGTGTTTGATAAGGCCCTGTGTTTATTGATTCTAATGTAGAGCTTTTCTGCTCCTTTCCAACCTTTTCATGGTCCAGTTGGGTCTTTGACGGGATGAATCTAACACTTAGCTGTTGTTTGGTCCTCCATCCACTACCCTGAACAAGACACTGTGGGGCACCTAGTGTCCCTGCCCTGATGACTCATAGCTGCAATTACCTGTGTCAGATAATCATTATTCGGCAATCTAATGTCATGGATGTTGGTTTTGCTGTTCCTGCAGCAAAAGAAAATGTTTTTTGAAGGCATTTTTTCAAATTAAATCCTTTTGTAGTGTAGAGTTAATCTCCTTTCCAGTTCTGATCATGAAAGCTTGCAAGTTATTGTTTGTGCAACAAAAGACTTGGACTTCATTCTGTGGACATCATCATTCTTTTTAATCCTGCATGACTATGTGTATGTATGAGAGTGCTTGCACTGCAAATGTGACAGAATGCATTTCCCTTGTTCTAATCTGACCCTCATTTTGAATAGAACTAATTAATACCAAAATAAGCCTGAAAAATAAAAAAAACAAGACCAAACCTTTAAAAATGGTGTGCTTGGAAAGTGTCCTGACAACATACCTTTTAGGTTTATTTAATAGACTTCGTACTACTGAATGTGTACAAATATTGGACGAGATATGCTAAACAATTCTGTTTAGGAATTCTTAGTTCTGCTCACTGTATTATCTCTTTGGATCCTTGCCAACAATATCCAGAATATACAGTAGATGTATCTGTAAGCATTATCTATGTCTGTCTTAGATATATACCTTACAGATATAAATAGCCAAAGTGACCGGCCACAGCTTACCAGACTGACCTTACTACATTGTCAGCTAGAATTCAGACATATGCAACACATCTCTGCCAACTCAAGCTAGTGTAAACAAGAAGAAAAAGAATGTGAAAACTAAACAGAGGCTCATGTTTTATTGCTCTGGACAAAACATGATTCTGAATAACTTGAGTAAATCTTAAAATCCATCTGCATTTTTGGTCAAGAACGACACTAACATGACTTAATTAACAATTACGCTGGAAAGCATGTTTTTTATTCGGATCAGCAAGATGAAATAATAAAAAAAGTTGATATTTCTTAAAATTTCTAAATTCTTTTTTTACATTAGTAAAACCCTAACAATAGACACTTATCAGACAGGACAGTGTTCTCCTAGTGCGTGATAGCAGTGCACTTGTGCTCTGAGAAGGTTGCAAATACCAGGTTTAATCCCCAGATCCTCCACTCTGGGTCTCTGAGCAAAACCCTTAACCTCTGATGGCTCCCCGGGCGCCACACAATGGCAGCCCACTGCTCCCCAAAGGAATAGGTCAAATGCAGAGAGTGAATTTCCCCGTTGTAAGACAATAAAGCAATTTACATTTGTTTTTTAATATTTTCTATTTAAGCATAGTGTGCAAATGGCCAGTGAAAAAGGTTTGGGAACTTTTTTTAATTATGTTTTTGTTTTATCACCATCATGAAACAGACAGATTGGGTTTTCATACATATAAAAACAAGGACACACATATTTTCATCAAAGAAACTGAGAGATTGAGCAAGCTCCAGATTTTCCGTCCAGCAGAATCAATCACCCTTCTCTATATTGCCATCTTGCTCAGACAGTGGCTTGATTGGAAGACTGCTGGCTTGATTGGAAGGCTGCTGGCGTTTATGATAACTTGCAACAAGTCTTTTACAGAGCTAAGGTAGAATTTTGGCCCACTCTTTGTTGCAGACCTGTTATAATTTTGCCACAATCAAGGATTTTCCAAGATGAACACCCTTTATGAACCTATTCCAAAGTATATCAATAGCATTCAGATCAGGACTTTGACTAGACAGCTCCAGAGTCAATATTTTGTTTTCTCTTCAGCCATTCAGAGGCTATCTTGTTGGTGTGTTTATATCATTATCCGGCTGTAGAAGTTGGTATTAACTTGAGGTCACAATAGATAGACAAGCATTCTTCATAAGTATTTTTTGGTAGACAACAGGATTCATTGTTTCATTTGTTACAGCAAGCTCCAGGTCCTGGACAACCCCTGATCGTCACACAACCTTATTTTGCTGTTTGAGTGTTTTTTTCTCTTGAACAAAGTGTTACTTTTATATGAGATGTAATTGGACATGCCCCGTTTTTTGTTGTCAGTGTTTTGTTATCGTCAGTCCAAGTCAAAATAATGTTTTCTAACTGTTTTGGGGATCATCAATACATGTTTCATAAGCAGTGTTTTTTGTGTTGGAATGCTGCCATGCAGCCCATTTTTGCTCTCTTTGTTTATGGTAAAGTCGTGAACACTGAGCTTGACTGAGGAAGGTGAGACCTGCAGTTTTTGGATGTTGTTGTTGGGCCTTTTGTGACCTCTTGGCTGACCCATGGCTGTGCTCCTTGGGTAACTTTTATCAACTGGTTACTTGCTGTCCAAATAGTGCTGGCAGTAGGAACAAGGAAGGAAAAGGCGCCTCCATGCTTCCTATCATAGCTCATTTAGCATCGGGAGCTCCTGAGGTTCCTATCTGGCACTGGGGAGCTAGTGATTGAGCACAGCTCTAGCCCCTCCAATGTCCCAGTTCCTCTTGGGCTCCAACTCGGAAACCAACCTGGGTTCCCAGACTTAAACCTATTGAGTGTTACCTAATGTTAGAGTTCTTGTAAAGTCTTCCTAGTTGGGCGAACAGCATTTGCTGACCGGTGCTAATTGTCTCCTTCCCTGGACCACATATTTTTTCACCAATGGAGTCAGATAGTCTAGCCCCCAGACTTCCTGCTTTCACCTTTAACTTTGGTTAACAACAAAGTTTTGCCCTTGGAATAGTTGTGCCATTTGATTTATAGTGACTAGCCAAGTCCAAAGGAAAATGTTTGACAACAGGAAAACTGCTTAGACCTCCAGGTATACTTAACAACTTACAGTACTTTGGTTGTCGGCAGTCTTCTTTTCACTTTTGTTATGTTTTCAGTTTTTTTGTTCTTCTCATCTCATACAGGTGTTGAAGCAGACTTCTAGATTTACTGTATATTTAGTTTTATCTCTCTTCATGCACCCTTTCCTGTCTCTCTCCCCTCTTAATTCTTATCCCCTCTTTCTTTCTAACCTTCCTTCAATCGCCATATCCATTGTATACATTTTTACTCCCTAAATAATAAATGTTTTTCCAGGTCAGTTTTCTAAGCAAAAAAAAGGCTTTGTTGGGCTACTATATAAAACTTGGAACTCAACGCTAATTCTGACATTTTTAATTGAAAAGGCTTCCTGGATGGGAAGCGAAGCGTCTTCAGACTTGGAAAGCAAAGTCCAAGTTTTTTGGGTTTTTTTTTTTTTTGCTTTCCTTTTTCTTCTTTTCAACAAACTTTTAACTTTTAAACACTAAACACAAACTACAGCAAATTCATAATTTTTTAACAGAATATTAATCAACATTTACAGTTGACTTTGTTACTTTGGTAACAGAGGACTCAACCACATCACAGCTGTTAGTGGCAACAAGTAAAATTACTCTCACCACCCACTATATTACGCACACCATACTAGTAACGGGTTGTACCCCCTTTTGCATTAAGAACTGACAATCCTTGTCATAGATTAAAAAAGATACTGAACACAGTCCTCACAAAGTTTGGTCCATATTGACTGAATATCATCACACTGATGCAACTGGTTTGTCGGCTGCACGACTGTGACTCAATTCTCCAGTTCCTCCACATCCCAAAGATGCTCTATTGGATTAAGAACTTGCAACTGTGAAGGCACTTTAAGTTATATAGACAATGAGATGACAGTTTCATAGCAGCAGTTTAAAAGTTCACCTTTTTGCATGATGGGTCCTTAACCGACAGGTCCTTGGGGGTGATATAATTCCCGTGTGGTGATGTTGTTAGTGACACTGCAACCCTAAGTTGCTAGAGTCTAAACCACCTGCAATGGACAGGTGACACAAGACTTCCTAACAGTGAACTATGTACAACTTCAAACTCAAGGAACCATAAACTCATTGTAAGCTGGTTTAGATGCGAACATGTAAAATTGCTAGAGGCGGAACTAAGAATGCGGTCTGCCAGCTGTTCAGCTTGCGAAGTCCCCCTTAAGATCATGTATGTCATTGGAGCATAACACAAATGTTTATGATTGGAAAGTACACACACTGAGCCTGAAAGTTTTGATTCGAATTTAAAAACAGCTCAGGCAGTATGAGCTATAATGAAATGACATAAAACCAAAAAAGGAGGATTGAGATATTAGATCATGGCAGGAATCCAATACATTAATGTTCATTATTTGAGTGCTTTATTCGCTTCATTTAAGCTTAAAGCAATCTTGCTTGAACACAGCAATTTTGTTAAGCATTGTGCAATCGAAAGACCAATTAATCTCTAAATTATCATTACAACTCATGCTAAAATGCACTCCTTAAGGTTTGAAATGACAGGCAGCAATTTTTCAAGCAGTAGTTTATGCAAAACATGCCGTGTTTCTTTTGAATTTACATTGAATTTTATGACTGTCTTGCAGATGTTTTTTTTTTTTTTTTTATAAATGAAACACCCACGAGACACAGCTTCTCTGGAGCATTAAGCACAAAAAGAGTCAAAAATCCTGAGGCTTGACATCAGTCTGCTTTTGTTTTGCCTAAATGTGAATATTTCATTGAAAGAAGACAAATGAACGCTCTGAAATCATTCACTCCCACACAGTTTACAGCATTCAATCTGCATGTAAATTTCATGGATTGTATAATTATAGTTGTTTTAAGATGACACAATGTTGAAACACACTCGGATATGTGTGGGAAAAAGCCTGCATGAAACCCCAGAGCTATGTCATTTCACCCGAAACCATGAGCTCATTTTCATATTTAGCCTTATGAATTTAATTTACAACTTCCAATTTGATTTATGTGTGTTCAAGAGTCCACATTTTCTCTTGGCTTTCAAATTTAGCAAATCAAATTTAGACTTGCAGCTGGGAAACTCTGCTAGTCTACTTGGAGCTAAACATGAATCTCACAGAACCACAGGGTAGATTGTGTCATGTATAAAATAAAGCAAATCATGGCATCATTTAGCTCCAATTTGATGATTTTTTTCCAAAGATTTTCCAAGTTCTGCATGGGTTTTCTGTGAATACTAAGGCACAATTGGTGGTGCCTCAGGAAATGAAAAAAGCAACCACTAGTATCGTATTTACACTCTTGGTAGATTTTTTAATTCATATTATGATGGTTCAAATGATAACATTTGCAATCATTATAAAGATTATAGAGGAACAGTAGTCGTTGATATGAAATCTTTGTTGGCAATCTCGTCTAAACCAATTTGGGCATTAACTGTGACAGAGGAGCTCAACATAATTAGCCATAGTAAGTCAAAATAACATTGAGTTACAATACTTACTAATTTAATTTCAATGCAACAATCAAGACATAACAATTGTAAAAGATGGTTTACACATATTTAGGGGTAGTGTCTTAAAATAATAGTAGAAACGGCAGCTTAGTACATGTTTACTCAAGCCCCCTTTAAACCACATAAAAGCACACTGCAAAACTACCTATTTTGCCAGATGTATATGAGCTCTGTAGGGTGGCTGATTCTAAATACAGTAAGCTCCTATTCTAAGCTCCTGGTATTTCACCTTTTGTGGGGTCAACAGATCTGAGTTGGAAAGGAAGTCCTCCAGATGTTATTATGTGACAGAAACACAAATAATTCCTCCATGTCAAGCTAGGGCTACGACTAAGGTGGCTGAGGGGTGCATTTGCCATGTAAATACATGATTTCACAGCAAATAAAAAAGACTCTGTAAACTCAACAATTAGTCTAGCAAACTCAAAAAAATAGACTAGCAAACTCAAATGGAATTTTAATAGGATGACGACAACAATTCACATCTGCAAATGCTTATTTATGCCAATGGGTGACAGTAAATTCTTAAAACTTGAGCATTTAATAGATCCCACTTAGTTTTGCGAAGGATATCATTCTAGAAAGGTGAAGATGGACAGCAAATGTCATGACATCTAATGAAAGACATTACATTACTGCCATCAAATTCTTAAAACCTTCAACTTTTAGCTAAAAGGAAATGTTGGTTATAAAGTATGTGAAGCAAGGACGTATCTGCTGTTGATCGATGGCCTTAGAAATGAGATCAGTACCTCTCGCTGTGAGCTTGTCTCATCTTTTTTTAAAGCCTGAACAGCATTACAGCATTAATGGTCTCTGTGTGTTTGGTACTCTGACTGTATCTTATGCAAAATGTGATTTTTAATATTAGAAATTATTTGTTTAGACTTAATATGTTACTCTGTGATGGACTGGCGACCTGTCCAGGGTGTACCACGCCTCTCGCCCATAGACAGCAGGAGATGGGCACCAGCACCCCTCGTGACCCCGCTTAGGATAAGCGTGACAAAGGACAGATAGATGGACTTAATTTGTTATGGTACAAATATAACTCAACCCTGAGTGTTTCAGTGTGAAGCTCCTTCATAGCCACGAATCCCAAATAATAGTTTTGATAATAGAAACGTTTTATAATCTAAGGTTATTGTCTTTTGTAATTATGACATGATTCAAGAGCCTACAATGCGCAATAAAAAGAGGACTGGCTTAACTGAAAGTTTAAAAAGTCATACTTATAATTAGGATTTGAACCAACTTGTAATTCTGATGCAATAAGTCCACTCTGCAACATACAGTATGAGGCCACTTCTTCAACCTGATCACTAGAAAGAACTGTTAGCAAATCTCACAAATATAATTTAGAAAAGACCAATATGGTACAGCCGACACAGAATAGCAATTTAAACCTCAGTGAAAAGCATTTTTTTGTTTTGTTTTGGTGACTGCTAATTATTTACCTGTTTTTTGGTAGTAAGCTTTATGCCAAGTATCAGACAGGAAACTGGCAAAGATGAGTGAGAAGAAATGAACAAACGTTACTAACAGTTGAGAATCCAAAACAAGTATGATTCTCTATGGACTAATAGTCCATGCTCCGCCATGTGAAGGACCATGTGAATTCTTAGGAAAGGTAATGGTTCAAATCAATTGACAGGTTTGTCTTTCAGCTTGCATAATTGTTATTCGCATTGAAGAAACTGCAGAAGACATTGATTTACAGTTGATGAAAAGGATGAGCCATTGTTTTGTGTAATGAATGTTTGAGAAGGATGCATAAGGGCCTACACATGCACAGCCACTAATGGGTGACAGGGGGTGGGGCAGAGCTGGTTCCTTAATATTTTTGGATATTTTCATACAATTGAAAAAAATTTACTCTTTGTAAGCACCAAAATTCAGTTTGAAGTCAAAAGTCCATAAGGATTGAAAGTCACTAAAGTGAAAGGCGGACTGCCTGCAGCTTTCAGCCATGTCACTTCCTGAATGCTCTGCCTCTGTTCTACAGGGCTTCCTAAAGGCTAAATGGCTTGCTTTTAAGCATTAGAAGAGTCTCAGTCCTTTCCTTGCCAAATCCTTGCAACTAGGGCATAACCTGACAACCTTCAGCTCCAGTTTAATGACACTTTGTTTCCACCTTAATCAGACCACTTTTTTAAATAATCAAAATTAGAGACTAGCCTATGCTTTTAAGACTGCTTTGATCTAAACCCTCGAATAATCCATGGCAACCTCATAAATATACGTGTCGGGAGTTGGCCTTTCACAAAACAAGCTTTACTTATTTCTCTTTTTGACCCTTACAATTGTGTTTGTTGATATTGGTAAGAAACAGAGCTAGCAAAACCTATCTTAAAAAAATATGAGGTAAAATTAAGTTCTGTAGAAAGTTTTTTAATTCTTATACTTTTACTACCATTGACTTTTCTCAACTCACAGTAAATAGCATTTACTAAAGCCCCCAAAAAATAGTTAATTCTGCATTAAATTTGTTATATATTACAATTCATTCCCAGACATATATGAGAAAATCTAAGATCAAATTACCAGAACAAGTTAAAGCACATCATAAAAATACTTCAAATAACCCCAAAATGATTCCACAGGCCAAACCAAGTACTGTGGTCTCCAGTAATAAGTTAGCACACTAAAATTAGAATGAAAATAGCTGGCAAGCTTGAGACTGTTGGAAACCTTATATTACTGAAAAGATTTAAGCTCAGATCAGCTTCATCCCACACACCACTTTAGATCATTTAAGTACAGGCCTCTTCATTTAACATCCATGGACAATATTGGAAGGCTGTAAAACAAGGAGTAACTGTGAAATCCTCTAAAGACACTAAGATGTGTTTTTAGTTTAGCTCCAATTATATTGTATGCATTTAGATATGTTTAAATAAATGTGCATAAATCGGACCACGTTGTCCCTATACTGTACATCCTTCACAAATGTTTAAATAGTTTTGTCAGATTTGATCTATGGCACCTTCTACAATTGATGGTTTGATCAACTCGTCCCAAAGGAGGGAAACAGTGAAGCATCTGTTGACACTTGTTTGCTTAGTACTTCTATATGTCACAGGTATGGAAATAACTGATTTTCCTTCCAGCATTTATCAGTTTTTCAATGTTCTATTGTTCTACATAGCTTGTATATTTATAATTGTTTGTTCCAAGGACTAGTGGCGTTATTGATTAGTAGAAAGTGACATTTTTAACCAGCTCTTTAATGTAATATAGTGCAGTCAGAACTGGACAGAATTGCTTTTAAGTTGAGTCTGCATAAAAAACAAAGACATTTCTTAAGTAGCTTTCATTTCATCCTTAGTATATTTTTAAGCGTTTTTTTAGCTATGTATTTTATTTTTCTTAAGTAGTGCTTTTTTTTTTTTTTTTACAGAAAAGAGTGTTTCACATATAAGAAGTCATTATACCTAAAGAATCAAAACAAGAGTAACTAAAGAAAAAGCATCGGTTCCAAGTACCTTGTGTTTTACTCTTATATTAATATTGTATAACATCTATTGTTTGGAAAGGATTCTTTGCTGTATATTTAGTTGAACAGAAATTATTCATAAACATTTATATACCATGCGTTACCGAAACTCTTATAATGTCACACTTCAAACCAACCTTAAATGCTCTTTAATTATATTTCCAGATGAGATTGATAAAACAGCTTGTGTGCTGTTAAAGACAAACAGAAGGAAGGTTGGGAGGGGTTTGGCCTGTTTAATTGGTAGGCATGTTTCCGATTTTAAAGATGGATGGAAGAAGGAAATGCTCTGCGTCAACCTTGGCTCGTGAAGTGTTCATTGTTGCGAGATGTGCAGAATAAGGCTATGGTATTTGGTGATCTTGCCACAACTTGACCTCTGATGTCAGAGATGTGGAAAGGGACGCTCAGTTAGTAGGGTGTGTTGAAATGTAACCATAGAGACCAAAACCCACGGAAGGCACAAGATAAAATGTGATTTTTTTAAATATTGACTTAGAGGAAAGGTTCACTGGTACATCTATTGTTCTCAGCAGCTGAGGGGAAATAGCCAACTCTCATGTAAGGACATTTATGTGGGTGAGACATAAAAGATTTTTGTCTTTTCTGATCTTTATCAGATTAAAGTTGGAAAGGGCTTTTAAATGCTTTCTACTTTATAAAGCTAACAATAATTAAAAAAAAACAAAACATACATGTTTTCAATTATCTGGATAAAAGGAAATAAATGTGTTGTTTAAGCTTTTTTTTTTTTTAATTAACATTATCTATTTTTATCACACGCTTTTTAAATACTGCTAAAATGGCCCTAAGTGTGAATAACCATGTTGTTAGGTTGAATTTTAAATGTGTGATTTTTTTTTTTTTTTTTAACAACACTATCTATTATGAAACTGGTAGCAGTTAAAAATTTCATAAAATAATATATAATGGAATTTTTTTTTTGTCTTTCTTGTTTGTTTTTAGTTCTTTCAGGATGACAAAATCTGCTGTAGGGTCTGCCTGAATGCTGTTTGCAACTCATCTTTGAATTCAGAAATATTTTACTTCCAACTGAATTATATCTTAGGATACTGAGTAACGGTATCACCTTCTAAGAACCCAACTTTACAAAAAGAAGGATTAGGAAATGAGTTAGCAAATCCAGCAAAGTCAAATTCTTCTTATGCTAGTCCTGATTAACTATCAGGTGTCTGTTTCCTCAAACCTGTTTATGTGCTGGTTGGGAAAAATTGCATTATTACAACTGGTTATTGTGCTAGTGGGTATAGTAGACTCAATAATGGTGTTGTACGATTCAACCTTATATAACTTGTAAGCTTGTATCTGTGTTGTCTTTCAATAGGCTTGTCTAAGGTACGGTACTATGCCTGACCAGATTACGGCACCAATTCAGCTCATTTAGAATGTTTTATTCCTAATGATATAAGCGTTTTATCCCTAACCTGATTCGCACCCATCCAAATCTGAATTCTGATTGTTTCTTTGGATTAGGGCAAATTGAGCTGACTATGGAGAACAGGACACCAGCGCTGGAAAAAACAGATTTTTTAGGTTAATTTCACTCCGTTCTCTAATCCTGTAATGTATGAACAGCCTTGAGTTCAAACATTGCTGAACCCGTAGCTGTATCCTGGAAATAATAATGCCTAAAGCCCTCTCTGAAACAAATGCCTGCATGTCCTTGTATTTTTTTGTCTCTTTCTGTAGTTGAGTTGTGTCTTATTTTTTTTTTTTTTTGGAAAATTCAACAACTCTGCCCATGTTAGAGTTATTCCCTTCTAAAAAAAAATATCCCAAGTAGAAATGCTTTTAACTGACAGCTGAAGGCTTAGATGAGCCCTAAAGGTTTGCCATAAATAACTACACAATGCCATTTTTTGAATAAAATTATTTAATTGCAAGAAAGTTATAATTTTTCCACTTACCTAACTGAACAATTAAGGGTAAGATATCTTGCCTATTTGCCAGAGCAGTGTATTTTGGACAAGTATATAATATAAGCTAGCTTTTATTCTGAATGTGTATCATTTAACTGCCTAATCCAACCTTTTTAGGTTAGGCATTTAAAAAAAACGTTTTTAAAATATCTCTTACGTTTACACCACATTGGAATTCAAACTTAATCAGAACCTCTTTACACGTCATTAAACTACAAAGTGCCATTTAACAGATAGGCCGTTTCTCAATATGCATACTTGTGCGTTCTCATGTTCTCTTGAAACATCATCAGGCTTAGCTCCAGCGCTGTTCCAGTTCACAAGAATACAAGACCAAGAACGGACCTGATGTTGGATTCAGCCTCACTCTTTACCAAGTATGCATTAAAGCAGACTTTTGTGTTCTCCAGAGTGGCAAATGTCCCAGCATGCACCTTGGTTCAAGCAGCTTCCAGTGGAGATCTCACAGAGCTCAGAGTATTAAGTCAAAAGTCCATTGTTTTTAAACTGTTGTTCTACAAAAGTACTTAAGATTGTTAAAGGTGAGAACATTATACTTTTAAGCTTCATTATATGGCCCATTTACTGATTTAGTGCAAAATTATTATTTTTTTAAGTTCTGATGTTTAGAGGACCGTGATTTGTATTTATCAGACTGTAATAATCATTATTCATCCATTACATTAAGAAGTAATAATTTATTATTATCTAAAGACTATTTATAACAGGAGGTGAAATGCAGGTCCAGAAGAGTCTAGCGTGTGGTGATATCACGAGTAAATTTTTATTCCAATTGACACAGATTGGCTCTTTGTCTTCCCATTCTACTTGAGTCTGTACTTTCTTATGTTATTATAAAAAACCTATCTTGCGAGAACACGAGTGCATACTGAGTGCATAGTGAGAATCAGCCATAGTGTTTTATAAAGGTGGTCTATTCCATTCTTTCACAGTATTTGCCTTAAAATGTACTTTCTTTTTAAATAAAGGACTGTGTTCCACTCTCTCATCTGGCCTTCTTCCATTTATATGCAGTAAAAGTCTGAGCCTAAAAGCAGGATAAAAGCTGCAGCTGTGAGAGAGGCAGACTGTCAAACAAAAGTGAATGGAGTCATTCTCCAAATCATGGCCACCTCACTGGACTTTTGCAGTTGTAACCCAATTACTACCAGGCCACATGTTTCCAAAGCTGGAACATCAGGCAAAAGAGGGAAGCCCTCCTTATTTTCTCTGCAGTCACCCTATAAAACACAAATACACACACAGCAGGGTGAGAGAACCAGAGTGTGAAAGAGAGAAGGTTAAAACGTGCCATTCCTCATGACTTCAGTTCAAACTCAGCTTGAACTATTTTGGCCTGACACATATTGCAATTTGACCCACATGGAAAGATGGCTAAAAGGTGATTCTGCGTTTTTTTATTTGGTTGTTTAATGAATTATAAAATGTAATTATTAATTTCATTGTTTGATAAGATTCTTGAAATTTTCTGATGAAAATTATGTAATACTAATAGTAAAGCAAGCAAAAGGGAAAAAGAACCATAAAATATGACGCACAATTTAAACTAAATGAGACTCTAGCCCTAACATCAATAAAGACGACTGCTTTATAGAAGAAGGATGTGGTTTGCTGTTGGGGTTTTTTGTGGGATAACTAATGATGTGAGGATGAGGTCTTATTCCACGGATGTGTGTGGGTAAGTTTATAGCCCTTGTTTATTAAACCACCCCTGTCCATCTTACACAGTTACTCTATGAGCTGAAAGAATGACAGACAGTATTTATCACTAAAGGTCAATGGAAATGTAATTATTTAAATGTGGTGAGATGGAATTCTGGGTTTAATTAATGCAAGAGATGACATTCTCTGAAAGGACAATGGAAACTGAACAAAGGAGTGTTTCTAATAACTTCTTATTGCAGTTGGGGCAGCTGTTAGTTTTATGAAATTTGGTTATTTGCACTTGGTAAAAAAACACTTTTAATGCAAATGACCAGTAATTGCTCAAGCTAAGATACATTTCAAACTGCTGTCTTGTTTTCAAACATCATTGAAAAATAGACTAAAGCAAATTTCAAGCTTAATTCTTTAAGAATTGTCATGTTTGAAGCAAGGCCCACATGCAGAGAACACACAAGTAGAAGGATGAATTCATATCAAAAGGTTTTATTTTCCATTTGAAACTGATAGCAAAAAACAGAGAAGGAATAAATATTGTTATAGAGGAGCCACTGGAGCTGCATCATCCTTACACTGAAGGCAGAGAAGGGGAGAGGTTAGAGGATGGCTTAGACTCAAGCTGGGAACCTAATTCAGATAGGAGCTTATTGAATAAGCGGGGTGTTTCCGCCAGGGAGGACTGGAGTAGGGAGCTGGAGGTTTGCTTGATGAGCCCAGGTGGGCGAGTCATTAGAGGGCAAGCAGGTCTTTCCAGGTTGGTGGCAGAGAGAGCGGTACCTTTCTGGATAAGGAGGTTTTTCCAAGAGTTTCTTCATCAGAGGTTTTGTTTGGGTACGTGCTTTTCTCAAAATTACAAGAGCAGGAGAGGTAACCTGTGAAAAACGCATACAGGGCAGGTTCAGGTTCAAATAACTCATGAGATCTTTAGCTCAGGGGAGGGCTATGAATACCAGTAGTGATTAACACACAAGTGCTGGAGATCGGGCCGACCGCTACTCTTATACTGGAAAAGATGGGGCTGATTGCACGCAGGTGTGCAGAAACGTCCCTCCAAGCCGATCGCAGCCTAATGGCTCAACCTACAGGGAAAAGCAGACTCCAGCCCCCAACACGAATACTATACAATATATTGTTCTGAGACCAGACAACTCATGTATTTTTGGCCCATCTACCGACAGGTATTTCAAGTTCAATGCCTCAAAGTTACTCAATCAAAATTACTAAATCAATTCTTCTAGTTAATTTTTTTAAGAGTTTAACCTCCTCATATATCTATTCATTTTTCATATGCAGACAGCTCTGCAGAAGCAATAACAGCATTTAGCGTCTACTGTATCTCCCCCCCAAAAAACTCCTTGATCAGCTTTTCTGATTTGTTGATGATTTGGCATCCAGCAGCAAAAGTTCAATTTTCTGAACTCCAGTCGAACGCACCTTTAGAGACATTTAAAACTTTGACTATTAAGTTGTTACAGTTAAGAATACAAAACATTTCCTTTGTAATCATAATTGCAGAGTTATCTGCATGGATGTTAAGATCTCCAACAACAATAACAAAATCAGAATTAGTACAGAAACACAGAAGCAGTCCAGTAAAAACCAATAAGTGAAGCTGCAACAGGATAACAGACAACTTTTATTTTACAACTAATTTTCCAAATAATACCATTGAGGATCTGAGGAACAATAGTAAATAGATCATAGAAACATTTGCTGATTTTTTTTTTTTTTTTTTTGTCTCTTCGAAAGCGTGGATATGTGCATTTGCACAGCAGTACTATATTCTATTTGTAAACAGAAAATATGATGTATATATATCATGTATAATATAATAATATGTTTTTAAACACAAGTGTGCTGGAAAAAAACCCAATTATTGATTAGGCTTTACAAATATGGCTAGCGTTACAGAATTAGTACAGTATAATGTTAAACCTAAAACCCTGAAATGAGCAGACAGTGTTTACTCCCTCCAATCGGGACTGAAACTGTTTTGCTTTCAGTCATAAAATCTCATTAATGAAATATTTGCTTGGTCAGTGATTACTGATAAATGATGAAAAAGTGGGATTAAAGGTTAGAATTGAACTTTCTTTTTTTGCCTCTCAAAGCTTAGGGACTTATTTTTATTTTTTTCCTCAGATTTTATTTTTTTCCTCTGATATTAAGTAAATCACTTTTGATTGCTTTGAGGATCAATGGATATATACAGATGTACTAATCTGGTAAATAAAAAAACCTTAAAAAGTTTCAATAAGTAAAACATTTTCAAATATAATCCCAAAACAATTTTTTTTCGTGACTTAACATTACATACAGCTGCTGCATATAGATTTAATTGTCTTTATATTCATAAGCAAAGCTAAATCCCCCTAAAAACCTAAGCATTCTTTAAAAATAAACACAATTACAAATTATACTCACATGTTGTTCAACAAATGAGTTGGTTTAACAAAGCTCAACATCAAGCTATTTGTGAAGGCTTTTGTGTCCACCATGTGGTCACTTATAACCACTGCAACAGTGACAGTGGATCGCCAGCGGTGAGTTGATATGTTTTAAAAGAAATACCTTTTTGAGTCAGTTGTGATAAAAATTTAGATTTATTAAGGAATTATTTTCTTAAAGCTTTTTAGTCAAAGTAAGAATAGTTATAGCAAGTGGAAACCCTATCTCGAGAAAATAGCTAAAACTGCAAGTTTGTTCCCAAACAGGTTGGATATGAGTCCCAGATGGAAAACTAGATACCAACAGAAAAGTTTAAAGTTCTTATAACTCCTAACCTGGTTTGAACCTCTCAGTCAAATCTAAACAGACATCTAATGAAAATCAAATAAACATCAATATTATAAGCTTTGGACAGCAGAAAATATAGATAAATACATAGAAAAGCATGTTTAAATATCTAAAAAGCAAACAGATGCAAAACAACTTGTCATTACATCCACAGTACTTAAATGCATAATTAGATGCAACATGGATGACTAGACATCTCAACACAGGTATTTATGCTTAATTTTTTGTAGCCCTTTAAATATACATCTTTTATGTTTGCTTGAAATTAAAGGCACCTTGTTTGACAATCACACATATTGTCTTATTCTTCTCTTTGCTCGGCAGCATCCTAAGCAGCCAACTTTCTGGCGGCTCGAATCACTCTGATGTCAGAGTACACAATGTTATCATCAGTCTCATCTAAAAAAAACAGAAATAGACACAGAGGCCAGATCTTGTTAATTAAAATGATATTGCCTTGGTAACAAAAAATGTAACCTCATAATTAGTACAGTTTAGTGTAAGAGAAAAGATTCGGTAATATTGTCTCACCTTCTTTAAGACTTGTGGGGTGCTTTATTTTACACAATTTGACTGCAAGAAGCAGGATCAAAAGAAGAAGCGGAAGGTTCAGACTTGCAAGAACAGTAAGAGTTATTGAATGCGGCCCTAGAAAAAATAGACATCGAGTCAAATGGCATTTTCCTGCAAAGACTTTTATATGCCTATTCAAATCAAACATTTAATAGTGCACTTATTTTACAACAGTGCGCCGCTTGTTAAAAAGAAAACAACAAAAAAGAATGGAGTTAAACTAAAAGACAAAAAAATTGAAGAATAGTACATATTACTGTACCTTGGCAGCTTGTAAGGTATATGACGGTCTGTTTACTGCTGACTTTGTTTTCTACTTTACAGCGTAGGTTTCCTGCCAGCTGACCATTCAAGCTGATGCTGGAACTTTCCTTCTTTTCTCTGACAGCTTTAGTCTGTATTAATAGATTGTCATCTAAATAAATTGAGAACTCTATGTCGTCTCCATCTGCTGAGCAGTTGATTGTCCTTAGTTCTGGTGACAAACATGTGGATAATAAAGCTGGTTGTGATACTGAAGCTGAAAGACAAAAAAACCCCTCAGATTTACAAATGTTACGCAGTTCAAAATAGAACTATTAAACCTCTTGATTTATAAGTTTATATGTTTTAAAAATATTCTTTTATGTTCATACCTAAAATCTGCAGATTGATGATGAGTGTCTTGGTATTTTTACCATCTTTGTCATATAGTTCAAGCTGATAATCTCCAGAGTTATTCTTCGTTGTGGTGTTAAACCCAAATGTTTCATTGAAAGTACCAAATGTGTTGTTTACAGACCCCTTAATCACATTTTCAGCTTTTTTCAGTTTCATCCTTGAAAAATTCGGAAAGTTAAAAACCAGAGGTTCTCCGAGCGCTCCATAACATTGACGGTTTGTATCATGTTGAAATAAATTGCATTCCATAAGTCCTAAAAGGGAAACATTAAAAACAAGCACATAAAAAAAGAGACAAGGCAAAAGAAAAAAGTCATGCATTTGCTGTCAATGTAATATAAGAAATATAAAAAGTACTATTACGATAGCAATTGGCTTTAAAAGAATTTAAACTACAAAAAGCTTGTGTTAAATTTTCTAAAATGACTACCATTATCTGTAAGAAATATTATTAATAATAATAATAATGTATTTTAATGTATTTATATTAATTAATATTTGGATTTGCCCAAATGAAAAATACATATTCATTATGAATATGAAGAAGCCTCTTGGATGAGAGGCCAAACGTCTTAGAAAATCTCATGTCCAGTTGCCTAGACTGAGCTTTTTCAATCTTGACCATGATCTGGATGACTGAAAAGCTTCACAGATATTATTAATTACTTTAAACTAGATAAACTGCATGAAATATACCTGTTGCCAATGTTACCAGAACTGGCATTGCTATGTAGATTGAAATCATTTTCTGTGAAGATAAAAAAAACAATAACATTTATGAATAAAAAATGATCACAATGTGAAGGACAACACTGTATAGATTAAATGCAATTTTATTCAACCAGATTAAATATTTTTTATATTAGAAGCATCTAATAGGTCCAGAAACAATGTAAAATAGATACACTTGTAGCTTTAAGGTCCTAAACAGGCCGCATTTATCTGTGTGAACAACTATGTGCTAAGTATAAATCGAATTTCTACTCTATACTGTATGTTCTACTGTATGTATAAATCTCCTTCATACAGAGCTTATACTCCTTGTTCTTTTTTTTATAAGTCTAGTTAAATTGCTGTCTGTAGTATGTTTCACTCATTGAGTAAGATTTCTCTTTTGGGGCAGAGTTTTCTGTCTTCTTCTGGCTGTTATTATAAGAAAATCAGTGTAATTTGTAATGTTTTAGAGGTTTGTTGCAACTAATTATGTTTGCCATGTTACATTTATTCGAGAATTGTTTAGAAAAACAAGAAGAAAATATCTTTTAGATGTAGTCGTACTGCAGTATTCTTTTTAATTCTAATACTTGTGTAAAATACTACTTGTGGTACTTAATATCAGCAATATTACTAACTTATTTACTAAATAATATTTTGAAGTAATTCTACCAAAGTTGCATTTCTGGCTTTTTCTACCCAGCTCCGGCCTTGGTGAAGACTGACTGTATATTACCTTCTTATAAAAAGAAATTTGAAAATATCACTTTGTATAATGAAATCTCTCACAAAAGGGTTTAATTGGTAGATGTTAACATTACATGATTGTATCAAGAGAATTTTTTTTCTAGAAAGCAACAAGTTGTTTCTTTTCAGGAGTATAAATCTGTAGGTGACAGTTAAACAAAGAGGTTCTGGATAATAATAAAATTGTGCTTTTATTTTCTAAATACTGAAATGACCTCCGCACACTAGTCTATCAGCTGTTTGTCACTTCTCCGCTATTCATTAGACATTATTTTCAGATGTGTCCGTAGTTGTGTGTGTGTACTGTGTGTGTGTGTGTCATGAGGGTCATTACAATAATATGTGAAGGGGACGTTTCCATCTTCAGTTGAAACAGGCTTTTAGCTAGCAAAGCGTAAAGCTGTACATTGTACGGCCTTTACAAAAAAAAAATGTAGGCCTTGTTTTCCTCTGGAAACGTTACTCAGATGTTCAAAATGTCTAAAGCAGCTGGAGTTGGACAAATTTAAACTATTGCTGCTTGATGCACCACATCAACCAATCAGAGAAGCTGATCTGGGATGCAGAGCTCTATGATCACTCCACTGAAACTGTTTTACTAATGCCTAAATTAACTTAAAATGTAGAAACCTGTCGGCTAAACACATTTGCTTTTATTATTGGTGCCTGCAGTTTGTACCACATACCTAAAAAAACGCTATGATCTATATCCAGTCACTACGAACAGGAGCAGAAAAACCCCAAGAGGTGACCCAGCCTGAGGCAGCTGCTGCTGCTGGGGATTCTCAGTGACAGCACACTGCAGGTATTTGGGGATCTAAGTGGCACCAACAGTGAAATATTTTAAGGCAGGATTGTAATCTTGATTAAATTACTTCACAGACAATGTTTTAAGGTTGACTTTCTTACTTACACTACACTAAAAAACACTTAACAGTACAGTTGTCAAGTTTTCTGTTTAGATTTGATCTTTAGATGTGCAATCCCCACTTGAAAGGGAAGTCTCTTCTATGAAACATAACTGGCGTTCACTTAAGGAGTCTTCATTTTAGTCATCTATATTATGATGGTCATAATTTTCCTCCAATCACACAGGTGAAAACCCTCAAAAGAGACAGAAACATCTAATCACATTGAGGAATCAACAAGAAAAGAAAAAAAAATGTCCACCAATTTAAATAATTTAATCCTAAAAAAATAATAAACATTAAGTATTTTATAGTGAGCAATTAATAAATTAGCATTTTTTTCCTGCTTTAACTAATAAACACCAAGTGTATTTTTTCCTCTTTAAATAATAGTAAACAATCAACCAGTTAATCAGAGCCTTGTGAATGAGCAACTGTAATCAGCTTAACAGCTGTCCTGCACAGTTCTTTTTAGAAACTTTTGCACGGTTTGCACTTTGCATGTACTACCACCACTGTTTGGCTTGCATGCTGTGCTATTTCCTCAAACAAGAGTGAGAGGCCAGCCACACCAAAAGTACACTTGCCATGGATTGAGTCCACCTTGTTCCCATCTCCAGCAGCAGAGCAGAAAGAGGCAGCAGAGGAGATTGGTGGAGGGGAGTGGCTTCCTGGCATTTCACCAGAACAACAGTATTTCATTTGTTTATTTTTTAACTCTTCACTATTATGTTATTCTTATACACTTTTCTAAGGTCCACATTTGTGTGACCATTTTTTCGATAATATTGTCGCTGCTGTAAACACCACAATTTCCACATTGTGGGAGAATAAAGGGATTTTCTACTCTTAAAAACATATAAAAACTACTTTTTACAAGCTTATCTCAGCAAATATAGCAAAGCTGCTCTCTGCCATTGAATACAGGTGCAGCGGAAGCAACAGAAACATCTGTACACACTTTACACACCTTAATGTGTTCGCGCATCAAAAATGAAGCAGCAGGTTCTTTTTCCTGTTTAAATCGTGGTGTGAATGAAGCATTAAAATTTCTGATTATTTGAATTAACCTATGAAACATAATGTACCTAAAAATGTTCTAATTTCTTTCGTATGAAATGTCAACCTTTAGTCAAGCACACATACTTCCCATAATTACGACATAGGTGGTGTTGTAACAGAGCCATGTTAGCTGCATTCCGCCTTTAAATGCAGGAAATAGCGTTTCAGGGAGTCTTCATTTCTAAATTTTCTGGGTAAGTATTCCCTTGGAACGCCCTACAACACACGCAGCCTAAAGATGTGATACACCAAGATGTACACTCTATGGAATTTCTATTTATTTTATTCCTTTTCTTTTTTTGTCGCTTAAACAGATAGGCACACAATCAATGTTGAACAAAGTCTTCTTACCTTGGTTGAATTGCGGAAATATTTTTAGTAATTCAATTACTAGAAATTTAATTACTACCAAGATTTAATTACTGTTCAGAAGTATTTAATGTCCTATTTAACTGATTCCTATGAAGTCTTTTGTGAGATTGATGTGCTTTTAGAGTTTGCCCTAGTTATGTGTGAATAGATTAACTATATTTGGACAGAACCACAGCACCAATTGTTTACATTTAAATCTGCTATAACGTACTTTAACTGTAATATGCAATTACCTTCCACTGCACTTTAATTTAGATAGCTTCTGGCCAAACTCTATTTATTCATTTCATAATAAAACCCATCTGTATATTATGCTATTGTACATAACTGTAAAAACTTTTTTTTAATAGTAATATCCATCTGTATATTCTTTTCGGTACATATCCAGCTGTAAATTTAGTTCATAACACTAGTGATCTATATATTATATTCATTATTTATAATAGTATTCATCTCTATACTCATTCAGTAGAAAACCCATGTCCTGTATTTATGGAACCATTATTTATCCTGCACCTGCTGCTATTGCACTTCTGTTTAGACCTAAAACTGCATTTCATTGCCTTGTACCTGTACATGTGTAATGACAATAAAGTTGAATCTAATCTAATCTAATCTAAAACTGATTTTCGAAGTGATAAAGGTTTTGAGTAAGGAAACATTAATAGCATTTTGAGTGTTTACCATGCCACAACAAAAATGGTCTAGGATCTGATTTTTTTAACTATATATATATATATCGAAGTTCGAAATAAAATAACCTGTCATTGAGAAACAGAACAACAAAAGGCAGTACAGGGGTACATGCAAAACTATGAGAGATAAAGTCGATAAATATAAAAGGATAATTAGAAAAAAAAATCTTCTCGAAACACCCTGCATAAAGTGTCAACATGTTTTTATCTAAAGAAGCGAGTAGCTAAGAGGCTGATAAATCACACTTTACCCTCATCTCCGCTAGCCTAACCCCGCACATTTCTAAAGTTTCTGACTCCTTTGGTGTGTGTGTATGTGAATCACCTTCATTTTCTATTTATGGATTTGTTTTTATTTATCGTGTTTGATGCATGTCTGTTTTAGTTTTTATAACTTTCCATGCATACATTAATTATGTCAACATTATTATACAACAAACATGATATTAATCTCCTTTTTGTGATCCGCTATAAATCCTCAGTGGTTTAAAGCTACAGTGTGTAATTTTCAGCGACATCTAACGTCCAGACTGCAGACCGTAGCAACATGAACATCTCCCCCCAAGCGCTTCTCCCCCCTAACAGTACGGCGAGCGTTACAGGACAAAATGTCTTCCACGACGTCCGCATCACCTACCTTCTCAAGTGATGAGGTTTGTTTACATAGATAATTTTA
>NW_015150489.1:1566329-1589480 GCF_000732505.1 Cyprinodon variegatus
GCTCCTATGTAATTATAAATAACGAATTCTAAGGCAACGCAAATATTAAGGTTAAGAGGCTCAGCTCGTAGATGATGATAAATAACATAGTTATGTATAATATATTACATTTCTGACTGAATATCCCTGTAATTATTACACACTGTAGCTTTAACTTTTCTGCAGATACCTATCTGACCCCAAAGCTCACACTTAGAAAGAAGTTAAATACAAACAGTTTTAATAAAAAAATAAATTAAATGTATACTTTTATTTTTTTATTTTTTTCATTTTAAGTGTTAATTATGCTTACTTTTAATTATACTTTCTTACAAATAAAAACAACTGTTAATTGTCATGAAGATGACACTAAAAATTAAAAGTTACCATATAGAAGTTAGTAATAACTAGTTTTATTTAAGATCCCAGGAACTGACATGGGAAATAATGCATATAATGGGCTCACTAAATACTATTTGTTCCCACAAAATATTTGCGTTGACGAAATAAAAAACTGTGATAAAATTTTTGGGGCTTTAGCTTTGCCACCATGTTTCTAATTCAATCAGTTAAAATGCCTTTTAGAATCTAAACTCATGCACTTTTCTCTCTATATTCATCCTCGATGCACTGCAGCACTAACTAAATTTTATTCCACAAACACCAGCTGAGTGGCCCATCACGGTTTCACTTCCACATCCAAATAACACTTATTCAACTATTGAAACTAGTTGGCTCAGTCAGCTTCACCATGTGTAAATATGCGCTATGAGGCTTCCTGTAACAACCGAGTACGAGGAGAAACAATTTCTGTTTCAGTCAGACCCAGAGATCGCTGCTGCTGTAAATGTTGAAATCAAAGATCAAAAACTCAAACAGTACAGAGGAGTAAAAGGACGGAAAGAAACCGATAAAATTTATAGCTTGATCTGGCGTAAAGGTGCAGCATAACAAGCTCTGCTTGCAAAAAACGCCTGGGCAGATGGAAATAACCTCTCTGACCCCTTGAGGTTTGAGGAAACTCAGGTCTAGTTAATGATCTAAAATTCACTCTGTGGTTTCTTGAGACTGCAGGTCATCTTGGGATAGACCATTGCATTTTTTTCTCTGTCATTCTAAAGGTGTTCACTCCAAAACGTAATTTCTCTTTTTATTCTCCTCTGCTTGCATCTTCTCAATAGTGATCACATCTGCCACAATGGAACAAATTAAGGCTGATGCATATAATACTATAAGACAAGTAATTAATTCACTTATTTGCTACCTAATTGGATCTCTCTGCACTAAACATATTTGCATCCCTTTCTCCTTAAATTGGAATTTGAGCTGAATAGTGATATGTTTGAGAAACGCACACTGGACAGCAGCAGGTGTTATTATCTTTCAGACTTAAACTTAGACAGACTTTATTGTAATTTTGTACACAGAGTGTTTTACAAAAATAAATGTCGTTCAGTACAGCACTTAAGAAATTTTCTATTTTTAAAGTGCAGCAGTGATAAAATGTAAAGATAAGACTGTTATGTGGTATACAGTTTTCAACATTCAGTGCTTTTTTTTTTTTTTTTTTATAAAACCCATTTAGCAGTGTAATGCCAGTGGGGAAGAAAGTGTTTTGGAATCTGCTGGACCTGCATCGGATGCTTCTAAGTCTCTTCGCAGAAGGCAGCAAGGAGAACAGTCCATGGTGGGGGTGTGAGGGGTAATTTTTAATGTTACCGGCTTGGGACACGCAGCGCTGGGAAGAAATATTACAGCACAGCCCAGCACACATCGGTACATCTGGTCATGATTCATACCTGGCTATTTAAATGCCTCACTAATGAGAAATACTTGCAAAGCCAGGCTGGTCAGAATCTCTCTATAGCTTATCCTCTGCATAAAACAAAACCCGATCAGAATATCCTTTCTATCCTGGATTATGTTTAATAATTTTGTATGCACCATACACTTATGCTGTGCTAACAAATACGTACATCATGAGAACAAGTTTGCGCACAGAAATAATTAGAGAGAAATAATTAGTGTTCGGTGGGCACAAATTTGTATTTTGTGGGAAAGAATTGGTAGTTTCTGGGCTCCGTACTTAAGTTACTTTTGGTAAAAATATTTCTTTCAGTTTCAGTGCTCCATACTCTCATCAATTACTTTTAAAAAGTCATCAGGAATTGTCGGTACTGTGAGTAAAATCTTGAAAACTCAACCCACTGTGTGTTGGTTTACTGAAAAAAAAGACTCTTAAACTGCACCAGACACTGGCAGACAGTTTAATTCTTACTAAAATATGTATTTTCTTTTACACATGATCTTTGTTGTTTTATATTACTTTTATTTGATGAGACATCTATGACATGGAGAAAACATATATTGTCAAAAGAGGTAGTTTACTCTGTGTACCTCCAATACTTTATAAAAAAAAATGGTTTATATGACAAAAAAGGATTTTGAAAAGTGTTCCTTCTGCATGAATTTGTTTTTATGTTTTATTTGTATTTATTACTGTCTTTAACTTTTTGTAACAAAGTTAGTTTGTACATAATTATGGACTGACTGAATTATTGCATTTAAACAGTAAAACATTTATCCATTAATTTTGTAGCCTACCAAGTACTTTTTACTCTTTGGGTGGCTTTTTAATTTTACTTGAGTAGAAATAGTGCTACTAAAGGAGAAAACAAAAGATGGCAATTACCCGAGGAAAGTTATGATAGAGGTTACATAAGCTTAAGGTAAATTTGTCACTAAAAAAATTATCTTATCTTAAATATATAAAACAATTTCCTTTTTAGAGATTTTGATCAAAAGCTTTAGAAATTATAAAGGACAGACTAAATGTATATTCACCGTAACTCAAAAACAAAACTTGTGCAATCTATAGCAATTTTAAAAAGGCCATCTGTAAGTCTGTTTTGCTTAAGAATTTTACAATAATTATGAAATAATTTTGTTTAATTAAGTTGCATTGCCTTTATTCAAAATCTTTTAAAAAGCAATGTTTGTCATTAATTTGTCAAACAACATACTTACAAAAAATGAAAAGCAGGGAAAATACAACAATACGTTCCAACATAATCTTTACAAATAGCTCAGTTGTAAAATTAGGATCAATAGGTATAAATCGCCAAAGTTAAAAGTAAAGTTTTCCGCTCTTACTTGCAATAGAAGATTGTTGTCTCTACAGAGGCTGTTTCTTTTTTCAACTGGCAGCAGGGAGGTGTAGCAGAACCTCTCACAGTTTGTATGTGAATGAATGATGACTTGGTGGTTGTCTTTCTTTTTAATATTTGATCCATATGTAAGACCTGTACATTTCATTAACTACTTAGGCAAGGCAGCGTTTTTTTTTTGTTTTTTTTTTGTATAGGACATTTCACTAGCAAGAAAATTAGACTAAATTAAAGTTTAAAATGACAGATTAATACGAATTTCATTAATATGAAAAAAAAACATACAAAAAAATTGAATTGCTGTGACATAATAATGTAGCCATTCATTAAAATGAATATTGTTTCACTAAATAGTTTAAACACATCTTTTAGAAGCTGCTGAAAATTAGTTGGTTTTAACTTTGATTTGAAAGGACTTGGGTTGATTTCAGAATAAATTAACAAACTAACAATATGAACCTCCATTTAAATTTACAATTAGCAAATGCTGTGGCCCTATTTTGTATCACAGGATGTCCCAGCATTTATTATACCACGGCAATATTGAAGTTCAGTGTTATTACAGCTAAAATACAAAAAGTTCTGGTCATGGCATAGTAAAAAGAACAGATTAACATAGCAAATTATGGACTACAAAGTACTGAATGTTTATTATAGTTACTTAGGGGGACCATATTTGGGTTTCTGAAAAGGAGCACACTTTTTTTTTTTTTATGGTGTGGGGACTGGACCGGACCGGACCGGGCATTCAAACTGAGCCATCTGCTCCGGGGCTGGTCCCATTCCGGAGCCAGCCGGGGACAGAGCGACTGAATGTGAGGTTATGCAAAAATATACAAAGGCTTGAAATGGAATAAAAATTAGTGTGCCCCATCAGCCTAAAGTAGTAGAACAATTTGACACAGATTTGGAGTCAGTGGGTCACATGACCTGGAAGCAATTGAAGAAATATAAATTATTTTTGTGATAAGAAATGTTAAAAAACATACAAAGGCTTTAAATGGAATAAAAATGAGTGTGCCTCAACACGCTAATGCAGTAAAACTATTTCACAAAGAATTTGAGTCCATAGGTCACATGATCTGGAAGCTATTGAAGAAAAGTCCCAACTTTTTTCTAAAAATTGAAAATAGCTTAAAATTGCATAAAGGCAAGTGTGCCTTACATATATTATTTATTGGCATGATTTTATAATAGTTTCATCTAAGCTGGTCATAAGATAAGGAATTTATTGATTTTTGTTTCTCAAGACTGCTTGGTTCAAAGATTTGTTGATGGTCCCTAACTGCACCACTGTTGTGGTTCCAGTTTGTGTGGGTAGTTTTGTGTTCTTTTTCAGTTTCACCATTCATCCACCAGACGGTACCATTGGTTCACTTCTGACCTGGAGGGCTTCCTTCCTCGTCTCAATTACCCACACCTGCAGCAAATTGGTCATCACCTCTGAGGAGTATTTGAGCAGCTGACTATCACCACCTCGTCGCCAGAGTGTTTGCCAGTTTTGGGTACTCTAGGCCCCCTGAGTTTATTTTGAGTGACTATATGCTCTTAAATTGTTTTGTCGTGGATCTTTGCAGGAAATCAACTGATCCTCTGAGCTTAATCTGGTCCTCCAAGCCCTGGAAGGATTCCTCTCTTGAGAGTCTCACTGCTCACCTTATCTGAACGCCTACCTCTTCCAGAAACCCAGTTGACAGTCTGCACTGTTTCCTCCATAAGTCTGCCTGTCCGCCCTCCGACGACACCTCCACTACCTACCAGCCAAGGCCTCCACAAACAGGAACCCCAGCCTGTCCTCCAACTCAAACTGTGAGTCCAAGCTACATCTGAGTTTCAGTCATCAGCCTTTTATCCCACCGACCTTGAACTCACCAAATCACTCTCTCCTCTGTGCAGTCGCTGCAGGTTTCCTGGTCGCTGGAACCCCCCAAGCTGAGATACCAGTTTTCTGTCACCGTGTTTTTCTATCTGAAAAAAAAAAAACAGTTAAACTCTGATCCTCTCTCTGTGAGTGTGGGCAAAAAAAAATAAAAAATAAGACCCATCATGACAACCACCTTGTGTGGGAAGAGGGAGCTGCTGAGAGACGCTGGCTTACATCGGAGTGCCTCAGTCAGATCAACCGTTTGCTAGATCCCGCTGACTCCCCGGAGCTTGAATATCCAATATCCAACTTCAAAGCAACTTCACCACGGTGCTGACGGCTCTGTTCTGCTGCACTGTAGTCGACCAAAATCCCGAACAATTTAGAAATTGCTCCCGCACATTTTTTTTTTAGGTATGAAAAGTAGGACATGTCCTGGAAAAAAAGGGGCTTCTGGTCATAGTTTGTAGTCTACTCATAAATTACTGTATTGTGAAATGTAGATGAAAGTAACTAAATCATCCTCTTACTTGCAAAACCAAACATTCTTAAAATACTGTTTTAATTACATTGAATTTTTTAAACATTATCAGAGCATTCATTTTATCAGAAATTTTATTTAATATGAATAATATACATTGCATAATATACATTGAATATTCAATTCAGCATACATCCATGGTGATGGATGTATGCTGATGATACATTAATACCGACATAGTAAGAAAACTCTAAACAACAAACTACTTTTAATGTACGTTTCAATCAACATTATCATTGTCATACTCTCTACTGCCAGACTTATTGTACTCTAAATTATGTGGACTTAGCTTTAATAAAGGAAGCATGCTTACAGACTCGAAAAGCTTTTCACACGCTTCTTGAAACCACTTGTTTTTCCATTCTCTGTATGTGCGCTTCCTGCTAATGAGTTTCACCAGTTATTTTTAGGTGTTTTAAAGAGCAAAGGGTTTTATGTGCACCAAGGTTTGGTTTTGGTGTGACCAAGGAGAGTATTAAATATATGTAAAATTTGTGTTGTGTCTGCTGACCTTTTTATCACATTACAACCATAAATATGATCTGATATCACAACACAGAGTAATAAAAAAAGGCTTTATTTGAATAAACAGTTTATTTATGCATGCATTTCCTTTTTTTAATTTATTAATTATTTATTTATTTATTTTTTAACATCAAGTACCCTCACGTATCTTTAGTTGTTGGCACATTTTATTATCTTGAATTTTGGGCACTTTCGTATTTCCATACCTGGTGGGATTAAAATTTTTCTTTTTTTACATTTCTCCTTAAGTGTCTTATATGATTTAAACTTAAAATGTCATGTGACAATGGTTATTTCTAGGTAACAAGCAGTGTTGTTTTCGTCACGATGAGGATGGCGAAATAATTTAATTGACACTCCTAGTTTTCATTACGATAACGAAAACTGACGAGCTAAACACGGATCTTTGAAGACTGAAACGTGATAAATCATAGGCTTGAGCTTTAGTCAACAAGACCAGACAAGACTAAATAAAAATTAGTGGGTCATCAGTAAGATGTTCAAAATGCATCATTTTGCTGTAATCAGCTAAGTAATATCAGCCGTGCTGCTGCGTCTTGTTTGATCCTGCCGTTCACCTGCCGCGCAGCATTGCACATGCTACAGGAGAACAGATGGATCATGGCAGCAGCTGTAGGGTCTGAGAAAATAACCCGGACTGGGCCGGTACTGCACGCTCAACTCTGACAAACTTTGCTTTGATCTTTCATCTTGTCCAGAAATTGGTCTTTGTGGGTGCAAAACTCAGAATTTGTGCTCTACTCTGATGGTTCACTCCCAGCAGTCTGACTCTTCCTGCTCTCGCTGCTTGATAAACTATATGTGGCTAATCATCCTCTGCTAAGTTTAAGAAAAAAACTTTGCCTTAATATCAAGATTTTATTTCTTCCAGCTCACAAGAGGTGATGCTAAACATTCTTTAATTTCTACCAAAAGGAATCCCTAAGTTATATCGGAAGAAAAAATTACATTGCACTCTGTTTATTTTTATTATATTTATTTTTGGATAAAGAGCCAGGTGAAAAGGTACATAGATCTTTGAACAGTTCTCTCTCATTGTTCTCGTTTCTATCTTTGTATATTTAAATATAACGTAAATGTTTCCTTGTATTGATGTTAAAATTGATGTCTTAAAGTAGAAGTAAAATATTGTCTAAAAAATAATTACTCCAAAATGTATACTTTGTATTTCTACTTTGTCTCTTGATACCTCTTAGTATACACTTCATATTTTCAAATATACTCCAAACATAAAATAATGTGATACAATTTTTACTCGTTTCATGTTTTATATTAACATACATATAAACATTACATGAAGCTGCTGCATATAAACTACATTGTCTGTCTATTCATGATCAGAGCTAAATCCTAAAGGAAAAAAACCCAGGCGTTCTTTAAAAATAAATACGATTACAAACCATACTTTCATGTTGTTTAACAAATGAATAGGTTTAACAAAGGATCCACATCAAGCTATTTGTGAGGCTTTTTTTTCCCACCATGTGGTCACTACTAACCACAGCAACAGTGACAACTATGTTTCCCCAGCTGTGAGTCGATATGTTGTTAAATAAATACTTTTTGAGTCAGGTGTATTAAGGTGTTATTTTTTAGTTTTATAGTCAAAATAAGAATAGTCACATAAAGATCTATGCTTAGGACAGCAAAAAACATAGATAAATACATAGAAAAGCATTTCTAAATATCTAAAACATCCTCAGTACTATAAATGCATAATTAGTTTCAGCATTGATGCTTAATTATTCAACTCAACACAGGCATTTTATTTTACATTTTTGTATCCCTTTTAATCTACAGCTGTCATGTTTACACTTGAAATTAAAGGCGCCTTGTTTCACAATTACAAAGATTGTCTTATTCTTCTCTTTGCTCAGCAGCATCCTAAGCAGCCAACTTTCTGGCAGCCCGAGTCACTCTGATGTCAGAGTACACAATGTTATCATCAGTCTCATCTAAAAAAACAGAAATAGAAACATAGAGACCAAATCTTGTTATTTAAAATTATATTGCCTTGGTAACAACACTTAACCTCATTAAAAGTACTGTTTAGTGTAAGAAGATATTTTTAGTGAAATTGTCTCACCTTCTTTAAAATCAGTGGGGCGGTTTATTTTACACAATTTAACAGTGAGAATCAAGACCAAAAGAAGAAGTGGGAAGTACAGGCTTGCAAGAACAGTAAGAGTTATTGAATGCGGCCCTAGAAAAAAATAGACATCAAGTCAAATTACATTTATTTACTGCAAAGACTTTTATATGACTATGCAAATCACACATTTAACATTGCATTTGTTTTGCAACAATGCATAGCCTGTTAAAAAGAAAACAACAAAAAAAAATTATGAAGAAAACTAAAAGGGAAAAAATGAAAAGTAAGAATTGCACATATTACCTTGGCAGCTTGTAAGGTATATAACGGTCTGTTTACTGCTGACTTTGTTTTCTACTTTACAGCGTAGGTTTCCTGCCAGCTGACCATTCAAGCTGATGCTGGAACTTTCCTTCTTTTCTCTGACAGCTTTAGTCTGTATTAATATATTGTCATCTAAAGAAAAAGAGAACTCTATGTCGTCTCCATCTGCTGAGCAGTTGATTGTCCTTAGTTCTGGTGACAAACATGTGGCTAATAAAGCAGGTTGTGATACTGAAGCTGAAAGACAAAAAAAACTCAGATTTACAAATATTACACAGTTCAAAATAGAACTATTAAACCTCTTGGTTTATAAGTTTATATGTTTTAAAAAATATTATTTTATGTTCGTACCTAAAATCTGCAGATTGATGATGAGTGTTTTGGTATTTTTACCATCTTTGTCATATAGTTCAAGATGATAATCTCCAGAGTTATTCTTTGTTGTGGAGTTAAACTGAAATGTTGCATTGAAAGTTGCATTGTTGTTTACAATCTTTTTAATCACATAATTAGCTTTTTTCAGATCAATCCTTGAAACAATTGGAAAGTAAAAAAACAGGGGTTCTCCAAGGGCTCCATAACATTGAGGGTTTTTATCATTTTGAGATAAATTGCATCTCATAAGTCCTAAAACAGAAACGTAAAAAACAAGCAAATTACATAGAGTAACGGCAAAAAAATATTATGTTTGTTGTTAGTGTAACACAATAACAGTAAAAAATACCATTACAATAACAAATGGTTTTCAACATATTTTCAAAAAATGACTTTTGTTATCGTTTTATTCCAAAATGACAATAAATATCGGTAAGAAAAACATTGTTCCAAAATGTATTAATATTTTATGCATTTGCATTAAATATACCTGTTGTCAATGTTGCTATAACCAGGACAGGCATTGTCATGTAGATTGAAATCATTGTCTGTGAGGACAAAACAAAAGAAAAAATAAATAAAAAAATTATGATAAAAATAATATGGAGCAGATTGATTTGTTAATATATAGTTTAAACAAAATTACCAATTACCTCTAAGTTTAACAGATTAATTTATTTCTATATTAAATGCTTCTAATAGGTCCAGTGACAATGTAAAATAGATACACTTGTAGCTTTGAGATCCTTTTAGATCCATACTAATTTTTTAAACAACTCTATTTTCTTTATAAATTCAAATGTGTCCTGTCTTTATAGATTAAGCAAGGATATAATAAAAAGGGTATAATAATACAGAAACATCAGCCTATGGTGATTTTTTTGCCCTAACAGTGTGAGCACTTGTCGATTTTTTTCATGTTGTTCTACCCCAAGGAGTTGGGGAAAAAAGGCTAAATTTCCAACTCTGCCTGTTATTCTGATTCGCACCTTATGTTGCCTGTTTAATGGCAATGATTAGTTTTTAAATGATGCTATTGCCACAATGGCATGTCTTCTTTCCTTTTTTTAAATACCATAGCTAGCATCTACAGAAAGCCCGAAGTGAATCCGGCCATGGGTCCCAGGGATTCGAGGCCCCAGGAGCACCACACCCCCTGGCAGGAGCCCCAGCCGGGCCCCGGCTGGCCAGGCCCCACGGAAAGCCACCAGGAATAAGCTAGTAGCCACCCGGGCATGTGTTTCACTCACCAAGCAAGGTTGCTTGCTTGGTGAGTGAGATTATTTTAGAAAAAATTAAAGAAAGTTAAATATATATGTTCTAGAAGTATGGTGTCTTTACTGCACCATACTTTTTACTTCTAATACTGCTGGGAAATGACTGGGCTGTGAGGATCTGCCCTGATAGCTGATCAAGTTATTCACTTCACTTACCTGCTGTACCCTCCCAGCCTACTAATTATCATTCATCTTATCCACCTGCTCCTTCTGCTTTATATATGGTTCAGCCAAGATATCGGGGCCAGATCACTATGTATGTTTGTATGTTAGTTCTCTTGTTTGAGTTTGGTTATTCCAGAATTCTTGTTCCCATTCATATAGGCCAGTGTTAGAGAGGTTTTTTGTTGTCTTGTGTTTGCTGATCGTGTCCTGGCTCTTCTCCACTGATTGCGCCGTTTCCTGTTTTGGCTCGCCAGGGGGGAGCTATTTTAAAGTCCAGTAGGCCTGGCTCTTATCCACTGAAGCATGCCCTATTTCCAATTTCGGCTTAGTGGAGGAGTCCAGTTTAAAGTTCTGCAGTTCTCCTGGAACCTTGTCTTATCTTTTTCTCTCAACCACTGAGCCTGCCTGTCTCCATCTTAGCATGTCTGCCTGAGCTCGTTGCTGGTCTCATGGAGCTCTGAACTTGCCTGAGCACTCTGTGGATTCCTGGAACCCTGTCAGTTCCTATTTGGATCGGAACCCCTGGTCGGGCTACGAACTCCTGCATCTCAGAACCGTACTTGTTCTGAACTGTTTTCCTGACTGCTCCCTGGGATTGCTGCATGGGGGTCACTCTGGGGCGGCTCCGCGCTGCATCTCATTTGGTAGTCCACCAGCTGGATCCCGCCTTCCCAAGAGAATATGGACTGAACTGTTAAGCCAGGTAAGTGACTCGCACGGCTAATTATCTTCCGTCAGATTATCGTGGTCACTTAACTGTGTTTCTCCCTGAACCAGAGTGCCAGTGATAGGTTGTGCCCCTCCTTCCCCCACAGCCACTGCGTATCTGTATATCCATTAGCAGCCCCCTTCTGTTCTGTTATGTGTTTTGATAATAAACATTTTGAAACATCCCACTGTCTGTGTCGCCTGAATACTGGGTCCTACATTTTGGGTTACATGACGTGCGCCTAGAAATTAGTAATAGTACTGCTACTTTGAAGTAATGTTACATTAAGGGTACTGGTTTTAGTTAACTGTTTTTCATAAATTATATCTAGAGGATACAATTGTACATGTCATCACTTAAGATAGAAAAGATCTGGATAACAGTAAAATTTTACTTTCTTTTAAATACAATACCTTTTATTAATAAACAGAACAACAAAAAGCAGTACTGGGGAGGATGTAGCAAAATGAGAGAGAAAGGAGAAAATCATGACAGGATTATTGGAAGTAAAAAAAAAAAGCCTGCACTGCACACTGTGTCAACAAGCGTGGATGCACAGAAATACACTACTCAAAAAAATTAAGGGGAGCACTTTGTAATCAGAGTATAGCATCAAGTTAATTAAACTTCTGGGATATTGATTTGGTCAGGTAAATAGCAGAGGGGGTTGTTGATCAGTTTTAGCTGCTTTTGTGTTAATGAAATTAACAACAGGTGCACTAAAGGGGCAACAAAGAGATGACCATCAAAACAGGAATGGTTTTACAGGTGGAGGCCACTGACACTTTTTCCCCTCCTCATCTTTTCTGACTATTTTTCACCAGTTTTGCATTTGGCTTCAGTCACTGTCACTACTGTTAGCATGTGGCGCTACCTGGACCCTACAGAGGCTGCACAGGCAGTCCACCTACTCCAGGATGGCACATCAATACGTGCCATTGCCAGAAGGTTTGCTGTGTCTCCCAGCACAATCTCAAGAGCATGGAGGAGATTACAGCAGACAGGCAGTTACTCCAGGAGAGCTGGACAGGGCTGTAGAAGGTCTACAACCCATCAGCAGGACCGGTATCTGCTCCTTTGTGCAAGGAGAAGCAGAAGGAGCACTGCCAGAGCCCTACAAAATGACCTCCAGCAGGCCACTGGTGCGAATGTCTCTGACCAAACAATCAGAAACAGACTTCACGAGGGTGGCCTGACATCCTGTGCTCACTGCCCAGCTCCGTAGAGCTCAATTGGCATTTGCCACAGAACACCGGAATTGGCAAGTCCACCACTGACGACCTGTGCTTTTCACAGATGAGAGCAGGTTCACCCTGAGCACATGTGACAGACGTGAAAGGGTCTGGAGAAGCCGTGGAGAACATTATGCTGCCTGTGACATTGTTCAGCATGACCGGTTTAGTGGTGGGTCAGTGATGGTCGGGGGAAGGCATATCCATGGAGGGACACACAGACCTATAGAGGCTAGACAACGGCACTGACTGCCATTAGGTGTCAGGGTGAAATCCTTGCACCCATTGTCAGACCCTATGCTGGTGTAGTGGGTCCTGGGTTCCTCCTGGTGCACGACAATGTTTGGCCTCATGTGGTGAGAGTACTCAGGCAGTTCCTGGAGGATGAAGGAATTGATACCACTGATTGTCCCCCACGCTCGCCTGACCTAAAACCAAAACACCTCTTGGACATTATGTTTCGATCCATCTGACGCCGCCAGGTTGCACCTCAGACTGTCCATCCTTTTGTTCCTAACACATCACCCAGCCCATATCAGTATAAATAAACAGCATGATTTTTTCCCCAATGAGATCTAATGTGTTTTCAAACTGTTCCTTTAATTTTTTTGAGCAGTGTATGTTTTAGAGCAGTGGTTCTAAATCCTGGTCCTCATTTACAACTAAACTGCATATTTTTGATTTTTCCTAGCTGCCATATGCCTGAATTATACAAATAAATAATTAACAGGCTTCTGCAACACATGAAGTCTGCTAAGGAGGTCATGCATCTAAAAGATGCAGGCTAGTATGGCTTGAGGACCAGGTTTGAGAATGACTTATGCAAAGAGAAAGGCTGCATGTGGCTGGTAAACCACACCTAAGTCTCCCACCCACGTTCCAAATGCTTCTAATGCCACTGGTGTGTGTGGGTGTGTGTCTGTGTGTGTGTGTGTGGGTATATATATCACCTTTTATACTAGGCATGCATTTGTTTCCCGTTGTTTGTTTGATGCATGCCTGTTTTACATTTATAACTTTCCATGCCTACATAATATATGGCAACATTTCTACACCAGTGTGTCAAATGCACCCAAGTCTCATGATATTTCTGCTCCCCTGTATAACTCCTCAATGGCTGAACCTTTCTGCAAATACTTAGCTGACTATAGATCTCATACTGCCTATCACAGCTAGACTGCAACTAGACCGTAGCTAAATGTTAAGAGTTCTAAAAAAAAAGCGTAATTCAATTTGTACTTTTGACTTTTAATTTAAGTGTTCATTGATTTTCTTTCCTTAAAATGAAAACAACTGATAATTGTAGAGAATGACAATAAAGATTAATTAACATGATGCTATTCAAACTTAAATGTTGCTTTATTGCTACTGAGAATATGTATATTACATTCAAAAAAGGGAAAAGGTAAAAGTTGGCAATTACCACCATCAAAGTCATACTATGGATAAGATAAACAGGTTATAAATATGACTGACACTATGAACACAATTGCATTTAAAAATTGTCACACTTCCTTTTAAGAGATCTATATGAGAAAGATCTTGACAAATAATGGGGAATATATATCAATTGCATAATTATCCGTAAAACACTGCCTCAGAAACAAAACTTAGGAACTATAATATCCAAAGAAATTAAAAAATGGCCATCTTCGATTCTGTTTTGATTTAGAATGATAGAATTATAAAAGTATCTTTTATTTAACTGAGTTTCACTGCCATTTTTCAAAATCTTTTCAAAAAGCATTTTTTGTGAGTACTTTCATAGAATTGTGATTAAAAAGAATAAATGATCAAATTTAAAATAAAATTTCTGGCACTTACTCAAAATAGAAGATTGTTGTCTCTACAGAGGCTGGTTCCTTTTTCCACTTTCGGCAGGAAGGTGTGGCAGAAACTCTTATCGGAACTAAAAAACAATTTAATGAATGACGACTAGGAGGCTTTCTTTTTAACATTTTATCCATATGCAAGAACATGATTGGTAGCTAAAGTAAAAATTTGATGTTAGAATATTGTGCATCCGTGTAACTTTTGTGATTCAGAACTACTTAGGCAAGGTACATTCTTTGTATAGCACATTTTAGTACCAATAAAATTCAAAGTGCTTTTCTAAAATAAAACATGAAAAAATATATTGAAAAGTTATTGTAGTGCCATTATACTGGCAGGTAAAGGAAAGTTGAACCACAGATTAAAATCAATATTGTTTTGGTAAATAGTTTTAACCGAACCTGAAAGGCAGTTCTAAATAAAAGGGGTTTTAACCTTGATTAGAAAGGACTTTGGATGGTTTCAGATTAGACAGTTCTGGTCATGGCAGAGTAAATGCAATGGTTTGAAATGGTCTATTATGGAATACAAAGTACTAAATGTTCGTTATAGCTTGGAGCCTATAAATAGATGACTGTATTGCAGAAATGCAGATGAAACTAAGTCATCCTTTTATTGACAACAACCAAACGTTAAAAGCTGAAACATGTAGTTGAAACATATTCAGATAATTATATCTTGTAGACCATTTATAGACACATAGAAATTTTAGAAACTTGATTATGAATAATGTACATTCAAAGTCACTAAACACATTAATTAAATTCAATATGCATTTATGCAATTATACATACACACTCTGGGTGACAGTGGTGTCGGAAGTCAGAGTTTGCCCTGTAAACGGAGGGTTGTCAAGCCCCGGATCCGGCATTCAGTGTCGTTGTCCTTGGACATGACACTTCACCTGCATTGCTTACTGATGGTGGTCGGACGGACTGGTGGCACCAGTGTACGGCAGTGGCTTCTGTCAGTGAGCCCCGGGGCAGATGTGGCTACAATGTATTTTGGGTGAATGACTAAATATAGTAAAGTCCTTTGGTCGAGTCTTCTCACTTGAAAAAGTGCTATATAAATACAGGACATTTACGATTTATTATAAGAAAACAAAAAGATAAGAAAAAAAACCTGAACAACAAACTACTTATAATGTGTGTTTCCTTCAACATTACCAGCGTCATACGCTTTGCTGCCAGACTTATTGTAAATTATGGAAACCTATCTTTGATAAAGGAAGTCTGACTACAGACAGGAAAAGCTATTCTCAGACCTGTTAAAACCACTAGTTTTTCCATTCTGTCTATGTGTGTTTCCTGTTTTTATTTGTGCACAAATGTTTAGTTATGGTGCGCATTAGAAGGGTTTTAAATGTTATCATATGTAAAAACTGATCAAATACTCCCAACTCTCTTCAGTTGTTGCCACATTTTAATGTAATGACTTTTTGGGTCCCTTTGGCTTCTCATACCCGCTGGGATTTAAATTGTTCCTACTTTAAGTTTCTGCTTATGTGACATGTTTAGATTTGAGCTCAAACTGTCATGTGTTCTATGGAATTCGGTAGGTGGCCGGCCTAAGAAGGCTCCTCTAAGCTAATGTTAGTTAGCTTCTTTTCTGCATGTTTTGTAGACTGTTCCATTTGGTGTGTTAGTCAGTCATTTAATTTGTAACGCACTACACAACTGATATTCATATTTATACAGCCATAAAGATGGCTGTATTTTATAAAGAACCTCTCTTACCCAAGGATTATTAGAAGGAATGTGACATGCTTGGGTCATAAGAGATGCCATATATGGCTTATAGTGAATTGGGGAGAATTGTTTGAGCATATGCTTGACTGAGTTTTGTGACCATGTCACTACCAGACCCACTCAATTTAGGGCAAGCCCAAAGCATGTGGGTACCGTATGTTTGGCTGAAGAGTGTCCACACCCATTACAAGTGTCACTAACGGTTGGGTACATTTTTGGCTTGTTTGCATTTGTAAAATGTACTTTATAAGATATTTTACACTTGGTCAGGACATGTCAGGCATAAATTAAAGATCTGTGCATTCATTTTAAGGCCGCTTCCCAATGTTCCTCTTTCACCAAACTCCCCCTCGCATGCAGTTTTTACTAAGGCCTTGAAATTGTAGGCCTTAATACTTAAGGAGTTATAAAAATAAAAAATAAAAATTCTAACATGGATCTGTGTCTAGGCAAGGCAAGTTTAAGTGCTGTACACAAATTAAAAAATAAAATATGTCAAAAATAGACGCAGAATAAAAGCAGAAGATGTAAAAGCATGATAGAAACAGGTAGAAACGAATAGTAAAACGAAAACAGTTTGACCACAACCTTAGGATAACAATACCTCAGTTAACAGTTAAACTTCAACAGTCAAAAGAAGTTCTAAACAGAAGGGTTTTTAACTTTGACCTAAAAGAACTCAGGCTTTTAGTACTTTTGGATAAATGGAGCATAGGAACTAAATGCTGCTTCTTAATGTTTGGTCCTAGTTCTGGTTGTAGAGAGAAGGCTTGATCTAGAAGACCTGAGTGGTTTGGGAGGTTTTTACACTGATGACAAATCTGTTATGTATTTTGGTACTGATCCATTCAGTGATTTATAGACTAAAGCACAGTCTCTGTAAGTTGGCTGGCGGAGGGAGGGCGGCGACAAAGATGCAGCCAGACCCTTAGTGACAGAAACAGGACCCAAAGAGTCAGCCAGGCCCTTAACGTTCCTGCTAGTACCCGCCTTCCATAATACAGTATGCCTCAAGCCAATTGTAGCAGCGAATCGTCTGAAGGTTCTTGTGTGTTTTTTTTTTTTTTTTTTTTTTTACAAGAAATCGTGTTGGAAGAAAAGTACAGACATCTTTTCCATCTACAAATGCAAAAGTGCTTATCTTTGCTCCTATTTAAACAAGAAATTGTGGCTATCTTGGCTAAAACAGAGTCAATTGCGGTATCAACAGGTGAGTCCCCAAGCGTAGCCATGTTTGTAATACCCAGGCAAGGCCTTTCTGTCAGTATTTTTTTTTTTTATTCAAAGTTTCTTGAAAAAATTCACATTTTTTGTTCAGTACAGAATCTCCCCATAGACTGAGAATGCACCACACCTGCACAGCAATTAATCACAGCTCCTCCATGCTAAGAGCTAGCATTCTTTTCTTTCAAGCCATCTGTCTGCACCAAGGTAACTTTTAAAACATTCACCTTTGGTTTCAAATGCTTAAGATATCTGGTTGAAACGTGATTTTGATGAAAAGTAAAACTAATGCAGGAGAAAATGTTAAGGACAGATGCTTTAAACCTTATGCTCATTACTGCACTACCCTATTAAAGCAATATTTTTATAAGTTTCTGGATGAGAAAATCCTTATTTCTAAGTTTCTTAATTTTATAACTAATAACGATGTCAAATTTACTTTATACCATCTTGAAATTAAATATATACCAAAATATTTATTTGGTATGTGGCGAACAACAAGTTGGTTCAGTCCAATGGCATGAATATCAGTAAGCAGAAACAACAATTGCTTACGGGCCCACAACCTCTTAGGGGCCCCATCACTGACACCTGATAGGCCCCCTACACAATTGTAGACTACGTAGGATGTCCCTTTGCAGATGTAGTGATGCAAAAAATTCCTCTTAAACCCACCTGATACTGAAGTAACTGACTGCACCAGACCATATTTATACCACAACACATGCTAGATTTCAACATGCTGGTGATCCGTTTAAACATGACACCCACAGCAAAGCAGACAGTGGTACTTTTAATTACTATGTTAATAACTATATAGTTAATTAGACAGTTGCTAAAAAATACACTCATATAATATGTTTCAAACCGCAATAAAGATCTTTAAAGAACGATGTATTTGAGAATTTTTTTTTTTTACACTACAACTTGGAATTATGGGTAACCCAGAGCTTAGATTAAAACCATAACCGTTACATACAATGTGTTAGTGAGGATGGATACCAAAAAGAGGTACTTAAGCAGATTCCAGAAAAAAAAAAGGAAAGTAGAGCTGCTGGAAGAACGGAAAAAACTTCCCAAAATAAACACGTTCTTTCAAAGAATTGGAGAGGGAGAGGTGGACGTTGGTGCTACAGTGAGTAAAGGTTGCAACCAGGAGATGAATGGAGAGAGCGTAGGGTTCGATAAGCATTTGGGATGTCTGTAACATATGGTGCGTTGTCACCAATGGTTCTATTCAAGGTGCGCAGTCACTATTTTTCCATGTGTGAACATATACTACTGAGAATTGCGTATCTTCTTGGCCGATTTATGGAACTGTCGCCATATCCTGAATCGTGTTCACATGTTGTACTTCAAATGGGACCAACCCAGATGCTTATGGGCCTATTGATTTGTCGTTATGCCATTGACCGAGTCCAACCACAAAGAAATTAATGGTCTGGGTGAAATATATTGATGGTTTTTATTTTTTTAATACCAACGGCCATAAAGAAAATGACACTAAATAAAACAAAACAAATGGTCTATTTTAAAAATCAAAGAAGAAAGTAGAGACAATTGCAAGTAAATGTAAGGAGTAGAAGTAAAAAGTTGTGTAAAAAATAATTACTTCAGTAAGGTATAGATAGCCAAAATCTATACTTAAGTAAGGTAAAGACTTATTTCTACTTTGTTACTTCACACCTTCATAAGATTTTTCTAATAAAATCTCTATACACAATAGTTATAATTCTAACTTGTTTTATGTCTTATATAAACACACATATAAACATTACATACAGCTGCAGCATATAAATTATACTGTATATTGACGAGTAAATCCTGAAAAAACCTAAGCACTCTTTAAAAATAAATGGATTTACAAATCATACTTTCCTGTTTTTTAACAAATAGTTGGTTTAACAAAGGATCCATGTATAGCTATTTGAGAAGGCTTTTGTCTCCACCATGTGGTCACTAATAACCACAGCAACAGTGACAACTATGTATTGCTAGTGGTTTAATTTACCGGTAATACATTGGGGGGGGGGAATACTACTGTCAGTTGGTGGGAGAAAAATGCAGTTTTATTAAGGTGTTATTTTCTTGAAGTTTTAAAGTCAAAATAAGAAGTTATAACAAGCGGAAAACGTCGCAATTTTTTCCCCCCAGACAGGTTTGATATGTGTCTCGAATGGTAAAGGCAAGGCAAATTTATTTGTATAGCACAGTTCATACAAAGACAATGCAAAGTGCTTTACATGATTGAAATATAGGAAAATAAAACAGAAACAAAACAAGTAGGAAAAGAATAACTAATTACCAAGAGAAAAGTAGTTCATCTGTTTAGATTCAATGCTTTCATTGTTCTTGTTTTATTAAGCTGATCATTCTTAAAACTCCTAACCTGCTTTCCACCTCCCAGTTAAGTCTAAACAGACATCTATTGGAAATCAAATAAACATAAGTAATCTATGCTTAGGACAGCAGAGAACAGGTAAATACATAAAAAAGCATGTTTAAATATCTAAAAAGCAGCAGATGCATTACATTTACAGTATAAATGCATATTTAGATGCAGCGTTGATGCCTAATAATTCCTCTCAACACAGGCATTTATGTTTAACTTTTTTTTTGTAGCCCTTATAACATCTTAAATTCCACCATCCAATATGGGTAAAGTTTTTTCTGCAACAAATATCATGCTAATATCAAGGTGAAACCAAGCATATTACACCTCTTTAGAATCAGACAATCCTAAGAAAATTGACCATCAACTCAAATGTAAGCCAACCGTACACTACAAAAAAATTTAACTAATCATTTGTCATCAACTTACAATTCATAATTATCATTTCCTGCACTCTCAAACCGAAACAGAATCAACGATAGCAAAAACAGGCTGATTTTGTCTATAACACTCCACAGAAAAGTAATATCCAATTGTATTTCCCAAAAAATCTACTCAAGCCTCTTCATAAACCACCTAAGGTTTTTTTTTGGGTTTTTCTTGCCATTGAAAAGTTAAAGCAAGGATGAAAATATATAATCATCTCAGTAATGAAACTTTTCTGCTATTTTAGATCATCTACCTTGCATGGAGGTATTCACCTAGCTACTTACTCCAGACATCGAGTGCAACTTCCATTTTGACTATCCACAATAGTATAGAAGATTCCTATCGATCTGGAAAGATCTTGTTTACTGATGGCTGGCTTAATTGCTCATTTCATTCACCTAACTCTTCCCGGTTCCTAATTACTGCTCATCTCATCCACCTGTTCCTGCCTCTATTTTGGCTGCTTGCGTCCCAGCCATCAGTGCCGGATTATTTTTGAGCGTTTGGTGTGAGAGTTTTCCAGCATTTCTATGAGTATTCATATTGCCTGATCCTGACCCGTTTCTGTATTTGAACCTTTCAGTCAGCCTGCCCATGTTCTGATCTGTTTGCCTGATCTGTCTTCCGATTCTGTTGAATTTTACTCTGGACTGAACCTGAAACTGCCGGTTGACTTTGCCCTCTGGATTATTCTGCCTTCCTCTGCCATCCACTGCATCTTGTTAGCTGACTGGCTGGATCCTACCTCATTCTCTGTGCCCAGACTTAACTGTAAAACCAGGTTAGTGACTCAAGCATTCATAATCATCCTCCGAAAGATTATCGTGGTCACTAACCTGTTTTTCTCTCCTATAGAGGTTCCCGCCTTAGACGCCCTAGCTGCTGCTACTGCAGACCCACAGATTAGTTTTTTTAATAAACACTTCTTTAGTTATCCCACTGTCAGTCTTGCCTTGAATACTAGGTCCCTCTGTTCTGAGTATTACACTCCACGTGCATGCGTCGCGAAATTTGTTCCGCTTACGCTCAACAACATGGTGAGTGATCGACCTTTGACTTATTTTATTAGTCAATAAGATAAGCTTTCCAATGATATATCAGAAGGGTAGGGGCGGGCCAAAAATATAGTTTTTTTTTTCTCTGCATAAAAAGTGAAAGTAAGAGGAGAACCTAGTGGTAATGCATGGCATGGACTTTCGTGCTTCAAAATTGGAAACATTGCAAGGAAAAGCTCTTAAATGATTTTTATAATTTATATAAATAATTGTATAAATCATAGAAATGTGATTGTTATTGTCAAATTAGTCATAAAATGTTTGGAACATTTGGTCAGAATTTGGCACAATTATGTTGAATGGACCTTTTACATGTAAAAAGGGTCATAGTCGCACAATGCTTATGACTAGATATCTGAAATTTTTCAAAGTTGTTGTCCACAACATGAAGAACAAGTGTAGTAAGTAGGAGAGGTCAACTATAAATTATACAAAAAATATAAAGTAAAAATTGTGTTTTTTTACATGAGGAGAAAAATGTTTTTTTAGACATCTTTGAAGTCACACAGCTCCGGTTCTGTAAAACCTACGAGTCTGTATACATATTTCCAGAAACTAGAAGGTCATAGCTTTCAAATGAGATATCATGAGCATGTGGTACAGTAGTTATAATATTATATTACTGGCCAATGGCATTTTTTGTATACAATACGTTTGTGCACAAGGGATTAATGTACGGCTATTATGTTTACACTTGAAATTAAAGGCGCCTTGTTTCACAATTACACAGATTGTCTTATTCTTCTCTTTGGTCAGCAGCATCCTAAGCAGCCAACTTTCTGGCGGCCCGAATCACTCTGATGTCAGAGTAGACAATGTTATCACCAGTGTCATCTAAAGAAACAGAAATAGAGACAAAGTGGACAAATCTTGTTAAAATTATACTGCCTTTGTAACAATAATTTAAGCTCAATATTATATAGTGTTCATTGTAAGAAATTATCTTCAGTGAAATTGTCTTACCTTCTCTAAAACGTGTGGGCCGCTTTATTTTATACAATTTAACTGCGAGAATCAAGATCAAAAGAAGAAGTGGGAGGCTCAGACTTGCTAGAACAGTTGCAGTTAATGAATGCACCCCTAAAACAAATAAACATCAAGTCAAATTGCATATTTATCTACTGCAAAGACTTTTATATGCCTATGCAAATGACACATTTAACATTGCATTTTTTTTGCAACAATGCACAGCCTTTTAAGAGTAAAACAACAAAAAAGAAACAAATGAAACTAAAAAGGAAAAAAATGATATGTTACAATAGCACATATTACCTTGGCAGTTTGTAAGGTATATAACTGTCTGTTTACTGCTGACTTTGTTTTCTACTTTACAGCGTAGGTTTCCTGCAAGCTGACCATTCAAGCTGATGCTGGAACTTTCATTCTTTTCTCTGACAGCTTTAGTCTGTATTAATGGATTGTCATCTAAAGAAAAAGAGAACTCTATGTCGTCTCCATCTGCTGAGCAGTTGATTGTCCTTAGTTCTGGTGACAAACATGTAGCTGATAAAGTAGGTTGTGTTACAGAAGCTGAAAGACAAAAAAAATTAAAAAATCAAATTTGCAAATGTTATGCAGTTTCAAATAGTACTACCGTATTAAACTTCTTGGTTAATAAGTTTAGATGTTTTTAGAAATATGCTTTTATGTTCATACCTAAAATCTGTAGACTGATGTTTATTGTCTTGGATTTTATACCATTTTCATCATGTAGGTCAAGCTGATAATCTCCAGAGTTATTCTTGGTTGTGCAGTTTAACTGAAATGGTACATTGAAAGTACCATATGTATTATTTGCATACTTAAAAATCACAACACCTTCTTTTTTCAAAAACATCTTTGAATAATTCGGAAGGTGAAAAACCAGAGGTTCACCAAGGGCTGCATAACATTGGAGGTATTTATCACTTAGAGATAAATTGCATTCCATAAGTCCTAAAAGAAACATTACAAACAAGAAAATTACAGAGAGACCAGGCAAAGGAAAAAATACAAGGACAAAAATTATATTAAAACTGCAATAGTAATTGGCTTTAAACACATTTAAATATCAGGCATTTGTTATTGTTTTGTTTTTTATTCTGACAGGACATTAGATATCAGTAAAAAAAACATTCTTCCAAAACATATTTTTACTAAATATCTTTGCATGAAATATACCTGTTGCCAAGGTTGCTATTACCAGAACAGGCATTG
>NW_015150489.1:1594062-1597074 GCF_000732505.1 Cyprinodon variegatus
TGTATACCATAACAAGATGAGATAATATCTGACTTGTTAGATGTTGTGTGGACCTGAGTGATTTAGAGAAACTATGCCCTAAACCCATTACTGATCATTTAATGGAGTCTTACATAAAGATTAGTTATTTCATACAGATCATCTGTCATTACCAGTCTGTGTTCAGTCATGAGTTCAGTGCATAAGTGAAATGCATAGACATCACAGGGAGTCCTTAAAATGACATTCTTCTATACATATTTTCAGCATTATTAGACTAGCAGACTGTTAAAATGTTGGAACCCCATACAGGTTGGGAACACCTTGCATTAATGTGGGATGACCATGAGGAGCCCGAGGATTATTTGTAGATGGTATACGATGGTCATTACATGGATGGGCAACTTGATCCAGGTCCATCTGTTTGATTAAAAAAACTGAAAAAATAAGAAAATAGTTGTTAGGGAAAAAAAGCATGTTTTTGTATTTTTTGAAACTTATTTCAAATTTGTGTGCTGAAAGCAAGAAGTAAATTTAAAGTACCTGTGTTGTTTGTAGGAAGCAAAACTGGATTAGTGATTTGTCTTGAAAGTTGTCAACAAAATAGCCATCAGATTTAAGCTGGTCGAAATGGTCCACCCAAAACTGGGCACATTCACTTCTTATAGTGCACCACCATTGCTCTATCCTTTGATTTCCTGTACTTGGACAGAGAATAACAGAGTCAAAACCATACTGACTCTCAGTGTTTTGCGGAAATCTTTGCATTGCTGCCACATAAGTGTTCTCTGTGCCATGATCCATTCGTATCGTTTGTGGAAATCCATTATACTCCATGACAGTGTCAATGAAATAGCCAGCAATAAAGTGAGGGTCACTATTAGTCTTATATGCTTCTAGCCAGATCATTTTTTCTCGAAAAGCCGTCTATGCGTCCAATAATACATATCCTATAAGGCTTTAATTTGTCATACTCATGGATGTGCAGCACATAGTTTGATCCCCGGCTGACATATAAGCGTTGTCTCAAGTGATTTTGTTCACGCAGGTCAACCCCGCTGGGATCCAATAGGCGCATCAAAAGACATACTGTTTCTCTGTCTGAGACTATGCCAACCATCCAACATTTTTGGTGCATCCACCTGTAGCTCTGCTGTCTCCCAGATCCTTGTAGTTGTTGCTCAATAAAAGAGGCCACTTCTGCAACCTTTGTCTTATTTTTTTCTACACCAAAGGCGCTTCTTTTGCGGTCTTCTCTCCAGCATCTGGCGACTTAATTTAACATTATGGGTTTCTTCCACAACTCGGAAAATATCAACAGCAGTAAAACCACTTCTGAATTATTGGTCATTGATATTGTAAATATCCATTTCTTTCTATTAAATTGAGCATATCTCAAACTACTGTAGAGGGACAACTCAATTTATCTCATAATGAGATCTCATTATTTTGCATTACTATCTCATTATTATGAGTTAATATCTCATTATAATGAGATACTATGTTATTATTTTGAGATAGTATCTCATTATAATGAGATAGTATCTCATTATTTTGAGATACTATATGATGATTGAAATTCATCATTCAAATTAATCAATAAAACAATATATAACATTAGAAAATTTAAAAATGCATTTACAACACATCAAAAATTATATATTCTCGTAACCCAATGTTATCGAGCCCTGACATGTTATTGGCATATTATATGAGGTCCAACAATTGCAATGGCATACGCCCACCTAGCATAATTTATGTTGTTATGCAAAGTTGTACTGAGATCTTTGGCTAAGGGCCAAAAGGCACCTTCCTCTTCACTGACAGTATCTTGTCCGACGGGGATGCGGGCAGAGCGGGCATCAACTTTAGGCTTAACTGTAACGGGGTAGCACCTCTTACATTAACTGAACTGCTGGCTAATGTTAATTCACGAGGACATTTGTAATTAGGAAATGAAAGTCTTGTTAGACTGGTTCATATTACCGATTCTTTGCAAATCCCAAAGGAAAATCATGTAAAGTAAACTCATAAATGTTATTTATTATGTTAGCAATATCAACCTCAGCATGAACCGCCCCTCTCTGTCTCCGATTGGCTCACTGGTCTTCATGCCTACAGTTAACCAATGTAATTAGTAAAGGCCGTGAATATTAGCCAATTATAAGCAGGGTAGCGGAAGTAATGGCTTCACCATCCTAGAAAAAAATGGGAAATTTGTCTCGGAGAATCTGCTTAATAGTGCAGATCACGGGGGATTTAGAAGTGGGTATATGTAATGCCCATAGAAAAATAAGTGGGTATATGCCGTATAGCTTTTTTGTCATTACACTGTCACAAATACAGAGCAATGAAATGCACTCTCTGCATTAGTAGTAGTAGCAGCCATTCAAAATGGCCCTTCCCAGTCAAACACCAACCCAATGGCAGCCCATTTCCCTTCAATTCCGACCGGAATCCCCTCCAACTTCCAGTCACCTGAGTGACCCCCTCCTTCTCCTGGGCGTGCATATTTTTTTGTACTCTAATTCCACCCTTTCACTGAAGTCACTGGGATTGGCGCTTCTCTTTAGATATTAATGTTCACAAATCATAACAAAAATAATATTTTAGTACAAAGATTGATGTTTAAAAAAGAATTGTAGAGGACCAGCCAAGGCCCCATCAAGGAAAGTGGGGAAATTCTGAATGGCTACTACTGTAACCCATCCCCTTGGGGAGCAGTGGTCTGCCATTGTTTGGCATCCGAGGAGCAGTGCTGGATTAGGGGTCTTTGCTCAAGGAGCAAGAGAGGCAGGCCGTTGGAGTGGGGCTCAAAATCTGAACCTCAGGATTCCAAGCGCAACGCCCTAACCACAAAGCTGCCACTCCCAATTAGGGCTGGGTGATATAGAAAAAAAGCTTATCGATAAAAAAAAATGCATATTGATCGATATCGATAATTATTGAAAAGATTTGAAAAAATAGTTTATGTGCAGCTCTGCCTGGACTTTTTATAATATTGCTAAAGGATTTAATTTTAATAAAAAACAC
>NW_015150489.1:1597084-1605918 GCF_000732505.1 Cyprinodon variegatus
ATAATAATTTGATCTGAAAAAACAAATGAAACCAAAACGTATAAAAAAAAAAAAATAACAGAGATCTACCATACCATAACAAGATGAGATAATATCTGACTTGTTAGATGTTGTGTGGACCTGAGTGATTTAGAGAAACTATGCCCTAAACCCATTACTGATCATTTAATGGAGTCTTACATAAAGATTACCTATTAAACATAAGAAACATCTCTTTTCTTTTATGAGAACATGATTTAATCATAATTTATTTATTGGGTCTGCAGAAATTGAATGGCCTTGGCATAATGGTTATTCCTCTTTCTTTATATATATATATATATATATATATATATATATATATATATATATATATATATATATATATATAGGTCATTTGTCATACATAGTCATTTGTACTGTGTTTCTCTCAACAAGTAAGTTTTCTCTGGACATGGACATTACCCCTGGACATGCGTGAAAGATTTTCCATTATGTAACTACATTATGTTTCCAATGACCTTGTCAGAGGTTCGCAGTAAGTAGTTACATTGGCTGTACTACATTTCCCTGGATAAATATGAAAATATCACTGCATATCATGGAATTTCTCACCAAAGGCTTTACTTATAAGAGGTTAACAGTAAATAATTGTATTCAAGAAAGCAACAAGTTGTAAAGGGTACTGGTCTTAGTTAACTGTTTTTTATAAGTGATACAGACAAAACACAATTGTACATCACATCAGTTAAGATAAACCACACTTAAGTCCCCTACCCCAGTTTCAAATGCTTGAAATGCCACAGGTGTGTGTGTGTGTGTGTGTGTGTGTGTGTGTGTGTGTGTGTGTGTGTGTGTGTGTGTGTATGTATATATATATATCCCTTTTATTGTAGGTACGCATTTGTTTCCTGTTGTTTGTTTGATGCATGCCTGTTTTACATTTACAACTTTCCATCCATACATAAATTATAGCAACATTTCTACACCGGTGTGTCAAATGCACCCAAGTCTCAATATATTTCTGCTCCCCTGTATAACTCCTCAGCGGCTGAACTTTTCTGCAAATACCTATCTGACTACAGATCTCATTCTGCCTATCATAGCTAGACTGCAACAAGACCGTAGCTAAATATTAGGATTTCTAATAAAAAGCTAAATTAAATTTGCACTTTTGACTTTTAATTTAAGTGTTGATTGTTTTTCTTTCCTTCAAATGAAAACAACTGATAATTGTAGAGAATGACACTAAAGATTAATTAACATGATGCAATTCAAACTTAAATATTGCTTTATTGTTACTGAGAATATGTATATCTTTATCAAGATATTACAGTAATAAATTACAAAAGGATGAAATTCACTTACCTTTGTTGTTTGACTGTACTTCAAAAAAGGGAAAAAGCAAAAGTTGGCAATTAGCCCCATCAAAACATACTATGGGTTAGACAAGAATGTTATAAATATGACTGACACTAAACATAATTGTGTTTAAAAATTGTAACACTTCCTTTTTAGAGATGTAGATGAAAAAGATTGTGTTAAATTATGGAGAATGTATATCAATCACATACTTCTCCATAAAACACAGCCTCAAAAACAAAACTTAGGAAGGATATAATCCAAACAAATTAACAAATGGCCATATTTGATTCTGTTTTGAATATTAGAATTATAAAAAAAATGTATTTTTAACCACATTGCACTGCCATTTTCAATGTCTTTCAAAAAAACTATTTCTACTTTCATTAATTTTTCAAAAAACCTAATCACCAAAAACTTTAAACTTGGGAAAATACAATCACACTTTTAAACATAATCTGTACAGATAGCTCAGCTGTAGAATTGTGTTTAAAAAGAATAACTGATCAAACTTAAAACCTGACGTTTGCACACTTACGGTACTTGTAATAGAAGATTGTTGTCTCTACAGAGGCTGGTTCCTTTTTCCACTGGCGGCAGGAAGGTGTAGCAGAACCTCTTATCGGAAGAAAAGATTTTTTTTAATGAATGACGCCTAGGTGGCTTTCTTTCTTTTTAACATTTGATCCATATGCAAGAACATAGTTGGTAGCTAAAGTGTAATTTTTATGCTAGAATATTTTGCATCTCTTTAACTCTTGTGTTTCAGAAAACTTACTGTAGGATATGTACATGTTTTGTATAGCACATTTTTATTAGCAATAAAACTCAAAGTTCTTTTTTTTTTCCAATAAAACACAATGATAAATTCAAAAAATGCATTGCAATGACATTATACTGGCAGGTAAAGGAAAGTTGGGTTACAGAGTGAAATCAAAATTGTTTTAGTAAATAGTTTTAACAGAACATGCAAAGCAACTATAAATAAAAGCGGTTTTAACCTTGATTAGAAAGGACTTTGGTTGGTTTCAGATGAGACAGTTCTGGTCATGGCATAGTAAAGGCAACGGTTCGAAATGATCTATTATGGAATACAAAGTACTGAATGTTTGTTATAGCTTGGAGCCTATTCACTGTATTGCAGAAATGGAGATGAAAGTAAGTCATCCTCTAATTGACAAAACCAAATGCTCTTAAAAGCTTGTTCATATTACATAAAATTGTTGAAACATAATCAGATAAATCAATATTTTAGAAACTTGAGTATGAATAATGTACATTCGCAGTAACTAAATGCATTTATTAAATTCAATAGGCATTTATGCAATAATACATACACACTCTGGGCGAAAATGGTGTCGGATGTGGGATTTGCAGTAAAGCGTTTTCGTTTCAAGACCCGGCTCCGGCATTCATAGTTGTTGTATTCTTGGACAAGACACTTCACCTGCATTGCATACTGATGGTGGCCGGAGGGACTGGTGGTGCCAGTGTACAGTAGCCTCGCTTCTGTCGGTGAGCCCCAGCTTTGGCTTGGAGATGGTGACTCAAGTATGGAACTCGTACTCGAGTTGCACTTAAGTCACATATCTTATGACTTCGGACTCGACTCAGACTTGTATTTCAAGGACTTCAGACTTGACTTGGAGTCATGATTTCAGACTTGTGAAACATCTTTTTTTTTTCAATGTTTTTTGTTTTTGTTTTACCATTTTGAAATTCTGATCGCCACTCTGTTTTTTTTCTTACCTGCACACAGTAGAGGCAGGACATAGCAGAGGGACTGTCAGGCAGTCACATAATAGCACAACGTGACGCGGCTTCTCTAGGAAATAAAATTTGCTGGATATTAGATGCTTGATCTAACAAATCTAACTTTATCTGCCATCTGAGACACCACCCAGAAAGCTTAGTCACTGTGTAATAGGTTAGCTTTTTGTACTTAAATGCACGGGCATAACTTTCTGAAGGACTGATGTGGACATGCCCCCACCAATAATAATTCCATTAAACTATCTCATTATAATGAGATAGTAACTCAAAATATTGAGATGGCGCTTCTCTTTAGATATTAATGTTCACAAATCATAACAAAAATAATATTTTAGTACAAACATTGATGTTTAAAAAAGAATTGTAGGGGACCAGCCAAGGCCCCATCAAGGAAAGTGGGGAAATTCTGAATGGCTACTACTGTAACACCATCCCCTTGGGGAGCAGTGGTCTGCCATTGTTTGGCGTCCGAGGAGCAGTGCTGGGTTAGGGGTCTTTGCTCGAGGAGCAAGAGTGGCAGTCCGTTGGAGTGGGGCTCAAAATCTGAACCTCAGGATTCCAAGCGCAACGCCCTAACCACAAAGCTGCCACTCCCAGTTAGCATGATGAGTCTTGACTTGGACTTGCAAAAAAGAACTTGTGAACATGTCTGCTGATGTACAATATAGGTTGCCTGAATGAGTGAATGCAGAATGTAGTAAAGTGATTTGGACAAGTCTCCTAACTTGAAAAAGCACAATTTAAGTACAGGCCAAGTACCATTCATTATAAGAAAAAAAGATAAGAAAAAAAAATTTAAACACAGTACTTATGATGTGTGTTTCCTTAAACATTACCAGCACATACTCTCTACAGCCACACTAATTGTACTCTAAACTATGAGTAGGAACTTGTCTTTAATAAAGGACAGGAAAAGCCATTACCAGGCCTGTTAAAACCACAAGTTTTTTCCATTTTCTCTGTGTGTTTCCTGTTTCATTTGTCCACAAATGTTTGGTTAGGGTGCGAATGAGAAGGGTTTTAAATGTTATATGTAAAAATTGAGGAGTCATAAATGTAACTGTGTATCTTCACTGCCTCTGTCATGATCAGGTAGGTTTTACTAGCCCAGATGCAGAAATCACAGACACACAGGCAGGATAAAAGTCCAATAATTTATTGGATAAACACAGGTTTCTGCCTGGAAGGCAGAGAGGACAAGCAGGTTAGGTTCAGGTTCAGGTAAAAACAGGTTCAGGTTCAGACAGGCAGGGTGGCTCAGGCTTGTTAACCGTGGCTAAGTCAGTTCAGTTCAACAATCCGGCTCAGAGTGGAGCTCTCACCCAGCTTATATAGGGAGAGCTTAATAATGAGCTGATGGGGATCAGCTGTGAGCGCTGAGCACCAGCTCCCAGGAAAGGATCCACGGCGCCCTCTGGTGGGCAAGCCCCTGAATCCCAACAAATAAACAGAAGCCCACAACAAGGGATCCACATCGCCCCCTGGAGGGCAAACCCCTGGATCCCAACAGTAACAGAATCCCACAGAAAGGGATCCACGTCGCCCTCTGGAGGGCAAACCTCTGGATCCCAACAGCCTCACGAGTTTTTGCGCCTCCTGATCATTTCTATCTTCACACTACAACCATAAATTGAATGTATTATATTTAAGGTTGACCTGCTATTCCAACACTAAGCAGTGCATAACTTAAAGAAACAACCAAAAACAAAAAAAACGCTTTATATAAATAAACATTATGCAGTAAAAAATCTGAACTGTTTATATATATATATCTGGATTTCTTTATGATTTTTTTTTACAATTTTCTTTTTTGTTTCATTTAACAAGTACGCCCTACTGTCTTTAGTTGTTGCCAAATTTTATTGTAATGAATTTGTGGGTCCTTTTGGCTTTTCATACCTGTTGGGATTTAAATTGTTCATTCTTTAAGCTTCTGATTATGTGACACTTTTAGATCTGCCCTCAAAATGTCATGGGTTCTATGTCATGAAACAGGACAGAAGGACCCAGTATTCAAGGTGAAACAACCAGTAGGAAAGTTGAAACCCTTTATTAACATAAAACCAACAGAACCAGAACAGGAGCGTGGGGCTGTGGCTCACGGCGACTGCAGGAGGGGGGTGGGGTACAGCCCAATAACAAACACTCTGGTTTAACAGATCGGTCCACTCAGGAATGGCCTGATCCGGGTTCCAGGAATCCATCAGAGTGTGCAGGCAGGTTTAGACAGGGACAGACAGGGCCAGTGGGTGAGAGGCAACAGAATCAGGAAAACAGAATCACTCTGGAAATGCTGAAACACTTTCACCACTGAAGGATTAAAACTAGCCTGAAGACATAGGCTGAAAAATAATCTCCTACTGGAAATGGGGAAATGAACCTTGAAAATAACTAAAACTGACAGAGAGGACACTGACAGAAGGCAAACAGGGAACTAACAGAAATCCAACAATGACCTGGCCATGATAGCTGGAACTGAGCCCAATATAAGGGAAACCGGCAGCTGGAGGACATGAGTGATTAGGAGCTGGACAGAGTTAAGCAGGTGAAAGGCATGAGTAATTAAGGTGAGCTATCAGGGCAGATCATGACATTCTATAAAAATTCACTAGGTGGCCACCCTAATAGTCACCAAGGTCCACTGAGCTAATGTAAGTTAGCTTCTCATCTGCATGTTTTGTAGCATGTTCCATTGTCATGGAATGATAGCTATTGTTAGAGAGTAGTCAGTCATTTGTTTATAATGCACTACACAACTGATAAAAAACAAATAAAATAAAATTAAATAAAGATATTAATTTTGAAGTGATTAAAATAAAGATGGCTTTAGATTAGAACCTCTCACACCAAGGGGTCATGGGAAGGAACCTGAAAGGCCTGGGTCATGAGAGGTGCCATATACTGTATGGTTAATAGTGGATTGGTGACCAAATTATTTTTAAAATACAGCAGAGCATCCCCCCCCCCCTATAGATACTGCTAGTATTTTATCCAGCTTAACTCCTTATCCATTGAAGTTTTTTTAGTAGCAACTCTGCAAGTTCAAATCCAAGAGCATATTACTACACTTTACAAGATCAGAACAGATACTTTGGTATCATTTATAGTTTTAGAAAATCTTACAAAAACACAGGCACTGCTGATATTCAGCAAATGAATTGTGAAGCAGATATTTCAGTATTGAGAGTACTGCACATATATATTTACTCAACACTTACTGTCAGGAATTTTTTTGCAACTTTAATTATAAGAAATACCAGAACAGGCTAGTGAAGAATTTATTGAAAACTTCAGATAAAATATAAGCAAAAAAATGTATTTTCTTTTTATTGCCGTAGTTCAGTTTAATTTGTATGCAACTTCATGGAAAGATTTATGACGATGCAGAATATAAAGGTTTTTCTTCTCCTTTGAAACATAATGTGGGGCTGAAAAGACCTGATCTTCAAAGATTTCAAAACATATTTGTGAGTCAAAGCAATGGCGTTGGATGATATATTTGTGAAGGTGACTTTGTGGGAGTAAAGCATATCCTCAGAGCACATCTTCACCGTTGGTAATGTTTTTAACCACCTAGTCACACTGCTAAACCCAATGAGGTAAGCATGCTTGTTTTCTTGTCAAAATTGTACACGAAAGTCGAAAACACTGAAAACTGGTGTATAGTTGTTTTTTTTTTTTATGGAAAGCACAGCTTCACTAGAGAGAATTCAACTTATTAATGTTTTTTTTTTATTCTTTATTTTGTATTTGTCGTGTTAAAATTAAATCCATAACAAATGGAGTGGCCTGTAAACACACCAAAAAAAAAAAAAACCTGTCTTCGAAATATAATGTGTGGCTGAAAAGGCCTGAACTTCAAAGATTTAAAAAAAGGAGAGGTAATTTGTGTTGGCAGAAACTTTTTGGTCCATACAATTGTTGTTGTAGAAAGCAGGAAACATGGTTAAGTATTTACAGTATTTATTCCGGGCATGTTTAACAAAATCAACCATACAAGCACAAATTGCAGAGGAAGAGCTCAAGATCCGTCAGGCCCTTATAGTCCGGCTATTTCCAGGGGAAAAAAAATAAATCTTCAACACCAATAAAAACAGCAGTAGGCTTTTTTTCTTTTTTTTAGTCTGTGGCTGGGTCTTAACCCGTAGGTCCAAAAAAGAAACAAAAAAACGGACCAGAAATTGTTTAGTGAAGATCTTAAGCTATCTTCTTACACAAACTATTGTGAGGTTTACACACCTCATTTCTGTATTATTTCTTTAGTCCCTGGTTTGCATAGTTTTACATTATTGCCACATAAAAAATAATGGTCTTTAAAAAGAAGTTGTCAAATAAGGAAAGGGACAAAACAAGGATTGAGATTGGCATCACCCTTCCAAAATGGAGAGCAGAAGCAGCATTACCTTGACTTGAAGTCAACTTATCTCCTCCTCGACAAGTAACTGCATGAAGTCAGATATTTGTTTTTATTAATGTAACAGTGTTGCTAGAATTGAGTCTTAATGGTGAGTCTTTACACAAACAGCAATTTAAGCATGTGTGCTGTCTGTCATTGTAAATCAAAATGACAAGAGGGAAACAATAGATCCCAAAACACATATCAAAATAAATTCAAAAACATAATGCAATAAAGGGAGTCGCAGGTTACTGTATATTAAGCGGCAAAATGTATAGTCAGTCTAACTTTCACAAGAGGAATCAGTCATATCATTATTGTTGATAATATAGTTATTAATCAGTATAACCAAACTACCTCCTGTGTCATGCGATTAAGCTTGATAGAAAATTTTTGCAAAATGTAGCATGTTTTTGGTTTACAGACACTACTACGTAAACAACATCTAGTGGAAAAATTCTGCTTATTGCTCCTTTGAATTAGATTTAAAATTTACAGTTTAATGGAGCCCACGGTAACATTAATGTTTTAAATGTATGGTAACATTTCATAAATGATTTTCTTGAAAAACACCAATATCATCTTGAGCAATACTCATTCTGCCTTTGATGTCTTATTTAGTCCTTCTTCTATCTTCCTATATAATATCTGCATATATGGTGTCCTCTTCTGCATTACCTGGATGAAATCAAGATGAAAAAAAACAAACCTTTATAATAAATACATGTTTATGGTTAATGAAGAAAAGTTTTGACAGATGGTTTTACCTTTATTATGTACCATTTGTCTTCTTTTTTTCCAAAGTTTGATTAAAATGAAACCCAGAACTACAGAAAGAGCGACAGTGGAACAGGCTATCGCAGTAACATTAGCACTCCTAGAACCTGGATAATACAAGGAACATAGTATGAGATAATAAAACTGTATAATAACAGATACTGTAACAAGCATTTGAAGATCTCTTTAAAAGTTCCATATTTTGTCTTTTGATCTTCTTTCAAGATCTTCTTTCAAAAGTTAAACTATGGTTTACAGCTAAACATATTGTTTAGCTATAATGAATTTGCAACAATCTCCAAAAACCTTTTTCACATTAATAGAGTATTCCGTTTAGAATTCTGTTAAAACAATGCCCACAGGAAAAAGACTGAAGCAAAATTAAAATCAGAAGCTAAAGTCACAAATGTCAATGTAATTGTTCTGAAGAACATTTTATTAGTGACTGAAATATCACCTTTATAGAAATTCATAATAATATCTAAAATCAGCCGAAAAGGGAAATACTTTTTTGTAAAATACATAAAATACATAACAGCGGAAAGTA
>NW_015150489.1:1606718-1609778 GCF_000732505.1 Cyprinodon variegatus
AAAAAAAAAAAAAAAGACACCCCTTGAAGTTACCATGGGGGTTTCTTTTTAGCCATACTCATATAAAGAAAGCAGACCCAATTCCTGCTTTGATAAATTAAGAGTGCATCTTGAAGTGTGCAAATGTACATCAAGTGTACATTTCGAAGTACTTTCAGAAAAAATGTGCCATACAAAAAGGGGAGGGCATTTAACTTCTAAAGGCCAGAGCTGTTTTTGTCTTTCAAACTAAAATGTGTATTCGTTTTTGTACAAATCATTTCATATGCAAAATCTTTGGTCTATTATTAGTCAGATTTAGAACTTTTTTTTGTATATTCTCTCTCTTTGTATTAATTATACCCACTATTAACTTTAACAAGTGAATCAAAACGAAAAATGTCCATCATATTTTTAAAAACATATATATGTGAATATATTTACTATGGATGTCATTGTGTGTTTAAAAAAATCTATTTGACTATATCCTTATTTTTCATTTAATCGACTAATTTCCTCAGCTGATGAAATGCCAAAAATGACTAAATTTAGCAAGAAAACCCTAATTTATTTTAAAACTTTGAACTACAAGTTGTTACAGCAGAATAAATGCACATTTAAGTTCCTTTTTTCGTCTGAAAAAAAAATGAAAAAACAAAAACACTTTAGAAATTTTTTATATTTGAACCTAACCGTGAAAATGGATAACAAACTGTTCTTTTGCTTTTTCTGTTTTTTTTTTTTTTGTTTATTTTTTTGTTCAAAGTAATCGAAATATAACGGATAACAAGCACATTTCTCATGTAAGAATATCATATTTTGACAAGTAGCTTGTAGCTTGACCTCTCTGCCGCATATACGCGATGAGTCTTACATAAGTTATAAAATATATTTCTGTATCTTTCATAAGACACCTTATATTCTGATTTTTCATATGGCAATTAAAAACTAAAAAATACAACAACAAAAAATACCTATTGTCTGAAAAATCATCGTCATCATATTTGTTTGGTCTTCCTCTTGACAAGGAAGTCTCACACACATCAAAGTTTTTAGTAATCCTAAAACAACAGTACTCAAAACCCAGGGCTATTATGTTCTAGATAATAACAATATAAGACAATAGTCAAGAAAAAGTATTAAAACAAAATCAAAAACTGTTATACAAGCCACAAATTAAAAATGAAAATATACAATTTTTGGGTTATCACTGTGCCCTTAACTATTGCAGCGCTATGTAATAAGGGTATAGATAACATGGATAACTTAATATTCTTCTCTTTGCTGGCAAGGAATTGCAAGATTATCTGTTTCAATGTCCAGACTACCAGCATAAGCCTGTTCCTCAGAAACTGATCCCTGTAACTGTTCCTGCTGCTTTGACCCATTTTCTGTTCCTGGACCTCAGAGTTCTTCTCCCTGCTTTACTCACTTGGAGCAGAAGTCCTGAGGGCTTTGTTTCAGGGTTTTAAAAATGTCTCCCACATTCAACCTAGCAGTCTATCTCTACCTGTCAGGCTCTCAGTGACATCATACTGCAGTCACTACTATGTTGGACTAAGTAGCGGAAGTTTAGTTTCCCTGCTCTGTTACTGATTGTAATGAGGTTAGTGGCTTTATTTCTAAACCTATTCACATTGTTAAATTCCTGCCCAGTGACTAACCTTCATTACATCCTCCAGAGGTTTCTGACTCTGGTTGTTTTCATCTGATTCCTGAGTTTAATTTTCAGTAGGTTATTGAATCTGAATTGTTGTCTGACTGAGCTTTCAGGTCCTTCAATTTGATCATTACCCAAATAAAAAAAATGTAAACCTGCAAACACAAAAACAACACACAACACATGTGAGAAAACCAAAAATCTACTTGCAGCATTTTTCATTTGAATGTGGCTTGTGTGTTAGCATCATTTGTGTATTTTCAGCAGGTTTTGTGGTGGCAAGGTGTTTCCATTTTGCTGCTCTGTTTTTTGTGATCACAGCTTTCTTTCTTTGTAGCATCTATTATCTTTGCACGTCTTCAAGCGCTCTCCATTTTCTGTGTGGTTTTGTGTGTTTGTGTCCTCTTGTTTTTAATACATCCTTGGGCCCAGTATGCTGGTGAAGATTCTCAGTCATCCAGGTCATAGTTATTCTAAAAAATTTAAAAAACAAACCATTCGACTTTGTTTCCAAATTTTATTCAATGCTATTTCTGATATTTGAATTGAAAAAGCTTCCTGTATGTGAAGCGAAACATCTTCAGACTTGGACACAAAGTCCAGCGGTTTGTTTTTTAACCTCTAAACATCCACCTCGTTCTGGGTGATCCTCGCCTATGTTGCATACCCAAATGGTAAAAAAAAATAACTTAGGAACTCTAAGCCAGAATTACATGTGCAATACATTATTTGAAAGCTAACACCTTCTAGTTTCCTAAAATAAAAAAAATTGGGTGACTAGAACACAGACCAACCTGCATCAGTTCAAACATGACTCAAAGTTATTTTTGTATTTATTTTCGGAAATTATAGGTCTTTTTTGAACAGCAGTAATAAAGACATTCTTGAGAAAAAGCAGGTTTTATTGTGTTATATTTGTTCTACACCATGTCAACCACAAATGCATAAAATTTCAGACCTCTAGCTATAACAGTTCCAGAGCTGTGAGGTATTGAATTGCTATATATATATATATATATATATATATATATATATATATATATGTAGAGAGAGAGAGAGAGAGAGAGAGAGAGAGAGAGAGAGATAGAAAAAAAACATATATAAGGTTGGGTGATACATAACAGTTTTCCTACCAAAATTTGTGAGTCAAAGCAATGGCAATGGATGATATATTTGTGAAGGTGACTCTGTGGGCGAACAGCACACCCTCAGAGCACATCTTCACCGTTGTCACCGTTGGTTAGTTTTTAACCACCTAGTCACACTGCTAAACCCAATGAGGTATACATGTTTGTTTTCTTGTCAAAATTGTACACGAAAGTGGAAAAGACTGAAAACTGGGTTAGAGTTGTTTTTTTTTATGGAAAGCACACAGCTTCACTGGAGAGATTTCAACTTTTTTATGTTTTTTTTCATATTTT
>NW_015150489.1:1609878-1611733 GCF_000732505.1 Cyprinodon variegatus
TTTTTTTTATCTCTGGCTGTTCAACTTTATGTCATCAAAAGTATTTTCCTATCTTGATGCTACTTATTAAGAGATGGGTGATTCTGAGGGGTTGATTTACCATGTCACCGTCAGATCTCTTGGCCATTATAGTCACATAGCCATGTCTGTCATTAGAAGTGAAGCAGCAGTCGATGTGAGTTGTACTCAGTAGTTTTCCCTTTAGGTTTACTTATGGAGGGTTGAAATTCAATTCAGTTCAGTTTATTTATATTAACAACACGTCATCTCAGGGCAATTTATTGAGACAATTATACCAGATCATATAGTCTGACTAAAATGAGTTAGACAATGTATTTTTGTGTAGTCATTTTGCTGAACTATTTTTTCACTCCTGCAAAAGCATTGGCTGTCATTATCAGAAACATTGGACCTAGTATTCGGGGCAGACAGACTTATGGGTTTTTCAAAAGCTGCAGTGACCAGCATTGGCATCTAAGGCAGGAAGAGACAGCAGGTTAGTGACCACGTCTATCTGGGGGAGGCTGATAATGAATGTGTGAGTCACTGACCTGCTATTATAGTTCAATCCAGTCCCAGAAGATGAGGTTGGTTCCAGCCGGTCGACTGCCAACAACAAGGAGAGTCCCAGACACTGATGTACCGGAGGTCAGAGGACACGCAGAAGATCAGAACTGAGCAGAAGGAGCAATGGCATAACGACACAACAATAGGCCCATAAGCAACATTATCTGGGTGGGCCCCATATGAAGTACAACATGTGATAAAGGTTCAGGATACAGTGACAGTTCCATAAATCGGCTGAGAAGATACAATTATGTCCCATACATACTGTACCCACTTCATCATTGTTCACCTTCACTAGACATGGATATACTTTAGTATATTCTGGTAAAGCAAGTCTTATCGGGCTACCTTCAGCTTCACAGCCCCCTCCTTACCCACACTCTCTCCATTCATCTCCTATTCAATCTTTACTCACTGTAGTAGCAACGAGCTACTTAATGAGCAGCTTAAGTACCTCTTTTGGTTATCCATCGTCACTAACACATTGTACGTAACAGTTATGGTTTTAATCTACGCTCTGGGTTACCCATAATTCCAAGTCGTAGTGTAAAAAATAAAATATTCAAATACATCATTCTTTTATGTCCTTGTGGACAATTGGGAAGGGGGCCTACCAGGTGTCAGTGATGGGGCCCCTAAGAGGTTGTGGGCCCGTAAGCAACTGCTGTCCCTGCTTACCAATATTTACACCATAGCAAAGGAGGGCAGGATAATCCAGAGGCTGAAGCCAAGGCTGGTGTTGAATATGTGCTTGGTAGTCAGAAGAGATCAGAGATCAGAAATCCAGAATGGAGTCGGGGAACAATTCCAGGTTTGGTCCACCGACAGGAAGAAATCCAGCAGGAGTCTGAAGACAGGCAGGCTCAGAGGTCCAGAGACAGAACGGGTCAGGATCAGGCAATCAGAACGCACAGGTACACAAAAGGTTTAACTTTAGAAGATCATTATCAGATAGTGCAGTTATAAATTATGAAAGAATATGTTTCACTTTCTCTCTCTTCTGTGTCGTTGAGCAGTGATGAGGAGGGAAAAAGTTAAGTTTATTCAACTTCAAAGGTTGATGATTTTGTGATGGGGTTGCTAGTTTTCTGCATACTACCTTAGACAATGCTGCCCCTTTGAAAAAAACAAAACAAACTTTAAATATAGAAAGCCTGCTCCCTGATTTAATGCAGAGCTGCGCAGTATATGCTTCCAATCGGTAGAATTATTAGACAGCATTGGATTCATTACCACTGTTATGCTGGTGATACTCTGCTATATCTGTATATAAATCCACATGAACCTA
>NW_015150489.1:1612182-1623501 GCF_000732505.1 Cyprinodon variegatus
AATACCACTGCATTTTCCCTTCATTCAATGCAATTTGGTTTCACATAAATAAATACTTAAAAATATAAGTAATTAAAAAATAAAGTTAAATATTACAAAGGCAAATAAATAAAGAAGCTAATTAAGAGTTATATACATTTATGTCTCACTTTTTTGTTGGCAATTAATTGTATGCTTATACATTTATTGAGCATTTATTTATTTCTGTATTTATTTTTAAATATGGCAGAGTTGGTCCTTCATACACAGTAACATTAATGTTTTAAATGTATGGTAACATTTCATAAATTATTTTCTTGAAAAACACCAATTTCATCTTGAGCAATACTCATTCTGCCTTTGATGTCTTATTTGGTCCTTCTTCTATCTTCCAATTTGATATCTGCATATATGGTGTCCTCCTCTGCATTACCTGGATGAAATCAAAATGAGAAAACCAAACTTTATAATAAATACATGTTTGTGGTTATTTGAAGAAAAGTTTTAACAGATGGTTTTACCTTTATTATGTACTATTGGTCTTCTTTTTTTCCAAAGTTTGAACAAAATGAAACCCAGAACTGCAGAAAGAGCGACAGTGGAACAGGCTATTGCAGTAACAGTAGCAGTCCTAGAACCTGGATAATACAAGGAACATAGTGTGAATTAATACAGCTGTAAATAACATATACTGTAACAAACATTTGAAGATCTCTTTAAAAGTCCCATATTTTATCTTTTGATCTTCTTTTAAGTATGTCAAAAGTATATAAAACTTATTTACTTATTGTTTTGCTGTAATCTATTTGCAACAATCTCAAAAAACCCTTTTCACATTAATAGAGTATTCTGTATAGAATTCTGTTAAAACAATGCCCACTGGAAAAAGAACATTTTATTAGTGACTGAAATATCTCCTTTATAGAAATTTATGATAATATCTAAAATGAGCCAAAAAGTGAAATACTTTTTTGTAAAATACTTAACAGCTTAAGGTAGCAAATTCTTTTCAAGGCGCTTTAAATAACCTACCTTCTACTTTTAGAACGACCTTGACTGCTCTAATTATTTTTCCTTTAGCGTCATATTCTTGCAGGAGGTATTCTCCAGAATGTTTCTTCAAGGCGATGCCCAGTGTGAATGTTCCAGGTTGGATTTGTTTAAACTGATTAACATAATCCTTATCAAGAGTCACTGTTCCACTCTTGTCTATCCTTAAAATTCTATATATATCATCCTTTATCAGTCTAATTTCATTATTATTTACTTTTTGAAGATTAAAAATAAGTTGCTGTCCCTCTGCTCCATAACATAACTGAGTTTGAGAAGAGTTGGAAAAGCTGCACTCAATAGATGCTGAAAAAAAGAAAGTAGAATCGAAAATGAATCGAAAATTTAAAAAATTGCTTTAAATGCTTTATGCCAATGTACAGTGCATTACATAGTATTATTAAATTATTACCAATGAAATAAAAAGAAATTAAAACTATGCAGGTTGCTTATCACATTAAAAGTATATTTTCAAAATAAGTTTCAAGCAGATATGAAATACACATCATTAAGCTCTAACTTTTTTTAAAATTAAGTAATAATGTAATATTACCATTGTAAACTAAAGATCAAGAAACTAAATTTAAAACATTGTTCAGTGAAACATGATACTTTTCAAGCCTTTAGCCTTTCAATTTTTTTTAGCCAATAAATATTTACCAGAAGTCGCCAGAGCTGCCACAGCAAAAGTTGTGATGGCCATGAAGATTGTTATCATTGTTCCTGTAACAACCCATTTAAACGTTTAAAAGCCATCACTTTTTGTTATTCTGATTAATTCTCCATATGTAATTATCAAATATGAAGCAGAAACAACAAAGACATTAGACTTCTGTTATTTGNTTAAATGGAAGAAGTTTTGGCTGACCAGACATGGCCATCCAGCCAAACTGAGCAATTGTGGGAGAAGACCCTTGGTGAGAGAGGTAAAGAAGAACCCAAAGATCAATATGACTGAGCTCCAGAGCTGCAGTAGGGAGATGGGAGAAAGTTCCACAAAGTCAACTATCACTGCAGCCCTCCTCCAGTTGGGGCTTTATGGCAACTGCGTTGTTCTGCGGTTGTGGTGTCAAGTATGTCTATGGTAACTGGGTCTGACCTAACAAACAATCAAATAGTTATATTCAATATGGATTTTGTGAATACTCAGAGACTTCCTGTGTTCAGCTCAACTCAGACACCAATGGCAACTTCACTTAAGCTGCAATAAGTAAAAAAAAAACTTCAAATATGAGCACAAACTACGAGAATGACTGTGCAGTTCTGTGTTTAGTTCAGTTGGCAATATCATTAGCAAACTCCCTAATATCTCTTGCTGATGAAGGTTCTCAGTCATCCAGGTCATAGTCATTCCGTAAAAATTCAAAAAATAATTATCCACTGCACTTGGTTTCCAAGATTTGAAGAAGTTTCGCCACCTCTCCAGGAAGCTTTCTCAATTCAAATGTCTAGAGAAAGCTTCCTGGAGAGGTGGCGAAACGTCTTCAAATCTTGGAAACCAAGTCCAGTGGATATTTTTTTGAATTTTTACGGAATCCCTAATATCTCTTAAACACATTTTATGTATAAAATACTGAAACCGATGGTGTTCAAGCATTATGCCTAACTAAAATAGTACAAAAATTAAAAATATGCTACTGTAGCGAATGTGAATACATAATGAAAAAAAAAACAAAAAAATTGCGCTGCTAAGTTTTCATTAGAGAGTTCAAAGCCTTATTTAGGTCCAAGATTGCAATATGTTGTGTCTTGTGAAAACTACCATAAATATTATCTTAATCATTCCACATTCATTGTTTTTTGTTATGGAGAAAGTTTAAAAAAAGAGAAAACAAGGGCTAAATATTTACCATAGAATTTAATAATTTAATCCATTATTGATATGGTAAGTAGACAAAACACAAAGATTATTTTAGATTTTATGCGAATTTCATTTAATTTCGAAATGTCTACCAATTCCTATTAACCCCCCTTCTCCCCCTCAGACAAATCTGATACCATTATGTGTTCTAACTGGAGATACAAACAATTTGTAATACATATTTTACACAAGCATATTGACAAAAAAATCATAGGACACCATCTTATTTGAATACCTAAACCATGATTATAAGAGCACTTAAGATTTAATTTGACATTGCATATATGGATAGAAAAAGAAAGTTGTTGCAGCATAAATGTTAATTATTGATATCTACAAAAGTATTAATATTTCATTTGTTTCTCCGCTGATATACAGCAGTCACGTTTACACAATATTGAAGCTCCCATGTTTTACAGGTGACACTTATCCCGTTTTTCTTTTGTATGGTTAGCAGCATCCTAACCATGTTGCAGGTGGCCCAATGCTCTTAAGACATCCGAGTACACGATTTAATCTTCAGTGTCATCTAAAAGAAGCAGTAACAGATCCAAATTAACTGTAAATTGTGTTGTTTTATAATGTTAATATTTATGCTCTGAGTTATTTTAGTAAACGGTCCTGTATCAAATGTTTTGCATTAATATCAGTTCTCTGAACAATAAAACAAATTTTAGGGACATGTTTCTTACCTTCTCTGATACTCATGGGTATATTTTTATTTTGAATAGTTTGATAACAAGAAAAACAATTAAAAGAAGAAGTGGAAAAGTCAGTCTTGCCAGGACAGTCACAGTTCGAGAACTTGAGCCTAGGAAAAAATACTTGCGTCATATGATACATTTTGAAGACCGTTTTATGTCTACACAAAGCATACATTTTGCTAAGCGTTTTCTTTATAGAAACTCGTTAACCTGATGAAAGAATTAAAGAACAAAAACATTACCTTCACAGAGTGTAAGATGGATGACCGTCTGCTTACTGCTGACCTTGTTTCCAATATTACAGAGCAAGATTCCTGTCAGCTGTCCATTCAAGCTGATGCTGGAGCTTTTAATCTTTGTCCTGCTAGACTTAGTTTGTATTAATGGATTATTATTTAGAGAAAAAGAGAACTCTGGGTCATCTCCCTCAGCTGAACAGTTGACTATCCTTAGTTTTGGTGACAAACATGTCTCAGACAAGGTAGGGTGTGATACTGGAGCTGGAAGACAAATCCAAACGTGAAGTCTATTTTTGACATTTTTTAACAACCTGTGCAAATGGGATTAAATTGTAAATTGCTATCCTTTTCTACATAATAATTAAAAGTACAACAAAAGAAATTTAAATAGTTACATACACATACAAAGCACACATTTTCAAAGTTGTTCATACCTAAAATCTGCAGGCTGATGTCAATCATCTTTATTTGTCTTCCATCATTACCATATAGGTCAAGCTGATAGACACCAGAGTCAGTCTTTGTGGTGTTGTAACACTTAAATGTTCCATTTCTAAAGAACTGGCATGTTTTCATGCACTTGGTATCTGTAGTTCTGTTGAGCGATGCATTGTTTATAACCCTGAGAATTACCTCTTCTTTTCTTTTCAAATACATTTTTGCATAAGCAGGGAGAAAGAAAATCAGAGGTTCTCCAACTGCTCCATAACATTGGTGGTTTTTATCATGCTGAGTTAAATTGCATTCCATTGACCCTGACAGAAAAACAAAGAATTAACAAATCATTACGACAACAAATAATGAGAAAAACAAAATTATTTCTTGTGTCACTGGAATACCGTATAAATCAAATTCAAGAAAAAACGTTACTACATCGCAATTGAGTTGAAATATTTTTTATATAAATTCTTGTGCTAAAGATTAAATAAAACAGTATATTAAAATTTACCTGTTGTCAAGGTCGATGAAAACAGACCGGATATTATTATGGACATGAATATCATTCTGTAAAGGCAAATAAAATACAAATGAAATAAATAAATGTGTACAATTTTGTAACTTAAAACTTTGTTTTGAATAGCACATAACTATTAAAATATTCTACATATAAATAAGCTTTATTTTTCTGTTTTTCTCTCTCTTGAGCCTATTACAATAACAGGAATTAAAAACTTTTTTTTTTATTTGTAAAAGGAAATAGACTACTTTGCAAAGTCATGAATTGTACATAAGGTCAGTATTGGCTCTGGATTATTTTATATTGTGGAAATCAACATACTGCAAGCAGTAGCAATCAATCACTCAATACTTAAGGTCCATTTTTACCAAATGCTTTTCAGGTTGCTTTATGAACCGCAATTAATTCCCTGATCCATACAGATAATATAAGGTGAATGAAGGTATAGATGATATTGTTTAAGGGAACAAGGTTTAAAGTAGCTAAGTCTTATCCAGTTCCTTCCTTTTTGCTCTTTTCATGTTTTGATAAGAAAAAATTGTCAGATGGTTCAGCAGACTGTTCAGTCTTGTGGGGTTATCAATTCCCAACTCTCTATGGGCAACTCTGACCATTCCTATTTGATAAGGAGAGATCTTATACTGCTTATCACCACTAGACTCTCAAACTAGACAGTAGGAATTTCTAATAAACATTCCATTCAGTATACATAAGATATTTTTTCTTATTTTAAAATCAAATATAAAGACTGAAAATATTAATGTTTAAAAAATAAATTTCTAACAAATGTGTGCCATCAAATAGTCTCAAATCTTAAATGCAAAGAAATCTGTAATAAAAACTTAATTATCAAAATATGCAATATTTTGCTCACCTTTGCTCTGTAATAAAGCTTTCATTAAATGGACTTATATAAATTGACTTGAAAATCTTACAAATCTCTATGAGCAGCTTGATTAATATTCTAACCAAGCTACTCAAAAGAAATACAGTTAACCTGAGAAAATAACATTTAGAGACATGCTGCGCTATCAACTTTATCGATGGGTAATCATGAAAAATCGTTCCAATAAAAGTTTTCTCTGCTTACTTGTGAAAGAAGATTTGTTGTCTCTACACACGCTGGTTACTTTTAGAAGATTGTTGTCTCTACACTTTGGCTATTTTCCCTGCCTGAGGGGAGGTGCAGCAGAACCTCACATCTACGGTCTGGGCAGAACTAATAAAAGGTGTTCAACAGATCAAGAGTGGCAATATCCTTTTTGCTTTTTATAGATAACCCTTGGTAGAACTGAACATGGTGCTCAGAGTCTCATTTCAGAATATTACGAATTTCATTAACTTTTGTGTTTCTTACTATATTATGCAAGGCAAATTTAGTTGTTGAGTTCATTTAAGTAACAATTCAAAATGATTTACATGAAAAAAACCACAATGGGGTGTAGTAATACAGAAATAGTTTTTGTTAGTTAGACTGTAAAAATAAACATTTAAAAGTAGCTCAAAATGTTTTTTTTTTACCTTGAAAGATTTATATCTAAATCTAGATATTCTATATATATCTTGAATATAATTTAGAATATAATTTACATAACTTGATATGGTTTTAGGGATAATTTTAATCCAGATGCAGAACACTCTCAGTGAAAGTCAAAAAATATTAGTTGTAAAAATATGGGGATGCTCCATGGAGAATCTGGGATTCAAAAAACATGAACTCATATCTGGATGGCATTAGTGGCTTTGAAGTGGGACAGCAGTTAAGAATATGATGGTTCATTGGCACGGAGATTCAAAATATTCTGCCAGGAAAAGATGAAGTCCTGATGTCTGTTTCAAGAAGCAAGTAGAAAATCAGGGGAGTTTTTTTTTCTGTTTCACAAAAATATTATTAAACTTCTGTGTCTGTTACTGTATTAACATTATTCTTACCTGGTCAAGCACAGGTTTTTCTCACCAAACTTTGAAGTGTCCTCTGTCTACACACTTCGTTAAGCCACTCCTTCTTTTTCATTTCCTGATTTAGTCAGAAGACTTAAGTCAAAGTTCTTTGCGAGCACTAAATAATAAAAAATAATATATGTTCATTAGACAAACAGCATGTCCTTTTAAAGAGGATCGATGAAGGAGCTGCATTAAATTACAGAGAATTAGGTGTTTATAGGAAGAGGGTTCTCAGACCATGTATAGATGTCCTTTCATTTTCAACTTATCTTTATGAGTGCCATCGTTGCTGTTAACATTTCAGCATTACACAGACTTCTTTGACAGAACTTAATATCTGCGAGAGTACATTGATCTGTTTGATAACAGCTTTACAGAAAAACTGCACAGTCAAAAAGCCACTTAGTGTTCACTGTGTAATGTAAAATAGAATCAAATTAGGAGGAACCCCATGAGATGATGCAGCGATCCAACTTATTTGGCCAATATTTTTCATACTTCATCTTCAACTGCAGCTAGATGCACCTCCCCCCTCTGGGATTACAACTAAACTAAATACATCGATCCACTACAATTCAAGCACCAAACTAGTTTCCCCCCTAACTTTACATCAGGTGAGGGCAAGCTTTTTTTTTGACATTTTAAGTGTGATTGAAAATATGTTTCTGATACCTGAAATACATTTCTTCCTGGGCTAAATTAGCAATTCAGACATCAAAAAACAAATTTCTTTAAATCTAAAAAACAAACAAACAAAAAAACGTTCTGGGTGTCTTATATAAGTCACATCACCTCTATGCTTATCCTCAAAACAAGGCATCAACCGGAGTAGATGACTGTAGTGACATGTAAAGAAAAGCTCTCATAAACCATGTTTGTTACTCGAATTAATGAGATAGCATCCTGTATCAGTATGACACGCTGACAGCTTAATAAAAAAATCACAATGAGTTCAGGTATAAAGCTCAGATGAATTCATACCATAGCAGGTATCAACCATTTTTTTCCTGTTTTATTAGTAAGTATGTCCCCCTATCAGAGAATGACACATTGATGGGGCAGCTAGATCCATCACTGTAAGTAAAGCCAGAATGTAGGACCCAGTATTCAGGCAAGACAGACCTTGGGAAAGTTCAAAGGTGTTTATTAACAAACAGAACGAACAGATGCAGAGCTTTGGATCTGCATATTTGCAGCAGCTTTGGGGGGAGGTGGGGCAACACCCATTACTGGCACTCTTGTTTAACAGTTCAGTCCATCCTCTCCGCCAGGATCCAGCCAATAAACTGCCGAATCACATGCTGCGGGAGCTGCCCAGATTGTCCCTGATGAACCCCTGATGATCAGGCAGGAGACCGAGCCAGGTCAGGCAAAAAGCTCAGAACAGAGCAGTTCAGGGATCCAAGAGTCCGCAACCCAGCCAGAGGTTCCGATCCAAACAGGAACAGACAGATCCAGGGTTCCAGGAATCCACAGAGCATTCAGGCAGATTTGGGGTTTCATGAGTTCAACAGAAATATCAGGAAGAAACATTCAGATGGAATCAGGTAGGCTCAGTTAGTTGAGAGGCAGAACAAGACATGATATCAGGAAAACTACAGAACTTTAAACTAGCTCCCTCCACTAAGCCAAAACAGGAACAGGGCACGCTCAGTGGATAAAAGCCAGAACATGATCAGGAAACACCAAGACAACACTAAAAACCCTCTCTCAACACTTGCCTCCAAAAACGAGAACATTAACTATGGAAATCCGCAATGATCTCCAACTCAGACTGAAACAAAACAATGTCAATAATCTGGCCCCGATAGCTGGGCTGAGCCGTACACTAATATTTATAAAAAATCTTTATGAAAAATGCATCAATGGCAAGCCAATAAGCAAGATCACATTTGTGAAATTTTACCTTTAACTTTCACATTTCAACACAAATCCCATTATCTTTCACAGTCTTTATATTTAAACAACTTTAAAGATATTTTATACTTAAATATTTAAGGGATACAAAGATGAGTTATAAAATACAACATGCCATACATTTATTAAATGAGTTTATAAGTCACTGAATCTGTATGTCTGAGGCAATGGTGTTTAAGATCCAGCAGAGGTTAGTGCAGAGCAACACGTCACACACTACTGATACAGCATCAATACAGTTTGGGTAGTGTGCTGAAATGCTCCATGAGGCCTCATCTACTAAAACCAGCACCTCAGTTCTTCCACAATCTGCATTTTTACAATTTTACCAAACACCCTGACAAGGGCAGTCTATGTAGGGTGGTGAGCACACAGGCCTCAATGGAAAGCTAAAATTTTTGGTCATTGTAGAAATGTGTTTAACTGTTGAAAGGCACCTCTTTTACTAATCTTATGAAGAAGTGTTGCTGTGTATCTTCTGCAAAGGTTTATTGGCTCTGTTTCTTATTACGGCTTTGAAACCAAGACACAAGGCCAAAAGCAGCAGAAAGAAGATCACAGGTTATGATTAATTCAAGACCTGGGTAAATGTATAGCAGAAATCAATTCACGGGTATCATTTCCTATGGCTGAATCAAGAAATAGTTTTTGGACAAAAAGAAAAGAGCATTCAAAGTAAGCACACAACTTGAGTTAGTACTGCTATATACCACCAATCAGGCTCAAAATATATGCATAGTGATTGACTCAGACCTCAACCTCCATAACATAGTCAGCATTCTATCACCTAAAGAACATCTTCAGTATTTAAGGTCTAATGTTGCAGCAGGGCCTTAAAAAGGAATTTCATGTGTTCATCTTTAGTAGAAGATACTGCTATTATTGCAACATAGTGTTCGCAGGTCTGCCTAGAGGTTGAACAGACATCTAAAGCTGATCAAGAATGTCCACATTCTCACCAGCAAAGAAAGTGGAGCAGATCACTACTTCACCCCAATGCAAAAATATATACACTGGCTCCCCGTCCCTCAGAGACAATAGCCTTTAAAATACTTATGTTAGTCTATATATCATTGAGACTTAGCTCCAAAATACAGCCGTACCCCTTTTAGGTCTTCTGGCTCTATTTTACTTGGCAGAGCAAGTAGCGGGAGCAGCATTCAGTTCTGCTCCAAAAATCCAGAATAAACTCTCAGAAAGCTGTAAAAGCTCTGAAACCCCCAGTTGCTTTAAATCAAGTATATAAATGCAATTGTTTACAGTGGACTTTAAGGGTGCTATCTAAACATCATTTGTTTACTTTGTTCCATTTTCTTAACCATTTTATATTTATTTTATCAATTATTTTATCTTTTTTAAAATCCTCTTATTTAATGTTTANTGCCCTGACCGTAGGCTCAACACATGTTCATTTGAATGTGGTTTGTGTGTTAGCATCATTTGTGTATTTTCAGCAGGTTTTGTGGTGGCAAGGTGTTTCCATTTTGCTGCTCTGTTTTTTTGTGATCACAGCTTTCTTTCTTTGTAGCATCTATTATCTTTGCACGTCTTCAAGTGTTCTCCATTTTCTGTGTGGTGTTGTGTGTTTGTGTCCTCTTGTTTTTAATACATTCTTGGGCCCAGTATGCTGGTGAAGATTCTCAGTCATAGAGGTCATAGTTATTCCAAAGTATTTAAAAAACAAACCACTCAATTTTGTTTCCAAATTTTACTCGATGCTATTTCTGACATTTGAATTGAAAAAGCTTCCTGTATGTGAGGCGAAACATTTTCAGACTTGGACACAAAGTCCAGTGGTTTGTTTTTTAACCTCTTAACATCCACCTTATTTTGGGTAATCCTCGCCTATTTTGCATACCCAAATGGAAAAGCAAATAACTTAGAATTGGGTGACTAGAACACAGACCAACCTGCATCAGTTCAAACATGACTCAAAGTTTTCAAACATGACTCAAAGTTGTTTTTTGTTTATTCTCGGAAATTATAGGTCTTTTTTGAACAGCAGTAATAAAGACATTCTTGAGAAAAGGCAGGTTTTATTGTATTATATTTGTTCTACATCATGTCAACCACAAATGCAGAACATTTCAGACCTCTAGCTATAACAGAGCTGTGGGGTGTTGAATTGCTGGTGTCAGCTTGGAGCTGCGCGCAATGGCTCCACCTGCTGGTAAAAATGTTACCGCTGGAATTTTATGCATTCTGAATTATTATAGGTTTTAAGAGTTTAACATTTTTGGATTTCTTGGGCCCATTTTCAGGGAAAAAGGCACTTTGTTGGGACCGACTGTTCTTGTGGGCCCCGATGCCTGGAACTCACACGGGGAATTGCTGTTTTGGGGTAAGGGGTGACGTTTAGGTCTGAGGTGTGAATTAAGTTTAGGCCAGGCTTAGGTATGAACCCATAATGGTTAGGAAAAGGGAAAGGGTAACAGTTAGGCTGCAGAAATTAATGGACGTCAGTGGAAACTCCCCTTAAAGATAGTGAGTCAAGTTTGTATGTGTGCTTTTGAGTGTGTGTGTGTGTGTGTGTGTGCAAGCCTTTTTGAATTACCATTTTTATGTAGTTTGCAACCTTGGGCCACTGTGGGAAACATTTAAGAGCTTTCAGTTCTCTGGATGGTTTGCAGTTATAGACTTTTGTCCTCCTGGTTGTTTTTGTACTTT
>NW_015150489.1:1627145-1647929 GCF_000732505.1 Cyprinodon variegatus
ACAAGCACCTATTAAAAGCCAATACAGCCCCACGACAACTTGTTTAGTCACTGCTATGGCCTGCCAAAGATTTACGTGAGAGTGCTAAAGAGAGCGGTTCACACATTATGAATGAAGTCCGTATCAGTAAAGCCGCTCACATCACTATCCCCCCACTCCTGGCTTCTGCTCCACACTCACATGTTTCTTTATATGGATGTTTTGGTACTGCCTCCACAAGATGCCATTTGCTCTCTTTCTTTTTGATCTCCTTAAAAAATGACTTGTTAATGTGCTGGCTCTGGTTAGAGAAGAACTTAAAGAACGTGCATTCCTATCCATGTTGACTTCCGCAAACACTGATCATGCATGCTAGTTACTACCTGAGTATGCAGGACACCTCAGTTGTACGAATGCAGTTTACACAGGAGAAGACATTCAAGTTGCATATATTTGGAAATGTGAACAACCATGCAAAAAATCTCAAAAAAATCGGAATCGAGCATTAAAGCTTGCAGTGTGAATGTAGCAGGTGGTGTCATTGGTCCAACACATCTGAATCAATGATTAGATGATTAAGAGGATTCTGAAGAAACCGACTGCATACAGAAATGGTAATTCAACCATTTAAATTACCGGTAGGTGTCTTTGAACAATGACAAATCTAAAAGTTGCAAGATTGCCCACCCCTGGATTAAAGGCTGTCATACCTTTCTCAAAAGTTTAAATGAATGAATTTAATTTCATTTAGATTTCATGATTTATTAATTAACTTAATCAATGTATAAATAAAAGCATTGCTAAGCAGCATTCATGCACCAGCCCTTTTTTCCACTAAATTAAGGTGATCTGAATTGGCCATTTAAGGTTTGAAAAGTTTGAAAAGTCTCTGCATTTCCGCCTGTGCAAAGCTAAATGGAAGAGAGTACCAACCCTAGGAATTGACATGTCTGGAATAAAAGAGATTATGGTGTGTGGACAAAACAAACATTTGTGGCCACTTAACACACATTTCTAACCACAAAAACAATTTTGTGGCTGAAAAATACTGTGTGCAGAAAAGAATAAATTGTGCCCAAAAAACTGCATGTTTTGCACGTGTTTTGTTAGACTATTTAATCAATTCTAAAACATCCTAAAAGTATGTCAGACCTTGATATCTATTAGGCCACTATTACTCCACCATATAGGCATGGAAGAAAGTTCCTGCGAACAGAAACAAATTAAGCATCTCATTACTGGCCACATTGTTAAAAGGTGTTTATAAAAGTAAACTATTAGGCCATTATTAGTTTTGGAAAATATGTACTAGCGCTATATAATGTATACAGTATATTGTTTATAACTGCAACACTGACAACTGCTCAGATTCGCAACATAGCCCCTCATCTCAGCTGTTTTACACAAGTAGACAAGTTTTTTTTTTTTTTTCATCAAAATGGAAGACAGAGAAAATAATGTTGACAAAGGATGAAGTGGGGAATGCTCTTAACAGGTTTTTTGTTGGCATAAAAAAAAAAAAAAGCCATTTTAATTTACCCCCAAAAAGGACTGTTTAATGGTCCTACCTCCAGCAGAGACACTAGTCAGCCTCAGCTACTCTGTGCTCTGGTGTGCCCACCAGCTTATGAGCTGTTTAGTTTATTTCTGTTTGCAGGGGTTGTCTTTCGCACCTACCCAGCAGAGTGATAGCAGCCAAAAAATAGTCGTAATTGATATCCAGATCTGAAATAGTTCCATTATGTTATGAATTGTTGAAATAGTCTAACAAAACACATACATAGTTTTTCTAGCTTGCAAACCTTTGATTGTTTGTGGCCCAATACTATTCCGGAACTACTGTAGATTCTCTTCAGTACGTTACCAACTGTTTCTCATAGACAGAGACTCTGTGACGATTAGAGAAACTGTTATATCTCAGCTACAGATGGTGAACGTTTCACACAACTCCATGTCCAAAAACCCTGAACTATCCCTTAGAGTTCAAGGTTTATTAGTAAAATACAAAACTATATAAGATCAGTAGTGGTTCAAAAGTCAGGGGCCAATTTGTTCAGCAACTGTGACTGGGAAGGCCAGACACTATAGCCCCAGTGTTTGTACCTAGTGCTAAGGACCTCTAAGGATAAGTATATACTGGATGCTATTTTCAATTGTTTTACTCAGCTACAGCTCAAACAGCTCGCAATATCTGTTCTTATACTGTACAGCCCGATGCTCTGGTGTGATCTGACTGCTCAAATTGACACACATTTTGGACTCTGTGCCAAAAAGAGATGATGCTGGTAAGACTCATTTTACATTTAGAGTACATTCTATGCCCACCCTAACAAGAGTTGTGAGCTGAGAGCAAATCAATTAGCTGGATAAATTTGGAATATAAATAATATAAAAACTTCCTTTGCTTATTTCCTGATACAGCTGCAGATGCAATTAGTTAAAGAGTCTGCTGCCTGTTTACACAAACTAGTGAAAATGAGGAGATGTTAACATTTTAAGCAGTTTTATCTTTTCATATTAGATATGAAGCTTGGAGCAGGCCGCAGCAGAGACCAAGCAGTTTGACTGATGTATAAAGGGAAATTAATGCTGCTGAAATATGAAAGAAATAAAAGCAAAACATACTTATTGCTATGCAGTTCTTTTAATTTGTCTTGCAAATAAGTTTTTATCTTTTTATATTATATTCCATACAATTGCCTCAACATAGACTCTGACATACAGTATAAACATCTGTTTAATGATTAACTTCATTGTTTTTTATGTTTTCTGTGAATATTATTTAGAGGATCTCTGAATATTCACACGGTCAACAAGGTGAAACTAATTTAAACCTAGCGACAGAACTGCAGATTTAAAAAAAAAACCAACAGCTATTTTTGATCATTGCAGCTAAAGTGTCTTGTTGCAGTGTGTCAAAACTCAGGCTTGCATTTCAGTCACTCAACAAACCACATCATTAACCTATTACACTTTTTTTTTATCCAGGAGGTTTTTTATTTTTTATGATAAAGATGCATAAAATATTTAATAACCACCACAAACTTCTTTTGGAAGTCATTATGTTGTACTCTCTATATATTTAAACCTTACAACAGTTATCTTTTTTTAGCTGAATACAGTCCCATACAAATGTTTGTGTTAGATGTATCTCTCTTGTTTCAGCATTAACAACATTCTTAACATACAATAAAGCTGTGAAATACTGTTTAGTCTACATTGTGGTTCCTCAACTTTGGTCCTTGAGGTCCGGTGTCCTGTACCTTGTAGATGCACCTCTGTGTCAACACAGGTGAGCCAGATAATCAGGTCAATAGCAGGGCTCTGGAGCTCTCGGATCGAATACCTCAAATCAATAAGGATACTTAAGCCATTATGTAAGTGCGTCCAGTGTCGCTTTAACTCTACAATATTTTCAATCCTTGTACTCAGCCAAGGCTGAAATTATACGCCGATACCCAAGGGTTCAAAAGTTCACAGTTCACAATGTATGTTCTCACACAGCATGGCCCAATGCTCTGATGTGATCTACTTGCTCACACTATAAGTCCAAAAACCACATGTTGGACTCAGCGCTGAGAGATGGCACTGGTCAGACTGGTCAATCTGGAAGATGAAAAAGAGGAATCCTTTTGTTTGAACAAGAACTGTGCTTATTTCAGATAAATCAGTTCGTAGACACTCGTAGCTCAGCCTCAAGAGCAGGATTTGACAACTAACACCTTGCAAGTGAATCTCCAACAAGTGTGATTTTATCAGGATGCACGATGAGGCTGAAATCTGGTCAATCCAAAAAATTCTCGTGCAACTGGAGAATCAGCCCAAAAATGGCAAAAACTAATTGAGGGTTTTCCTGGCTTTAATAAATGCTATTTTGGCATCTGGAAGGAGCTTGGACCAGAAACAATATGCCTCCTGGTTCCTATATAGTTAACATAGGACGTCCCTAGCCACCTCTACAAATAATCTGGCTGTCCACAATCCTTTACATAATAGAATATATAGGCAAGGCCCTCAGTCCACAGTTAATCAAAAATTCATTAATTCTTCACATGTACTCATTGCCAGACATGTAAATGATCCCACCATATGTTTTTGGCTTTATGATGGTGAGCTTTTTCCGTTCTCTACATCTGTGAAACTTTTGTTAATGTAGTTATTTCCAGAATGGTGTAATCCCAATTTGATCAGCTTTATTCATGTGCCTCTACATCGTATAGCACTGTCTGCATGGCTGAAAACTATTTGGATTGAGCACAGCAACTTGGAGCTTCTATTGTACCCTGGATAGAGCTCTTACTATTGACCCTTATTTAGCATGATAGTTTATAATTTGTTTACAGTATATCAAATGATAATGATTTTATATACTGTGGGTGTCTATGCTTGAGGTTTATATGTTTATGTTAATTTGTTCACGAAATAACTAATATTTAAAAACAATGCAATGTTAGAAGTATAGAATTAATACATTATGTAATAGCTAGGAAAACGCTTGTATTGGATTATACAAACCATACTAAGTAAATACGAAATAGAGATATACTATATATATATATGTCAATCAGCATAGGGCAGATGATGAAACAAAATGAGGGCAAGAAACATAGCACATGCAACCTGGCAGAGAACTTGTGCTTGACAGGTAAAGAATATTTAGGAAAAAAAAAATTCTTATCTATTAAAGACACATTATGTATGTTTTGACAAAGAAATATTTTTAAAATAGCCTTTTTATTCAATCCTTGATGACTAAAACATAATTTCTTGGGCAGACTGACACCTCAGTATTTCAGTCCCGCTACATCTATAAGCCTGTGGGCTGTCTTCCTGAATTTACTTCGGCTCTGAAGTTCCCGCGCTGTTCGGTGGCTGCGGCATAAAGCACGTCCAATTTAAATGGGTTTAAGCTGGCAAACACTCGGATACTAAGAAGCGACAGGCATCCAGCTAAACTCCAACACCAATGACAGATCTTGGTAAGTTGAAAAAAAGTAAAAAAAACAAACAAAAAAAACTTGTTAAGTAAAAGCAGATGAGTGCTTTAAGTGCCTTTTAACTAATTATATTATAAATAATATTAACATTGATTTTAGAGATCTTGTTTACGAAATACATATTTAACTTGTTCTTGCCAAGTTTTGAAAATAAATACACTTTGAAGAACATATTGCAGTATTTGGCTTAAAACAGGATGCCACGATTCACGATTTTTTGGGATAAGAATTCTTTCCATTAGGTTCCCTCAGATTCCCATATACTGTAAGGTGTGGGTTGACATCCACTTTTTTCAGGCACAGAAAACACTTCTGCTACGATCCATAGCAAAGAAACCAACGTTCTTAAAACCTGAGATTTGTACCCTTTCACCCTCAGTTGAGGAGTCTCATGAATGTAATGTTTACCGAATCACTAATGACTGATACCGTAAAAGTGTTTGTATTTGCATTTTAACATTGGAATCTTCTGCAGTCTATTTTGAAGCTTAAAGACTTTAATTTTAAAGTTTTTTCTTTTTTTCTTTGTCCTTCATTGGAGCTTTAAGTAAATAGATAGTAGTATACAACATGCTAATTTTACTATAATATTCTAACTTTTAAAAGGTTTTAGTGAATGGTGTTTAAGCAAGTGTTATATAAATCAGACTGAGAAGGGTGGTACTTATGTATGATGTTTATAGATGCTGGAGATCGGCCTGTTTTCCAGTGTAGTCCTGTTTCTCTGACTGTGACTGAGTAGATGTGCTCTCTTCGTCCTCTGGCATGGGAGCTGGCTCGGTGCTCGTCGGCCTGGCTGTGTGTTTCCTGGATGGGGCCGCCTTTTACAGCTGCTTTTTGTGTCTCTGCTTCTGTCTCCTTGAACCCCAGTCGGCCTCGGCAGATGGCCGCTCACACTGAGCCTGATTCTGCTGGAGGTTTCTTCCTGTTAAAATTGAGTTTTTCCTCTCCACTGTCGCTACAAGCATGCTTAGTGTGAGGGATTGTATTTGAGTCAATGAGTCAATGCAATCAACTGGTTTTCCTTAGATAGAAAACTTTGTATCAATTTGACTGTATGATCTGGTTGAACTGTAAAGTGCCTTGAGATGACATGTGTTGTGAATTTGGCGCTATATAAATAAACTGAATTGAATTGAATAACCATAGATTTCCAAAAATTATAATATGAAATGGTAGGATATGTGAACACAAAATCCACGAAATTGTGCTTTTGCTCCAAAGCGTTATCTAGGTCATAGATGCAATATGTTGTTTCTGGTAAAAACTTCCATAAGTATAATGTTAAACATGCTGCATGTTTGTTGTTTGTTATATGGATGTAATCAACACAGCAGTTATAGAATAAATATAGTCATATTCAATCTAATAAAGTATATTCTTTTTGGTAAGTAAACATAAGGTACATACTAAGGCTGCAACTAACGTTTATTTTTCTAATCGATTAATCTGTTGATTTATTTATTTTTCAAATAATGTAATTAATAATCAGATAGCAAAAGGTTCCTTAAAGAAGATTTTTTTTTTTAACGAAATTAAACCAGGTTAAACCAAAACTTTTCCACTTGAGGAGTTCTGGATAAAGCATATTGTCAGATAGAAACGTTCTTTTTTTTAATCTTACATGCAAAATATTTATATATACTTTTTTTTTTACAATTTACAATTTTATACAATTGTATAATTACTGCTCTAAGGGGGTTGCTCTGTGAGCTAAAAGCATATTTTACGGTCTCTATACTCGTTGACGATTATTTCTATAATCGATTAATCATGATTAATCTGATCAATAGTTTCAGCACTAGTAAATACCATTATGTAACGTTTGACCCTAATACTCAGTTATATGGTAATAGTAGACAGATTCTAATCACAAACAAAGAACTTATTCTTGTACTTCCAAATAAATTTATTTAGATAAAAAAAAAGTGTATTTACTTCAACATGACTAATAATTCCTAGCACAGTTTCCCCTCCTCAATCAAACACTATGTTTTGTACATAAAAAAAAATTATTTCATATGCGTATTTTACACAAATATCATGACACAACATTCACACCATAAGGATAACAGCACTAATTTACATTTACTGATTTATATACGTTTAGCTTGATAGTAAAAGAAGGTTGTTGCAGCATAAATGTTAACTATTGATCTCTACAAATGTATTTATGTTTCATTGATTTGTTTCTCTGTTGATGTACAGCAGAATCATGTTCACACTTGACATTAAAGCTCCCATGTTTCACAGATGATACTTATCCACTTGCTTTACGGTTAGCAGCATCCTAACCATGTTGCAGGTGGCCCAAGTCTCTTACTTGTCTGAGTACAGGGTTTAATCTTCCATTTTATCTAAAAGAAGCAGTAACAGACCAAAATTAATGATGTTAGTCAATGTTCTGAGTTATCTTAGTAAACAGTCCTATATCAGATATTTTAAATCAGTATTAGTTCTCTGAAGAATAGAAAAAACTTTAGTAACATGTTTCTCACCTTCTCTGATACTTGTAGGGTATATTTTAATTTTAAATAGTTTGATAATAATAAAACCAATTAAAATAAGAAGTGGAAATGTCAGTCTTGCCAGGACAGTCACAATTCGAGAACTTGCCCCTAGGAAAAAGTACTTGTGTTAGAAACATTATCATTGACTTTGAAGACTGTTTTATGTCTATGCAAAGCATACATTTGACTAAAGATTTTCTTTAGCAAAATTTCTTAACCTGTTTTAAGAATTAAAGAACAAAAACTTTACCTTTACAGAGTGTAAGATGGATGATAGTCTGCTTGCTGCTGACCTTGTTTCGAATATCACAGAGCAAGATTCCTGTCAGCTGTCCATTCAAGCTGATGCTGGAGCTTTTTGTCTTTTCCCTGCTAAGTTTAATTTGTGTTAATGAATTATTATCTAGAGAAAAAGAGAACTCTGTGTCATCTCCCTCAGCTGAGCAGTTGACTGTCTTTAGTTTTGCTGACAAACATGTCTCAGATAAGGTAGGGTGTGATACTGGAGCTGGAAGACAAACACATGTGCAGCAATGAATAGATGTTTCATTCATTGTTCCTTAATTTTCTCCATATACTTTAACATTCTCTGTCTAAAACATTTACGACTAAAAACATTGTTACACAAATGTTTTTACACAATGAATTGTAATAAATAAAATAAATAATAAATTACATATAAAAGCACAAAGCTCAAAATTTGTTCATACCTAAGATATGTATGCTGATGTTGATCATCTCTCTTTGTGTGCCATCATTAGCGTGTATTCCCAGCTGATAAATTCCAGAGTCAGATTTTGTGGTTTTGTCAAACTTTAATGTTCCATTTTTAAAAAAATGGCATCTTTTAATGTACTTGGGATTTCTGTCAAAAAATTCCTTGTTTACAACCCTAACAATCACATCTTCTTTCCTTTTGAAATACATCTTAGCATGACCAGGAAGGTAAAAAATCAGAGGTTCTCCAACAACTCCATAACATTGGTGGACTTTATCATGTTGAGTTAAATTGCATTCCATTATTCCTAACAGAGAAACATGAAAAATTACAATCATACAGGTAATGTGTTGTTACCACAGTCACTGATATCTAAATCAAATTCATGAAAAATAATTAAGATTACAGGATAAGGTATAGGAAGCTTGTACTGAATATGACGTATAATAATAAATTTAAATGTACCTGTTGTGAAGGTTAATGGAAACATGACACCCATCATCATGCACATAAAAATCATTGTCTATGAAGGAGAAAAATAATTTCCAAAAATGTTATAAACCAAAGTGGATCAAAAGTGTTGAGGAAAAATGTTTGTCTAAAATTAGATATAACCACTGAAATTAAATTAGATTTGTTAATTTGTTACCGTATCTGTTCAGTTTTAGTTACTAAATGTTCAGTCTTGTTAAGGTATGATTTCCTGTATCTGCAATTCTGCCTACTGCTTCATTTTGTGTATTGTGGTGTGACAATGTTATATCCATTCCTGTTTTGTATTAACTATGAATGTTTTATTTTATTTTATCTTGTACATTATACAAAATGTATATCTCAGACTATCACGCACGTAGGTTCTTGACTGGGTAAGTTATTTTTCTAGTGTGACCTGTTTGGGGAAAGGAGCTAGACAGATATAGGTTTAAGGTAATTTCCACATCTCTCTGTAACTGTTTCTAATGTATTTTGTTTCATCTGAGGACCTTTATAGCTCTTTGCATTAGTTTAGGATGGTTAGACAATATTATCTAGGTCAAAAAAGACTGAGGATTGTGCTGGTAAGGCTGGTATGGTTTTACTCTATCATTTGCAAAGACAAAATAAAGTCCAAATATCGATTATAAAAATTCCCCCACTAATTTAACTGAAGTTATTATATGGTAGGTATATATAAACCAGGCAGAAGATTATTGTTCAGCTTTCTAATAAACGTTTAATTGAAGATTATTTTTGAGAAATTCAAAACATCTTTCAGCCAAATGTGCAACAGTACATAGTGTCTCAAAACATAAACACTAATAAATTTAAAATGAAACTTATTTAAAAAAATGCAATATTAAGGTCTGCTTTGCTTTTATGTTAGAATATTTCCATTCCTCCTCTTATTTAAAAGTCTTAAATTCACATTTCAGAGAAATACAGTAAAACTGAAAAAAAAGGAAAGAATTAAGTGAGATATGCTGGGCTATGAATTTTACATGTGACTAATCTTTAGGTTAGTGTTAAGAAAGAATGAAACATTATTAAAAAGAAAAGTTTTCTCACTTACTTGCAATAGAAGATTGTTATCTCTTCGTATGCTGGTGCTTTTTTCCACTGCCTAAGGGGAGGTGTAGCAGAACCTCATATCTGTGGCCTGGGCAGAACTAAAAAAGTTTTTCAACAAATAGAGTGGTAATAGTTTTTTGTCTTTGTATTTTTTTTGTATATGGATAATTCTTAAGGTAGAACAGAAAGTTATTAGTTTCTATATTCCAATACACAATGTTTGAGTAGGAATATTTTGCATCTCCTTAACTTTTGTGTTTGATATATATTTATTTGTTGAGCGAGTGACAACTAAAAATATTTTACATGAAAAATATGGAAAGAAAACACAGGCTACTGTTTGATCATCTGTTTGATCATCCGGTTCTAATCTAAGGAGGATTTTTTTCTCAAAAAGTGTCATGATTCTTGGCACTAGTGCTGGTTTAATTCATCATTCAACACAACTGTCAGCTGCACCCCTTTCTCAGCCTTTATCAGATCCAAATCCTCACCTTGCTATATAACCAGCTCTCAGCCCAGTCAGTAGTCCCAGATTACAAGGAGCATTTGTTGAGTTTAGTCCAGCATGCCTGTTACATGCCTGCCTGACTGTCTGATTCTGACCTCATTCTACCTTGTGTTTCTCTGAGCCCGCCAAAACCCACTCAAACCTGTCATTATGTTTTTTTGGATCTCTGGTCTGTTTTCTGAGACCTGATCTCGCTTCCTGATTCTTCCTGGATTGTCTCTGGTTCTCGGATCACCTGGCTATGTCTCTGACACTACTCCTGATTCCCTACTGGATGTTCTCTGAATCTCTGTCACCTTACTCTCACTCTGGACCAGCTTTCAGATTCCATACGCTAGTTTGTCCACTTGAACTTTTTGCCTGTCTCTGTTCTCACGGATCTGAACCTGCCAACAAGGTTCACCTGGGATGTCACATTCCAACTGGCTTCTTCAGAAATGTCTGTCCTAAGAATAGAAAATAGGTCAGTTTAAGATTACATTATTGATTTCCAGTTGTTAGCCACTGACAGTTGGTGGAAAGAGGAGGTGTTAGTGGATGTTTTTTTGACCGGATTAAATACTAAAACCAAGGATGAACTGGCATTCTGAGATTTCCCCGTCTCTTTTAAACAAATGGAGGATGTTACCACCAGGATGGATCTCCGTCTTAAAGAACGGAGAAAAGAATATTTTATTCAGATCAGTGGTAATTCCAGTCAAACTCCAGTTCCTTACCCAGAGACACCTTTAGGAGAAGATCCACACATGAACCCATACAGCAGGGGAAAACCAGGCTGACTAAGCAACATACACATCTGTTAAATGTATGCCTCTCCTGTGGTGGTAAGGGGCACAAAGTGTAAACATGTCCAATAAAAAGGTCAGGCTCTGTAGAGGAGGAGAGAGCTTCATTGAGCCAAACTACGATCTCCAATTATCCCTCCCTGTTTTTTTCCGTTTTTTCTTTCAACAAGATGTGTTTCTTATGCTTTTGATTCCGGAGCGGACACAGTTTATGCATGAGGGTTTGCCAGGAGAATGGTCCTTTGACTTCTACCTGGACCGTTTTCTCCGTCTTCTCCCAATGTTCTGGCTTTGGATGCACAACCCCTAATCACACTTGGTGTCACAGGAGGTTAGCCTTACTGTTGAAGGTAATCATAAGGAGAAGATCTCCTTCAGGATTATCTAGTTGCCTCAAGTTCCAGTTGGCTTGGGAATTACATGGCTTAAGAAACATAACCCTCAGGTTGACTGGCAGAGGGTACCACATGCTCAGAGATGTGTTTATTTGCAGCCTCATCAGATTACAGGAAAGTTGAAGAGGAGCTTTTCCCTAAATCTGTCTAAAGTTCTACCCGAGAACCGTAATCTTAGAAAGATGTTCGGTAAAGCCAAGGACACCACCTTACCTCCTCATTATCCTTTTGACTGTCCCATGTATCTTCTTCATGGCACCACAACTCCTAGGGTCAGACTGTACTCTCTCTCATTACCACAAGCTCAGGCCATGAAGGCCTATATTGAGGATTCATTCAAGGCAGGTATTATTTATCGTTCCTCTGCTGGAGCTGGTTTGTTCTTTGTTGGGAAGAAGGATGGATCTTGTCACCCCTAATCGATTGCAGGGGACAAAATCACGTCCAGGGAATGGAGATCTTCTCTAAACTTGACCTCCACAACACAGACCATTTAGTTTGCATCAGAGAAGGAGAGGAATGGAAAACTGCTCTCAACACACCTAATGGACACTACAAGTATCTGCTCATACCTTTCAGGCTCACCAGCTCTGGCTGTTTTTCAAAGATTGTTCAACATTCTTAAAGACATGATTGGGCAATATTATTTGTTTATCTGAAAGACAGCATTGTGTATTGATGTCATCCAGATAAATATTACATAAAGTGGATTGTTTTTGACTTTTTTGGAATGACTAAAACCTGGATGACTGAGAATCTTCACCAGCATATTACACAAGGATTTAAAATCTCTTAAGCAATATGTCAGATCGGTCCTGCTCAGGTTGTTTAAAAACCAGCCATATGTCAAGGCAGAATTATGTGAATTCCACATTTTCACTACTTCTTTTCTCGGCTTTATTATTTCCCCAAACAGATTAAGATGGGTTCTGCCAAGGTAAAACCAGTCTCTGATTGGCCTGTACCCACTGACCGGAAACAGCCATAAAGATTTCTTGGATTTACCAACTTCTACAGTAAAGTCACTCTATACTTCAGATGTAAACTATATGTCCTTACCATGATCTTGGCATTGATGACAGGCTTAATGGTTTCTTCCATTCACCTGCCTAGCTCTGCCCAGTTTCTCATTACTTTTCATCCTTTCAACCTCTTCCTGCTTTTATTTAGGCTGCTTGCTCCCAGTCATCAGTGCCAGATTATTCAAGAGTTCTCTAGCGTATCTGTTCTTGTTCTGATTGCCTGATACTGACCAGTCCTACCCTTTGACCTTTGAGCCTGACTGTTCCTGTTTCCAATTTTTTGCCTGATCTGTTTTCGGACTCCTGGTTTCTGCCAGTGGACTGAACCTGGATTTGCCTCCTGACTTCGACTTGGATTTCCACTCTGCCCCTCTTTGGATCTCTGCACTTCTGGTCTGGACTCCTGTTTACCTCTTCGACACTGGCTTGGGCTTCCTCCTCTGCAAAATCCTGCCTTCCTTCATCTGCTTAGGTTTGCTTGTCAGCCAGTACAGCAGTATTCAGCTCCTAGAACTCTCTGGGCTGCGTTCGCTGTGTGCTGTTGTTAGCCATCTGACTGGATTATACTCCTTCTTCTGGGTACAGACTGAACTCTAATACCAGAGATTCCGGCATTTGATGCGTTTCCTGATGTGCTGCAGATCCAACATACATTAATAAATGTTTTTGTGAATCACACATATCTGTCTACTTCAAATTCTGGGTCCTCACTTCTGAGCCTTGGCAGTCCCACCAGTCCTACTAGAACAGTATGTATATGATGTGCTGAAAGGATGGCAAAGACTCACTAAAAAAACTTTGTTTATTATACAGAGTGAGAGCTTACTAAGTTGTTACAGAAAAAAGTCACTTAAAAACGCGCTGGTATTCAGTAGAATTCCCTGGCCATGAGATGCCAAAGGATGCCAGAAGATGCCATGGTAGACAGAGAAAAAGTTTCAAGTTATATTGGCTCCAATAACTTTATTATTGACAAACCTGCCATGAAGAGTAATTATTGTTCCTCAAATTTTGCAACAAGCTTGAGATTTTGCATGTCAATAATGACAGAGCTGAACTTCACACACATCACAGTCAATTTTATTTTCAAAAGCAAAAGATAAAATTTGAGAGTTGACATCATAATCTCCATACTAATTCTGTATGTCCTACCACGGCACCTGCTCCGGTGCTGTGGTAGGACATGGAAATTAGTGGCAGGCTGTATGGCAGCTTCTCCGATGCCATGGCAGGTGCTGCTGCCACTATTTGTGCATGCTGTCTCTAAAGAAAATTGCAGGTAATGCAAATTATTTATAGAATTGTGGAAACATTTACAGAGGTTTACTGAATGCAATTGGAAGGGCATTCCACACCTCCAATTCTTCTCCTTTTTTGTGCGATCATCACATCCCCTGTATCATAAAATAACCACCTTCCCTTTGTTGTCTCAAATGCTGTATTGCATAAGTAACCTGGCCCAATATATCTACATATGCATATATTTGTTAAACATTTGTTGTTAGCTTTAAGTTCTGCTAGTCTCTTATCATTTAACCTAAAAAATACAGGAATCACTTTTATTTAGGTTTTAACTCATTGCTAATATTTTACACTAAACTGTAAATCCAAAAAATGGCTAACTGGTGGTTTTTGCTATCTTTTCTAAAGGGTGTGCAGTGGATACAGTGAAGACCTAATTAGATCCACTGCAGTTTGCTGGCCGTCCTGGGCAGATTATGCCATCATCTTCCTCCTGCACCAAGCTCTGACTCACCTACAGAAACCTGGAAGCACTGTGAGGATCATGTTCTTTGATTTCTCCAGTGCTTTCAACACCATCCAACTGGTACCCCTAATGGACAAGCTGGAGCTGTCAGGGGTGGACTGGCATGTCCCGAGGGATTTTGGACTACCTCACTGGCCGCCCACAGTATGTGAGGGCACAGGGCTGTGTCTCAGATATGTTGGTTTGACAGACATTTCCTGCTTAGGAGACTGAGGTCTTTGGAGTGCAGGGGGTGCTCCTAAAAACCCTCTATGATTCTGTTGAGCTGTCTTTTGTAGCAGTGGCTTATCTGTAGCCGAGAGAAAGAGGCTGCATAAGCTGATCAGGAAGGCCAGCTCTGTGATTGGATGCACTCTTAACTTAGTGCAGAAGGTGGGAAACAAAAGAACCCTAACTAAAACTTCTGTTGAATAATGTCTCCCACCCCATGCATGAAGCAGTTGCTGAACTGGAAAGCTCCTTCAATGACAGACTGCTGCTCCCTAAATGCACCAAAGAGCATTTTCACAGATCATACCCAGCAGCTGCAAGACTCTATAACCATCACTGTTCCCCATAACCTCAAGAAGTTGTCATATTCATTTTGATTTTTACACAGTTTCTGTCTTATTCAGTTAAATAACGTGCTGCTGTCCTTTTTTGAACATCTCTGGTTTTGCTGCTATTTTTCACATATCCATTACTGTAAAAATGTTGGTTTACACCTCCAATTCTTCTCCCTTGTTTTGCTATCATAATTCTCCAGACACAGAGTATTTATATTGTAAAAACACTGCACAGTACAATATATCATTTGTTTATTTTCTTAACTCTGTCACCTATTCTGTTATTTTTATACACTTTTCCAAGGTCCACATTGTGTTACCACTTCTGCTATAACCTTTTGCTGCTGATGTAACACCACAATTCCCCCAATGTGGGACAATAAAGGTATTTTCTATTCAACTCTATTTTATTTTGTCTGTCTAATAACATGATTTTTAAATAATAGGGTATATGTTATATGTACCTTTTTACCAATACTTTTTAAAAACTTGTATTTACTTGGAGGGCTGCTGTATACTGAAGAAACACTGTTCTCACGTGAGTATAAACCCTCAGACTCTTTTTCTCTTACCTATTATTAAAAGCTATTAAAATAAGGCTTAGCAGAAGTTTCGGTTATATATAAACTTCTGTTGTGTGATGAAGCAAGTGAAACCACGTTTTCATTTTCTGTTACTAAGCTTCAAGCTTCAGTAACTGATGAGTGGGTTTAGATTTACCTGTAATGTCATATATTTACAACGAGTATGGCCGCAGACAGACAGCGGGGGATAACCTTTTCAGTTGTTCCTGACTCATGATACAGTGGGGGCTCAAAAGCTGTCCCTCTAAATATCAACATGTGAGCAAGAATATTCCTTTGTAAAAAGGTGAAGAAATATAAAGGCTTTATATTTAAGTTAAAATATGTATATTAAGGTAAAAATATTTTTATAATAACTTTTTCTTATTTTTTTTCCTTTTAATAGTAGGGAAGAAACCCCCTTCCATGAATGATTTAGCCAATGAAGCATCTTTCTTGTGTTTATTGAGGTGCTTAAGTAAGTGACACAAATAGAAACAGAAAAAGAAGCACCATCTATCTTTCCGTTTTACCTTACCTTTACAGACATCTTAGAAAAACGCCTCAAGTCAAAGGTACAGCCTACAGTACCTTTGGTTCACTTTCCAGTCTTCTTTCGTCAAAAGATCAACCAGTGCACTCACAGACTCACCAGTTTCTATCAAAGACATTCTGTGTGTCTTTGTGAGCTAAAGTTAAAATTAATTAATATTTGGCGGTGGGTTAACATTAATGCAAGTGCTGTTTCACAACTTGCCCTAGATTGATCTTGTTAGCAGGGACGTCATAACTGCTGCACCTAAACACAGGATGTGGTTTCTCTAAATATAACATTGGTGGGGGACCATGTCAAGCTATCTTGTCCAAAGTCCACGCAAGACTTAGAGCTTGCTTGATTGTGTCTAAATGTAAACAGAAAATATCTGAACATGGAAAGAAAGTTGATTTTGGAACATCTTAAACATGCATTTGCAATAAAAGTCTGTAAAAAGGTGAAGAGATAAAGGCCTAAAGGATTATACGGTCACATAATTAACAAATCAACAAGGTTAACAGCAATGCTCACATAAGAGAACATTTTATGTACAACTTTAGCTCACGTGTTGTGGGTAATCTTACACAGGAATAGCAGTTTCCTTTCTAGAAAAACAAAAAATAGTTTAAAGGTGAAAGCTAATTAATTAAATGTATTACTCTTTAAAGCCATAAGCCAGTAATAATGTCCAATCTAAAACCATCATATTTGTTAGCCATGTTACATGTTGGTGTATTTATTTGATGTTAGCTCACTTGTTTATGTATGTTCCTCATACTCTGAGTTATTTCTGTTAAATGCCTGTTACACATTTTGCCTGGGTTTTTTGTGTTTTTGTCTCTACTCAGTACCTGTTGATTCCTCACCCTCCTTCATTTTCTTTAACCTGTTCTTCTGTTTCTTCTGTCAAGTTTTTTCTTTTTTTTTGCAGCTGGACCCAATTGCAGTTAAACATGCAAATGCAAAAGAAGTTCCTGCAAGGCAGAGATAGATTTAGGACTGGTAACAGTTGGAAGTGGCAGATGTAACAGGGAAAGGGTCTCTCCACAACTACTTCAGCTGTGCGCCGGCTACCATTCATTCATCCTGTCAGCTGAACTGCTGCTAGATTTACTCACATGCCTGGAAGTGGTCTAGTGCTACTACCACAGATGATCTCGCTCTCGAAATGAAATTGAACGATTCAGATTAGCTAGCCGAATGAGTAGAAGGGGTAGAGCGTAGCCGCCTGTAGCCCGGGCTGCCTGTCACTCCAGTCCGGGGCACAGATGACGTCATACACACTCCGCTTTGTTTTTAAAAAATATGAATATAAAAACTATAACCGTGGGTGTCTGGAGGACAGTGATTCACCTACATGTTATGAATGCTGGCGTACAATAAAGAATTATGAGCACTTTAGTTTGTGCTTTTAACTCGTTGCCCAAAGGAAGACGTTACTTGGATATAACCTAACCGAATATCTTCAGAACAGCTCCAAATGACACAAAACTAATATGGGTGAGTAGAACATGATGTAATAACGTAAAATCAAGGGGCCAATGTAAAAAAAACGGTGTTCCCCTTTACAATCTAAAAAGAAGTGCCATCTACTGTGTATGCACGCCCAGGAGAAAGAGGGGTCATTTCAGTGGCTGGAAGTTGGAGGGGATTTTGCTGGGAGTTGCAGGGAAGTGGGCTGGTGTTTGACTGGGAAGAGCCCTTTTCAATGATTGCTACTGTAATCTGGCGCTGATGACTGGGAGCAAGCAGGTTAAATAGAAACTGGAGCAGGTGACACAGATGAATGGTAATGTGCTAGACAGGTGAATGGAATGACCCATTAAGCCAATCATCAGCGGCAAGATCATGACACCTATTATAGAGGTATGGATTAGATTAACCTTAGACTCTAATAAAATGATTGTTTTGGCTTCAAGGATTGATAGTCACCTGCATGAAACAAAAAGATCTGAAGTAGAGACAACCACTATCCCTCATGGAGCCTTAAGACAGAGACTCCCAGCTAATAAATAATGTACAAAAAAATAGCTTCATTACCTTAAAACAAAAGGAAGTCTCCTCTTTTTCTGCAGTATTGATTTATCTCTGAATGTATTGATGTGCAGTATGTATTGAGCCGCAGCACACACTGGGCGATTCAAACTTATGTAAGCAGAAGCAGTGTAAATAAAAGATGCAATGCTTTATTGAGTTATTTTCAGTCTATTGCTGTAAATCAAATGTCAATGAGATAAGCAGAAGTTTTGTGACATCACATACCTGTGACCAGTGTTGGGCACGTTTCTTTGAAAAAGTAATTAGTTATAGTAACTAGTTAGTTCTCCCAAAAAATAACTGAGTTACTCCACAATAAAAGTAACTAGTTACTAGTTAAAGTAACTATTGCGTTACTTTTGCGTTTCACACCCCTGTAACCCTCACCACCCGGCCCCCACCCTCTCGCCGTGTGTTTCAAAAGCCAGCTGAATAGAGTGGATGACAAAGACAAGTACCTGCAGAGATTTTTGCATTTATTGCAACTCAACGTAAATAATATCAGGCTAACAGGCTTATAAACCCCATCAAATAGTGTTTCCCCTGCTTAACATGGGGGGAACGGTATCTGATGGGCTTCGAAACCCTGTCAGATAGCGTTCCCCTCTTCTTAACATGGGGGGAACGGTATATGATGGGCTTCTAAATAGGGCTCACTATAGTGAGCTTCATATTCCTCTTCTATTTGTTTGGCTTCCAGAGAGATGAGTCAGAGCAGCTCCATCTCACTGCAGGGCTGAGTCCGACATGCTTTTGAGTTTTGCACAAACATCGTGAGCTGTGAACTCACACTGTATGACTAAACCCCACGGTTTAGTCATACAGTGTGAGCAGTAGCTGCGTGCAACGATGGAAAAAATTGCACAGTGTACACCTGGCTTTAAAGTCTCACTCTGCAGTATCATGCACCACAGCATTACCATATAAGGTGATGGTAAACTCTCTCGTGTCATCATAGGTCAAGCATCTTAATGTCCCATTGGCTAACTTGCTACCACATGCATGACCAGTAACAGAAAATAATGAAATACAAAAATACAAACAAATCTTCAAGTGTTAAAATCTTTTTTTCTGGATCACCATGTGGTATATAGATTGAGCCACAGCAAAAATCTTTAGATGGAAAGGACATTATTAATTTAACAGTTGCTGCTAATATTTTTTTTAGCTTTCTGACGGAAAAAAGCACAATGATACAATTTTTAGGGTTTTTCTGAAACTAAAGGAATATCGTGTTGTAAATAACCTCAGACAATAAAATTAAGCTTACAGTGAAGGAGCTCTTTCATAATTAAATATTAATTTATAGTGCTTGCTAAGACAATAAAGAGATACATTTATCAGCCTTTATTTGTACCTGTTTAAAGAGAATAAATGTTTTAATAATGAAAAAAAAAATGCTTAAAGCTTTGTTATAAACTTGATCCAGGGGGATTTTAATAAGTAAATGTCTGTACAAAGTAAAGTTAAATAAAAAGTTAATTATATGGAAAATATGGCTTGCAATAACCTTCAAATGTATACTTTATTTGTCATGTGATTTCGATCATTTTCAAAAATGTAACAGAAAAAAAAAATTATTTGAAATAGAAAACGTCAAATTTTTTTTATATCTTATACATCTAGGGATAAAATGTTCAAAAGTAGGAAATATGTAAACTCTAAAAATATAAAATAGAAGAGATCCTCAAGATAAACAAAAGAAAAAAAAAACTTTTTATGCAGCCCAAATTACAATTCATGCGCTTAANCTGTAAAAATGTTGGTTTACACCTCCAATTCTTCTCCCTTGTTTTGCTATCATAATTCTCCAGACACAGAGTATTTATATTGTAAAAACACTGCATAGTACAATATATTATTTGTTTATTTTCTTAACTCTGTGTCATGATTTAATTTAAAGGTCCGACCCAAAATGCAGAAGTCCAAACAGAGATACACAGATGAAAAGTTTGACGGATTTTATTGAAGAAATTAAGCTCTGAGCAAAATTACTCTGAACTCTGCTCAGCCGGAAATGGAAAATGAGGGGAAGACATTTAGTTCAGGCTCAGTGGGAAAATTGACTCGTTGACTTGAAGCAGAGGATCTGGTTGTTGACTCACGTTTCCAGAGAAGTGAAGGATCCTTGACTCCAATCTGTGTGGTTTTCCAGAGTTTGTCTAACTCGGTGGAGGGCGGAACAGGGTTTACCCTGAACTCGGATGGTGTAGGTGAACGGAGACGCTGATTGCCACTCAGATTTCCTGCTGTACTTGAACGAGTCGTGGTGAAGATGATTCCCTTGCTCAGAGAGTAATTTCAACGTCCTCAAAGGAGACTGGATCCAAACCTCCTGTTTGAATCCCTGGCTCAGTTTAGACTCAGTTGATCCCTTCTGGGAGAGGAGGTCCGGAAAGGTCCAGTTTTGCAGGATGACTTCCAAAAACTGGCAAACGCTCTGGTGTCGAGGTAGTGGCAATCAGCAGCTTAAGAGCAGGCCGTTAATGAGGTAACCGTCAGCAGGTGTGTGAGGAGGCGAACCGGAACCAGGCGCCTCCTGTTAGTGGAAGGGAGACAAACACAAAAAACAAACACACAGACAGGAGCCCTGACACTATGTCACCTATTCTGTTATTTTTATACACTTTTCTAAGGTCCACATTGTGTTACCACTTCTGCTATATCCTTTTGCTGCTGATGTAACACCACAATTTCCCCAATGTGGGACATAAAGGTATTTTCTATTCAACTGTATTTTATTTTATTTTGTCTGTCTAATAACATGATTTTTAATAAATAGAGTAGATGTTATTATCTGGTATAATGACTACCTTTTTACCAATACTTTTTAAAAACTTGTATTTACTTGGAGGGCTGCTGTATACTGAA
>NW_015150489.1:1652252-1656093 GCF_000732505.1 Cyprinodon variegatus
GTACAAAGTTGTATGATTCTAAGATTAAATTCAACTTTGATTAAAAAAAAAAGTAGTAGAATCTTAAATGAAAATACCAAAAAAAAAAAAAAAAATAAAAAATAAAATAACCTATGGCTAACATCTGCAACAATATTTTCTCATACTGTTCAGTGATCTAATATAAAAGGCGCTTCATATATTTTGCTTGTTTTCTTTGCTACATACATGAAGCATCAACATGTACCTTACCTTCGCACGCTGTTAACTGATAAACTGATTCCTCTCTGCTGACATTATTCCAAACTCGGCACATGAGGCTTCCCATCAGTTGTCCATGCATGTTGATGCAAACATTTGACACATTGGATTTTTCACCACCACACCTACTGAGGTTCTTGCTGTGATCTTTGCCTTGTATAAGTGAGTGACCATTTAAAGTTAGAAAGAACTCTACATCATCTCCATTAGAAAAGCATGTAACTGTCTTTTGTTCGGGTGGAAAACACCTTTGAGACACTGTTGGCTTTGAAACTGGCCCTGTAAATGGAACATAAAGTTATGGATGGCTTTTGAATGACTCTTTCAGTGTTTTATATTTCTGATGGCACTTAAATTGTATCAAAGCAATATGAAATCTATCTCAGATTTTCTGCGTGATATACTTATTAGATACAAATCATACATTTCTGGGGGGTTTACATAGTGATTTTGGTCAAAACAAAAAAATATGTAAAACCATTTTGTTTACTAAAACAACTATTAAAAACAAGCAAAGTTTTAAGAAAAGTATAAACTTTTGAAATACTTCTATGGTAGAAATCCCCAAAGAACAACTATTTTAAGATGCATATAAGAAGTCAATTTTTTCTTTAACAAAACAAAAAACATGTGAGATACCTTGTATTTTTAGGTGGACTTGGACTCTTCTCATTATTTGTCCATCAGCTCTGTGTTCTTCAAAGACATATTTTCCAGAATGTTCCTTTTTGGCATTACCCAGTCTGAATGCTCCAGGTTGGATTTGCTCAAATTGATTTGAGTACTCAAAAAGGTTCACTTTGCCATTCGTATCTACCTTTAAAATGATTTGGTCTTCATCCTTTTTCAGTCTAATCTCACTGTTTTTTTCACCTGAAAGATGAAAAATAAGTTGCTGTCCTGTTGCTCCATAACAGGGTTGAGTTTGCGTTTCGTCAGAAAAACTGCACTCGAAATACGCTGTAAGGAGATAAATTAAAGAATTTAAACACTCAGTTAATACCTTATGTAATTGTAGATTACATACTGTCATTTTCATAAATTTAGAATAACTTTTAAATTAGCATAGAATACAAAAAAATATTTATATTAAAAAAATACACAAATAAGGGCAACTTCTTTTAGGGAAGCAAGACCTCAAACATCGCATTCCCCCTGGATGGACTGTACTGTAACAAATATTTCGCCTTCTTCTAGCAAGGTGAGAAACAAATTAACCAATAAATAGACATACACATCATTAAGGCCACATTTTGTGTTAGATTGTCTTTAGAATGAGGTAATAAAATCCTAAATGTGTTTTCATCCACGCTAAATGGAAAATCATTCCTTCCGACAGAAATAAAGGCATGTTAACATTAATCTGTGTATAAGGGATCAGTAGAATAGATCTTATTTAATGAAATACAAAAAAAAAAAAAAAAACTATTCTTACAACAATCACATTTTATGAATATGTTTATATAGAAGAATAATGTCATAAGAGAGAAGCTAAACATTTTATACTTATCCAGGACTTTATTTAAATATTAGTAGTAAAAATTATAATAATAATAATAACACAATTATCAAAAACTACACTATGATTAAGTACTTAGGAATACCTTCTGTAAGTGCGGTCGCAGCAAAAGTTGTAAACATAATGCAGATAGTTATCATTGTTCCTGTAACAAACACATGTAAACACATAAATCAATTTTTGTTGTTCTGATGAAATACTCAAAATATCAATTTGAAATGTGAAATATATAAAGGTGTTATAAGATGAACACTATAAACTATGAAAAATATATGTTGGTACTATTATTAAAGAAAAAAAATTACATTATTGTAGTTGATTGTAATAATTTTAACAAAGTTCAGTTAAGGTTAAATTATCCACCTAAATGCTGCTACATGTATACGTTTATACGGATTCTATCTTTTTTTTTTACTTACCAACCTCACTGGTTTGTGATGCACTTTTTTCTTGTAGAGAGAGACCTATGAATTATGAATTTTCTGCAGACAGTTGACTGGTTTTATGTTCTTCCCTATATGAAGTTGAGTTATCTGAATCGAGGAAGCAGGTGCACTGTAAGTTGTTGGCTGCAACTTGACAAAAAAAAACTTCTAAGATACCATGCAGCTTTCTTTTTAGTTGTCATAAATTAAGACAGAACCGATTCTTATGTTTATACTTCATCTGTAAATGTTCTATTTTGCTTAAAATTGCAATAAATCTTTCAGAAAAAATGTTGAATACAAAAAGTGAGGAGAGTTGAATAATACATACAAGGCTCTAATTTAATATGTAGTAAATTATAACACAATAAGATATGGAAGCTAAAAAATTAGGTGTCTTTTGAGGTACAATTTATATTTCACAAAATATTATCTATTCATTTGTTGGTGATCCATTCATGAACAGCAATATGCCCCAATAGATGTGCAACTGCCATTTCTGGATGGATTAATCTTTCAGATAAATATACAACATTCATACTTTTTGACATACAAGCAGATATTAAAAAAGGAATTGAAATAAATAATTTGGCTGGGAAACCCTTATCTATCAGCTTGCATTCAAGTAAGTAAGGTGTGGGGAAAAAAGATGGGAGGGGATTGATTGATTGATTGGTTGATTGATTGATTGATTGATTGATTGAATTTAATTCAGACAATTTCCACCATCAAAATTGATAGTTTAAACAATTTGTACAAAAGGAAAAAGAACAACTTATACATATTCCTTAGTATTAACTCAATGTTCCATTATAATATCATTTTTTTTACTTGAACATAAATAAGATTTCAAAAACAAGCAAAAATTCCAGTTGTATAAATGTATAGGTATTTATAACATCAGATATTACATTTCTAAAAAGGCCATAAAGAAGTAAGTCAAATGACCGGCTGTCATGATTTTTGCTCTGATGGCTGGCTTGATTGTTCATTTAATTCACCTGTTCTTGTTTCCTATTTAATCTGCATGCATTCCCAGTCTTCAGTGCCAGATTATTCTTGAGCCTTTTGTGTAGAGATTTTTCTAGCGTTACTTTATTGTTGTGATTGTCTGATCATGATCTGTTTCTGCCTTTGGACCTTTGACCCTGCCTGCCTCTGCCTGATTAGTTTGCCTGCCGGTCTCAACAGAAAAGAGAACTTTTAACTTTCAATGGAGCACTCTATTGAAAGCTGCTGCTGCCGCAGTGCATGCTACTGTTTAATAGCTGTTGCCATCTTCTTTGTTGTGCTTTCTCTAGTCATGCAGCTTTGTCGTCACACCCTCAAAACCCTGCCCGCTTTGCATCCAGAAATTCAAAACACATCTCTGCCAGTTCTAGGGCCTGGGGCATTGATCGAGGCTAGACCAAACTCGCAGGCCAAAATTATTTTGGCAGGGTGGGGCTATTTTACTATGCTAAATGCCTCCTCCTATAAGCTCTGAACACAAAACACAATTTTGTCTCTGTATAGGCAGAAAATTGTGTTTTCTGCCTTGTTGGGATCTGGGGATGTACCACCTTCCTCCAGCAGAGTGCGCCGTGGGTCTCCTGGAGCCGGAGTCTTCCAGCACACCTGAGACGCATCTACTCATCAGGAGACCTTCCCTTTATAA
>NW_015150489.1:1656406-1661210 GCF_000732505.1 Cyprinodon variegatus
CCCGTCAAGGTAGAATCAGAATAATCTAAAATGACTCATTTATCATCTGCCAGCCAAGCTAATCAAACTATCATCTCTGCAGACTTCAGTGAACCCAACCCGGACCTGTTCCAGATCCAGTTCATGTTTTTGTGTGTCAACATCTTAAATAAACTCTGTTAAACCTTTACCCAGCCTCCGTTGTGTTCTGCATGTGGGTTTGATATAAAACCAATCATGACATGCCTGTAGAAAGAAAGATAAACCTCAGGTCGTTTTTAGTCATATTGTACAGAAATTCATTGGCAGTTTCATGGGTCTGACATGAAGAAAGGTACAGTTGCGAACTAAAACATGTTTTGCTTTGCAGGGAATACAAAGTAAAATCTCTAAATTGCAATGGGAAACAGTCAGATTTGCCATGTTTGGAAAAGAGCTTATAGCAGGCAGGGTAGCTGCTTTAACTGTTGTTGAAATTAACTTCTTACGCAGTTTGTTTGGTTTGTCACAACTTTAAAGCTGCTGCCTTATCAAGAATATGTTTTTTCAAAAATCCCACACCCAGTCCGGAGTGCCTCCTTTAAGCCGGGGGGCACACTGTGCAATTTTCGGGGGGATTTTCCAATCATGCGAGAATCTTTCGATTGGGCCGACTTTCAGCCTAATCGTGAGTCGTGGAGTGTACAGGGGGTAACAAGGGGCTATCAGCTTCTCACCACCAACTCCAGATCTGGAATCAGGCAAATTCCACAATTGCCCGTTGTGGGCAAATCGCTCTGGGCACATGCACAAATAAGGATTCTTCTTTTTCTTCTTTCTCTCAGATGTAAACACAGCAGCATGGCGGGGATGCAATGAGTGAAATGGAGTACTTTCTGTAAAATTGACAGATTGTAGTAGCCACATTTGCTCAGCCATGTCTTTGTCCAAATATGTTGTCGCCTTTTCTTTTTAGGGCTTTCAGCACAAAATTGCACAAATTGCCAAGACAGCACGTTTCACTATAGTGAGCTTAATATTCCTTTTCTATTTGATTGGCTTCCGGAGAGATGAGTCAGAGCAGCTCCATCTCACTGCAGAGCTGAGTCAGACGTGCTTTTTGTTGTGCAGTGTGAGCAGGTAGGTCGCATGAGAGCGTCGTGCTGCACATACATCGTGAGCTGTGAACTCACACTGTACGACTAAACCCCACGGTTTAGTCGTACAGTGTGAGCAGTAGCTGCGTGCAACGATGGAAAAAATTGCACAGTGTACTCCTGGCTTTAAAGTCTCATGCTGCAGTATCATGCACCACAGCATTACCATATAAGGTGATGGTAAACTCTCTCGTGTCATCATGGGTCAAGCATCTGAATGTCCCATTGGCTAACTTGCTACCACATGCATGACCAGTAACAGAAAATAATGAAATACAAATAAATAAATCTTCAACAGTGTTAAAATATTTTTTTCTGGATCACCATGTGGTATATAGATTGAGGCACAGCAAAAATATTTAGATGGAAAGGACATTATTAATTTAACAGTTGCTGCTAATATTTATTAGCTTTCTGACTGAAAAAAGCGCAATGATACAATTTCAGAGTTCTTCTGAAACTAAATAAATTATGTTTTGTAAATAACCTCAGACTATAAAATTAAGCTTACAGTGAAGGAGCTCATTCATAATTAAATATTAATTTATAGTGCTTGCTAAGACAATAAAATGATACAATTATTACCCTTTGTTTGTACCTGTTTAAAGAGAATAAACGTTTTAATAATGAAAAACAATGCTTAAAGCTTTGTTATAAAATTCATCCAGGGGGGATTTTAAAAAGTAAATGTCTGTTGAAAGTAAAGTTAAATAAAAATTTAATTATATGAAAAATATGGCTTGAAATAACCTTCAAATATCATTTTTGTATTTTTAATATGGTTTAGATTATTTTCAGAAATGTAACAAGAGAAAAATGTTTTTTTATTTAAAATAAAAACATACAAAAAGGTCAGTTTATGTCTAAAGTATAAGTTATACATCTAGGGTTAACATGATCGAAAGCAGAAAATATTTAAACTCTAAAAATATAAAATAGAAGAGATCCTTTGAAGATAAACTAAAGAAAAAAAAAACTTTTTATGCAGCCCAAATTACAATTCATGCGCTTAACCAATGGCATCATTTCACACAGCAAATTAATTTTGCATTGCACGGGTTGCCTATTTAGTTTGTCTTGTTTCTTTCACTTTGACATCTGCATATATAACATCCCCCTCTGCATTCCCTGAAAAAACATAGATCAAAAACTTAATCAAACTATAGCAACAGATTTCGATATATGTTTTTACAAATTTCAGTTACCTTCATTCGGTGCCATTCGTCTTCTCGTTTTACAAAGTTTAATATAAAGGAAACTCAGAAGTACAGATAGAGCGACAGTGGAACCAGCTAGCACAGGCACAGTAACCTTGATAGTAGCATAGTCAGAACCTGGTTTATGAAAGGAAAATAGTGTCAGATCAATAGTGAATATGAGCTGCCCAGTTCCAAAAGCAAAAATTAAATATGCTGCCAGTTAGTGTACAAAGTTGTATGATTCTAAGATTAAATTCAACTTTGATTAAAAAAAAAAGTAGTAGAATCTTAAATGAAAAAACAAAAAAAAAAAAAAAAATAAAAAATAAAATAACCTATGGCTAACATCTGCAACAATATTTTCTCATACTGTTAAGTGATCTAATATAAAAGGCCCTTCATATATTTTCCTTCTTTTCTTAGCTACATACATGAAGCATCAACATGTACCTTACCTTTGCACGCTGTTAACTGATAAACTGAATCCTCTCTGCTGACATTATTCCAAACTCGGCACATGAGGCTTCCCGTCAGTTGTCCATGCATGTTGATGCAAACATTTGACACATTGGATTTTTCACCACCACACCTACTGATGTTCTTGCTGTGATCTTTGCCTTGTATAAGTGAGTGACCATTTAAAGTTAGAAAGAACTCTACATCATCTCCATTAGAAAAGCATGTAACTGTCTTCTGTTCGGGTGGAAAACACCTTTGAGACACTGTTGGCTTTGACACTGGCCCTGTAAATGGAACATAAAGTTATGGATGGCTTTTGAATGACTCTTTCAGTGGGTTTAAATTTTGATGCAACTTAAATTTATGTCTTGTATAACAGTAATATGAAATCTATTTCAGATTTTCTGCATGATATAGTTACTAGATACAAATTATATATTTTTGGGGGGTTTATATATTCATTTAGGTAAAAACAAAAAATTATGTAAACCGCTTTGTTTACTAAAATAACTATTAAAAACAAGCAAAGTTTTAAGAAAAGTATAATATTTTGAAATACTATGGTAGAAATCCGCAAAGAACAACTATTTTAAAATGCATATAAGAAGTCAATATGAGATACCTTGTATTCTTAGGTGGACTTGGACTCTTCTCATTATTTGTCCATCAGCTCTGTGTTCTTCCAAGACATATTTTCCAGAATGTTCCTTTTTGGCATTACCCAGGCTGAATGTTCCAGGTTGGATTTGCTCAAATTGATTTGAGTACTCAAAAAGGTTCACTTTGCCATTCTTATCTACCTTCAAAATTATTTGGTCTTCATCCTTTGTCAATCTTATCTCACTGTTTTTTTCACCTGAAAGATGAAAAACAAGTTTCTGTCCTGTTGCTCCATAACAGGGTTGAGTTTTCGTTTCCTCAGAAAAACTGCACTCGAAATACGCTGTAACGAGATAAATTGAAGAATTTAAACACTCAGTTAATACCTTATGTAATTGTAGATTATATACTGTCATTTTCATAAATTTAGAATAACTTTTGAATTAGAATAGAATAAAATAATTACTTATATTAAAAAATATACACAAATAAGGGCAACTTCTTTTAGGGCAGCAAGGCCTCAAACATCACATTCCCCATGGACGGACTGTACTGAAACAAATGTTTCGCCTTCTTCTAGCAAGGTGAGAAATAAATTAACCAATAAATAGACATACACATCATTAAGGCCACATTTTGTAATAGATTGTCTTTAAAATGAGGTAATAAAATCCTAAATGTGTTTGCATCCACGGTAAATGGAAAATCATTCCTTCCAACAGAAATAAAGGCATGTTAACATGCCTTTATGTGTATAAGGGATCAGTGGAATAATCTTATTTAATGAACTATTCTTACAACAATCACATTTCATGAATATGTTTATATAGAAGAATAATGTCATAAGAGAGAAGCTAAACATTTAATACTTATCCAGGACTTTATTTAAATATTAGTAGTAAAAATAATAATAATAATAATAATAATAATAATAATAACACAATTATCAAAAACTACACTACCATTAAGGAATTAAGAATACCTTCTGTAAGTGCGGTCGCAGCAAAAGTTGTAAACATAATGCAGATAGTTATCATTGTTCCTGTAACAAACACATGTAAACACATTAATCACTTTTTGTTATTCTGATGAAATACTCAAAATATCAATTTGAAATGTGAAATACATAAAGGTGTTATAAGATGAACACTATAAACTATGAAAAATATATGTTGGTTCTATTATTGAAGAAAAAAAACTTACATTATTGTACTTGATTTTAATAATTTTAACAAAGTTAAGTTTAGGTTAAATGATCCACCTAAATGCTGCTACATGTATACGTTTATACGGATTCTATCTTTTTTTTTTACTTACCAACCTCACTGGTTTGTGATGCACACTTTTCTTGTAGAGAGAGACCTATGAATTTTCTGCAGACAGTTGACTGGTTTTATGTTCTTCCCTATATGAACTTGAGTTATCTGAATC
>NW_015150489.1:1662782-1739632 GCF_000732505.1 Cyprinodon variegatus
GGATTGATTGATTGATTGATTGATTGCTTAATTGATTGAATTTAATTAAGACAAGTTCCACCATAAAAAGTGATAGTTTAAACAATATGTACAAAAGGAAAAAGAACAACATGAAGCTCTAGCGGAAGTTCAATTGAAGAAACTCTGGCTTACCTCCATCCAATCAGAAGCTGATCTGTCTCTGACGTGAGCCAATCAGCTTCGAACTACTCCACCACGAAGCCCAATCAGCATTCTGCTTTCACTTCATAAGCACCTTCAAATCCCCGTTTCAGCCCGCTATCCAGCAAACGCAATGTCAGTTTTATTCAGACGACAATTCACCCACCTCCATCCCCTCCACCGCCATCGTAGTTGAGTCGTCTTCCATGACATGACTTCTACCCCAACCTCATCAGAGAGTATTAATCCCAGTCGTCACCATCCCTTGTCTCATTGCAATTGGTCCGGCAGAAGACCACCATGTTGAGCCTGGTTCTGCCAGAGGTTTCTTCCCAAAGGGGAGTTTTTCCTCTCCACTGTCGCTTCATCCTTGCTCATCATGGACAGTTCATGGTACCTGCATCACCAAGCAAGACCTCTACATCCTGAGTCTCTGAGTGAAGCCCCGGTGTCAGCTCCTGTAGTCTCTGGTCCCACAATACAGCTCAAGCAGATCACCTCATTAACCAGCTCGAACTAAACCACCACCAGTTTTAGGCCAGGGGGAACATCCCTATTCTCATTCATCTACTTATGCATGTTAAAGCATAATCCAGCATGAATGTTCCTGCCAAGGCCTGAGCGCCAAAGACTATATTTTCTTATCAATAAAATTCTTCTAATTATCTTTTCTCTCTGTGTGAGTTTTTCAGATTGAAATATACATATTCATTAGTAGAAACTCAATGTTCCATTATAATATCATTATTTTAGTTAAATATAAATAAGATTTCTAAAAAAAAAGCAAAAATTCTAGTTGTATAAATGTATAGGTATTTATAACATCAGATATTACATTTCTAAAACGGCCATAAAGAAGTAAAACTTTTGGCAAACCACAGAATTGCAAATGGTTTAACAGTTATTACTGATCAAAAATGCATTTATGTCAATTGACCGGCTGTCATGATTTTTGCTCTGATGGCTGGCTTGATTGTTCATTTAATTCACCTGTTCTTGTTTCCTATTTAATCTGCATGCATTCCCAGTCTTCAGTGCCAGACTATTCTTGAGCCTTTTGTGTAGAGATTTTTCTAGCATTACTTTATTGTTGTGATTGTCTGATCGTGATTTGTTTCTGCCTTTGGACCTTTGACCCTGGCTGCCTCTGCCTGATTAGTTTGCCTGCCTGTCTCAACAGAAAAGAGAACTTTTAACTTTCAATGGAGCACTCTATTGAAAGCTGCTGCTGCCGCAGTGCATGCTACTGTTTAACTACTGTTGCCATCTTCTTTGTTGTGCTTTCTCTAGCATCATGCANGGAGCACTCTATTGAAAGCTGCTGCTGCCGCAGTGCATGCTACTGTTTAACTACTGTTGCCATCTTCTTTGTTGTGCTTTCTCTAGCATCATGCAGCTTTGTCATCACGCCCTCAAAACCCTGCCCGCTTTGCATCCAAAAATTCAAAACACATCTCTGCATTTTGATTGGCCTGCCAGTTCTAGGGCCTGGGGCATTGATCAAGGCTAGACCAAACTCGCAGGCCAAAATTATTTTGGCAGGGTGGGGCTATTTTACTAGGCTAAATGCCTCCTCCTATAAACCCTGAACACAAAACACAATTTTGTGTCTGTACAGGCAGAGAATTGTATTTTCTGCCTGTAGAACGAAAGATAAACCTCAGGTCATTTTTAGTCAGATTGTACAGAAATTCATTGGCAGTTTCATGGGTAGAACATGAAGAAAGGTACAGTTGCGAACTAAAACATGTTTTCCTTTGCAGGGAATACAAAGTAAAATCTCTAAATTGCAATGGAAAACAGTAAGATTTGCAATGTTTGGAACAGAGCTCATAGCAGGCAGGGTAGGCTTGGGAATAAACAATCATAGATTTCTCTCTAGGAATCAACTCTCACTGACTCCACCAGTTACTACTGTATGTAAACCATCCACAGTCTTTATTGCTGCATTTTCTCTTTCTTTAAATCCAAGTTCCCATTATATACTGCCTGGCCAAAAAAAACAGTCGCCACCAAAAAAAAGGGTCATTCACTCTAATACTTTGTTGGACCGCCTTTAGCATTGATTACAGCATGCATTTGCTATGGCATTGTTTGGATAAGCTTCTGCAATGTCAAAAGATTTATTTCCATCCAGTGTTGCATAAATTTTTCACCAAGAACTTGCATTGATGATGGTAGAGTCTGACCGCTGCGCAAAGACCTCTCTAGCACATCCCAAAGATTCTCAATGGGGTTGAGGTCTGGACTCTGTGGTGGTCAATCCATGTGGGAAAATGATCTGTCATGCTCCCTGAACCAGTCTTTCACAATTTGAGCCCGATGAAACCTGGCATTTGTCATCTTGGAACATGCCTGTGCCATCAGGGAAGAAAAAGTCCATTGATGGAATAACCTGGTCATTATGTATATTCAGGTAGTCAGTTGACCTCATTCTTTAAGCACATACTGTTACTGAACTTAGACCTGACCAACTGCAGCAACCCCAGAACATAAAACTGCCCCCACAGGTTTGTACAGCAGGCACTAGGCATGGTGGGTGGATCACTTCACCTGCCTCTCTTCTTAGCCTGATTCGCCCATCACTCTGGAACAGGGTAAATCTGGACTCATCAGACCACTTGACCTTCTTCCATTGCTCCACAGTCCAATCTTTATGATTCCGAGCAAATTGAAGCCTTTCGTTCCGGGTAGCCTTACTGATTAGTGGTTTTCTTACAGCTACACAGGTGTTCAGTCCCAATCCCTTGAGTTCCCTTCGCATTGTGCGTGTGGAAATGCTCTTACTTTCAGTATTAAACATAGCCCTGAGTTCTACTGTTGTTTTTCTTCGATTTGATCTCACCACATGTTTAAGTGATTGCCGATCACCATCATTCAGGATTTTTTTCTGGCCACATTTCTTCCTTGAAGATGATGGGTCCCCACTATCCTTCCAGTATTTAATAATGCGTTGGACAGTTCTTAACCCAATTTTAGTAGTTTCTGCAATCTCTTTAGATGTTTTCTCTGCTTGATGCATGCCAATGATTTGACCCTTCTCCAACAGACTAACATCTTTTCCACGACCACGGGATGTGTCTTTCGACATGGTTGTTTAGGAAATGAGAAGCAAGTTATTGCACCAGTTGGAGTTAAATAACTTGTTGCCAGCTGAAAGATAATCGCCCATGCAGTAATTATCCAATAGGAGGCTCGTACCAATTTGCTTAGTTGAATCCATGTGGTGACTTTTTTTTGGCCAGGCAGTGTATATTTGATATAGTAAAATCTTATGTTCCATATTTTATAGTTTCAAAACATTCTGTGCAGGCTGGTCATGAAGTTAGGCTTTGCTCAAGGCTTTCCCCTTTGTTTTTACAGTTTTATTTTGAAATACTTTTAATGTGTAGGACACAGAGACAGAGGTGAAACATCAGCACGGATTGGGATCTGCTCACCCTTTGGAGAAGGAACCTCTATATAAACACTGCAGTGAGTGCAAACAGACTTCTACCACTGAATGATGATTGGAGTAGGAGAGATTACCCCTGCTGTAGAGACTGTTGAATTATCTTGAGTAATGTTTCAGCCATTTATGCCATGTGAGGTCTACAGTAGGTAGGTCTACAACAGTGTCTTTATTCATGTTATACTAAAGACTATTTTTGGCAATAGGCAGCAAGGAAGAGCACAGTAGTATCTAAAAATGCTCTCATGTCATCTTAGCCATACAGTACCTGGGCCCTTCGGGCTAAAAAGCTTAATAGCTTTTTTAGCTTCAACCTCATCCTTTTAGTGGTTGAAAACATTCTGTTTAACACCTACCATTTTGAAATTCTGTCAATGTCCAATCACCATTTCTTTTTCTTGTCTTCTCGTCCTCCACATTGACTTGACTCCCCTTCATTTTTCTCCTCAGTCGTCAGGTTCAAACATATGGGACAGCAGTTTCTGAACCCGTTCAATGACTGAATTCTGTCAGTCACCTGGTCAAAAAAGCTCACTTAATGAAGATTTAAAAGTGTTTTCAACACCATCACTGTCCGTTTTGTTGTGTATATTGGTGTGTATATTCACCATGTTGGCTGGGTAGTCTCTCGTGATGTCACGCTTAGTATGACTGAAAGTATTTTTCTTTTAAATAACTACTTTATTTTTCACCAGTATCTGAATATCTCAAGACTCTAGTATTGACAGTAATTAAATACAGGAGCTCAGTTCAAATTAAACATTTCATCCCATCTTTAACAATGTCATTACACAGTGGGGTGCAAAGACTTTTTGAAGGGCAGGAGCAGAAAGAAAGAAAAGAGCACATATAATGTGTCCTCAGCTCTGTAAAGGGCACTCTAACATACGTTTTGGCCCCCCAAAACGGCACTTTAGCATGCATTTTGGACCCAGAGCAAAATTTAGCTCTGGCAGCCCACTGCTCCCCAAGGGGATGTGTCAAAATGCAGAGAACGAATTTCCCCATTGTGGGACATTAAGGGGATTTACAGGGGGGTGGGGTGACCATTAGCAGTGGTATACTTCTATAACTGTTGTTGAAATGTTGTTGAAACTACTTTCGCAATTTGTTTGGTTTGTCATAGACTTTAAAGCTGCTGCCTTAACAAGAATATGTCTGTAGAAAAAATTAAGATTTTTTGAGATATAGTGCTTTAAAATATTGTTAAAGTTTTGTAAGTGATTAAAATATTTTCTTAGTTTTATGTTATTTTCTTTAATATTTTCCTCCAAAGTACAGGGACACACATCAACTTCTACTTTTAAATGCGTAATGGCACCAGAATTAGTGTTTCCTGTGTATCTTTTCTACAGCATCCTAAAATGTTCACACGGTTAGTAAAGTGATACAAAGTTAAAAAGCAAGAACAGCAGTTGAAAAAAAAAAACCACAGGTACTTTTGGTCGTCTTGCTACAGTGTTTCTGTTGCAAGAGGCAAGCTTCTTGCATTTCAGTCATGCAATCAACCACACTGTTAAGTATTCTAGCCTTATGAGCCTAGAGTTTTATTTATCTATAAAAACAAAAAACAAATTAAATACATAATAGGTGCCAACATTTGGATTTGCATGTCTTGCTCTTGTACTTTTATCTTTCACCCTTCCACACCAGCTAACTTTATTTACTTGAATGAAGTAACATCTAAATTGGTTCTCTGTTAGAATTATCTGTTATTCATCGGCATTTGGTTTGTCTGGAATTTAAACCAGAAAGATAAAAAAAATCAACATTTATCAAAAACTTTAAATTATTTGAGTCCTGCAATAAAACTCTTGTTTTGTTGTCTGTCTTTTTATTTGCATTATTCAGTTGAGCAACACAAAGCTCACATACTGTATCTAGAGAGAGTGTTTTATCTTCTTTTTTTTACTGTCTAGTATAGTGGTTTGACATTCAGACCAAGAAGTTTCCAAGTGACACACACTCTCCTTAGATGGCCAGGTGCATGCAGACTTCAAGTTGAATATCTGCTGCTCTTAAAAAAACACTATAAGTCTGTGCTTTAAATAAAAATAGAAGAATAATAGAAGCAGAATAAAAGCAAATAATGATAAAAACATGGTAAAAGCAGGTGGTAAAAGAAGACAATTGGATCATAACCTAAAATTAATAATACCTCTGTTAACAGTTTAACTTCAACAATCAAAGGCAGCTCTAAGTAGTTCTGCAGGACCTTCTGTTTGTTGATTGCTGTATTTAAGGCCCGGAGGAAAATGCCCGACAAAAGGGATTGTTTATGATTTTAATCAGATCGTACTCTAAAACAGGCAAAACCTTCTTAATAAAACTTGTGGTTAAAACATCAAGAAAGCAGGAAGAGGAGCTTATTACAGTTTATTTGGAAGAACTGGTGCATTAAGAGAGTATATTATGACTTGAGACACTGGAGTTTGTGTTGATGTGCAAACTGCTTACCTAACAACTTGTATATTCTCACTAAAAAACTTGAATTGACAGATTCAGCTGTGGTGTTGGGCCAGAAAAAGGAGATTTGGTCCATTGTGAGGGGATATGCTCCTTTGGGGATTTCTCCACTGTTGGGGTTGTGCTCCAAAGCAATGACTTAGCTTTTCTTCAGCTTTTTTTTTTTTTGTCTTTACACTGTCACAAGTACAGAGCAAAGAAATGAACTCTCTGCATTGAACCTATCCCCTTAGGGAGGAGTGGGCTGCCATAGTGTGGCGCCCAGGGAGCAGTGTAGGGTTAAGGGTTTTCCTCAGTGACCCAGAGTCTCCTTCCGTGGGAGTGGGGCTTGAACTCAGAACCTCTGGATTCCAAGCACAATAGTCTAACCACTAGTGGACACTTATGTGACCTATATTTGCCCATTACCTCATTGACCATTTTTGCTGTCTTTGTTTTTTGTTCTGTTCTGGTTCCCATTCCAAGAACTTGCATCCCAAAGCCTAAGCAGAGTAACGTAAATCAGCATCTAGACTCTTTATACGTGTTTCATTCACATCATGTACTTTATCCAGTTAGTAGAAAATGTTGGAACCCAAAAGTGTTGTACCTGATATATTGAGGTGAAATCCATCTCTTTTTAAGAGGCGTCTCTTTTACCATGAAATATTAAAGTTATCAATAAAGCCAATCCATCTTGCGAAGCAGGATCCTTTGATCCATTTATTCAAATAGTAATCTCTAAAGACTTTTTTATCTGTGTTAAGTTGCAGGGAATTTGCACCGAGCCATTGTTTAACGTGCTCAAGACAATTCAGCAGAGAGCTTAACTTCTGGATCTCTGAGGACTTAAAAGAGCAGTAAAGCTGGATATCATCAGAAAACAGAATATAGGAAACACCTTCAAATCTCTAGCGCAAGAACTCCCTCCAACCACCATCAGTGGGCAATGCAGGTGAAGTATCTTGCCAAAAGACACAAGGAGAGCCGGAGATCGGGCTTGAGTCGACAATCCTCTGGTTGCAGGGCAATAGCTTCCTTCGTCCGACACCACTGTCATCCATTTCGGACTTCTTCTTGGCAAAATCATTCAGTGCTTCAGTGTGAATGATTAAGTATTTCAACACTGTATTTAATTCTGTGACCTTTGTGATCCTCTTTGAGCTTTCAGAAAGCACGTTACACCAGTGGCAGCTGGTCAATAAAGGGCACTAGGGTGCCACCCCACCCACCCAATGACCCTCATTAAGACATAGAATATATACAGATTTTTTTTTATAATTTAATTTCAATTTAATATATAAAATATTTTTAAATATATTGATATATATATTTTAATTGTACAAAATAAATATTTAATGTTTAATGACTAGTAAAGCGTTGTCCATTTTTTGTCGAATTGGTATTTCCGCCCTGGTGTGCAAAAATCTTTGCTCATTGACTATCGTTAAAAGATGTACTTGCGCAGTAGCTTCTCTGCAATACAAAGGCATAGGAGAGCTTGGCTTTTTTAAGACTATGCTTAAAAAGAGTTTAATAATAAGCTCACTTGTGTTACCGAAACAGAAACTGACAGGAAATGGGATCAGTTTGCAGAGGACAGCAGGGTTAGTGGCCGAGAAAAACAAAGTGATATTGAAAGTGCACTGAATGAAAGCCACTAACCTTCTCAAATGCTAGATGATTTTTCTGTCTCTGAACATTGATCCCAGCAGCTCCTTTTGTATAACTCGGATCACTAATCCAAATCCTGCTACTGCTGGACAGGGTAAAGACTAGCGGGTCATACACATGGAAACAGTACATAAGGTTTCAGAAAGGCTAGAAACCTCGGTCCTGGTCCATGCCGTCTCCTGGTGCGGGCTTCATCGGGGGTGAGGGCCACTGCATGGTTCGTGCGGGCTGGCTAAAACAGGGTTTTTTTTTTGTTTGTTTGTTTAATTTTTCATACTACTAAAAGAAGAGTGAATCCAACCTGTCAGATAAATCGTTCACTGTCAGGACCCCCTGGCCTCTTGAGGCTGTGGAGGCTTGTTTTTGTTATGCAGGTTCCGCTGTGACAGAACACATTCCTTGTTGGCTGCCTCAAGGCTGCAGAGGAGCAGTGACCTCATTGGACCAGCAGAGGATTGTCAAGCCAATCAGACGTTGATGAGGCCCACCTGCACTATATAAAAGGCTCCTAAAATCATTCAATTGAGGGCAGCTAGTATGAAGAGGTTTTGTAAAGCTGTTCCCCCACCTTTGGTGTTTAAAACTGCTTGATTAGCACTGGCTTATTTGTTAAGTAGTTTGAATCTGCTTTAGATTAACTATGTATAAAATAGAAGCTTGTGTTTTTAAGGCTTGGGGCCTCCTTTTGTCTTTTCTTTTGGGTAGTTTTGAGTTTAGTTTAGACTGACTTGTTTGTACATTTTGCACTTAACCGTTCTCGAATTTTTTGGCCCCTTTTCTTTAGTTTTAATTGTGTTAGGTTGTATTGTGTTATGGGGGCTGCTCAGTGGTACAGTGGGTTACACTGCTTGCAGCGGTTTCGGGTTAGATTCCCGACCTGAGGACTTTCTGCATGAAGTTTTTTATTCTCTCCGGGTACTCCGGTTTTCTCCCACAGTCCAAAAACATGACTGTTAGGTTAATTGGCTTCTCTAAATTCTCAGTGTGATAGTGTGTGTGAATGGTCGTTTGTCCTGTTTCCCTCTGTGTTGCACTGCGATAGACTGGTCACCTGTCCAGGGTGTAATCTGCTTCTCACCCATTGACAGCTAGAGATAGGCATCACTCACGACCCCAGCAGGGTTAAGCGTGACAGAAAATGGGTGGATTAATGGATGTATTGTGTTTTGGTTTTGGGAAACCATGTTTTCTAATAAAACTAATTTTATCTGAACACGTTTTTATGCTACTGCCCCAGAACCCCTAGACTTTGGGGCCATAATATAAGTGGGGGCCTGTCTGGGATCTTATTAGGAGGATTCCTGTGTCCAGAGTTAAAAGAGGGACATTTTTGGTTGCCTGTTTCCAGGAAAGGTCTGGATACAAAAAGAATAAAAAGACCATGGGTTAGAATACAAAGGTACCTTTATTAGCTAATAATCACTGTATTAATATATCTAATAATTACACGGACACTACCAAAAATAAAGACAAATGACAAATAAAAGGGGGAGAGGGTTTAAAATGCCATTAAAGAGTCTCTGAGGAATGTTCATGTTTTAAGGCTTAATGCATTTAAAGTTTCCTTTAAAATAGCAGCAGATAAAATGTGAATAATCCCTGACACAGAGATGTTAAATGCAGTCAAAACAGTGCAGTTTAATTTGGTTTTATGGTGAAAAATGAATAATGAATCAGGAACACACTAAACTGTGATGAGGATGATGAGGCTGGGTCAGCTTAGCTGACTTCTATAATGTGGCCGGTATGAGGTAGCTGGAGCTAACGATGCTAGCCAGTCTACTCTAGCAGAGACGTCAGACATTCGCTGCTTGTTCAGTCTGTTCAATGAGTATTAGCATTCAGTTAAAACTTTAAAACATCAGCAGTTGAATCAGAAAGCTTACTTCAAATAAAACACAAACACAACTACTATTCTATTCTACCTACTCACCCATGCAGAGCGCTTACGGAGAAAGGATGGATGTTACTGTTCGGCTCGGTCGAATGGAGGGGCCTTTAGTCTCTGTTCAGTTCTTTTCAGGCCCTGTCTTCGGTCCAGTCTGTTCGTCCAACAGCAGCTCTCAAAGAGATTTTGATTAATCCAATGCAATAACAAGAGGTAACTTTGTAGGGGTGTTAATTTTATAACTCACAGAGTAGCCAGGGACACCTCGCTTTAGCTACGGGGATTAGCTGGAAGCCTTGGCCCTAATGTAGCATTCTTCTGAATCATAGGAAAAGTAGTCTGACTTGGTCCAGCAAGCACAGACCTCTCCGGAAGGATATGGTCGGTCTAGGCTTCTCAAAAGCGATCGGTCTAGGCCTTTCACTGCCTAAAATGGTAAGGTGTTCTATTTCTAAAGTATTCAGGCACAGTTTTCAAATATGGCCATGCTGTAGCACCGAGTTAGTGAGAAAAGAAGAAGCTTTCAGTTGATTAATAAGCTATTGGTTGGATATACAGTATTTCAGAAACTGACTTTTATTCAGATGAAAATGTCTTCCGATGGAAAAAAAAGGCAGAGATTGGACATAATTTATGTTTTTTCCATGGTTTTGCTGATGTTTCTGGAGGATTTTGTCGAGTGGTCAGTGCAAACAATCCGAGTTTTGCCCATGAGTTTGACTTTGGCAGATTCAGTGTCTTATTGGCTTTTATTAGCAATGCATCATTCAGTGCTGCTAGTGTACATTTGTTGTTGAATCCAGGCACACCAATACAAAAACTTGCATTTACAATTTGGCTATCTATAAATATAGATATAGATAAAATTGTAATGTTTTGTGAAGAATCAACAGCAAGTGGGACACAATCATGAAGTGGAATGAAATATATTGGATGTTTTTATGTTTTTTAATAAATCATTTTATATCTTTATGTTTGAAGCCCGTCCCAAAAAGTCGAAAAGTTCAAGGGGGCCTTACTGGGTGGGTATTAAATATATCATAATTGCACAATATCATAAATGTGCTAAAATACATTATTTTGAAATATTGATTTGTCTATATTGTATGCTTATTGGTTTACACAACATACACAAGAACAATACAATGTTTAAAGCACAAAAGTAGTAAATGGACCAGCAACCTGGCTCATACATATACAGTAAACTGAAGAAAGTACTTATGACAATAAGATATTTCAGTTTTTATTTTTTTTGATAAATTTGCAAACATTTCTACATTTCTGTTTTGTTATGTCAAGATGGGGTGCTGAGTTTATATTATTGAGAAATAAAATAAATGTATTGATTTTAGTAAATGACTGCAATGAAGCAGAGGGAAAAATTTAAAGGGTATCAGCTTGACAGAATATGCATTTATTTCCAAAATACATTTGTTTTCAATAAAAATAATGCAAATTATTACCAGCAACAATAAGATTATGAAGATCTGAAATTCATTTCCAGACATCTAGAATGTTTGTTCTAGTTATGAAGATTGCCATTTTGTTAGAATTTTTTATTTTTTAAGCAAAATAATAATAATAAAAAAAACTTCTGATATGAGAAATACATTTTTTCAGAAAAAATAGTAAATATCAAAACGGCCTGTCATATCCTGTTTTAACTAAAATATGATTACAGTGGAAAGCTAGTTTACTGCTTGAATGGTGGATTAATATATCCTATTTAGGTCAAATCCAAATGGGGAGGAGCACATCTGTCATCAGGTGAAGATAAAGTATAAAAATGTTCTAATAGGAAGGACCTGTGCATCTTTTAATGGGATTTGTCCTCATTTTGATTCTGTCTACCATTATGCAGTACCTCCAAATGCTGAGTGGTGCGTTTTGACTGTGTTGTTTTCTATAATGCTGTTGTCAAACATCAGTGTGCTCTCACCGATATCAAGTTCTGTTAAATATCTGTTAAAGAAGTTAGTGTAATGCTGCAGATGGGAGGGCAGATAGGTTTGTGGATGAATGTGATCAATTTTGAGGTCAAATGGTTTCTTTCAAAAAGATAACTTTCTGAATATGAAAGTTACACGGTTTAGGAACCTTCTCCCAAAAAATCTTTAATTCTCTGTGAATTAATGCTGTCCATTCTTAAATTGGATCATCTTCCAAAGGACATGCTATGTTTGTGTTTTTAACACCTAATTTGTCTAACAGGCCTGTTGACTGAATTTCTTTTTATTGTTTGCACAAAACAAAAATCTCCTGATTTACAGGCAGTAAAACAACATGATTAGCTTTAAGAAGGGCAGAAACACAGAAAACTGAGTTTACTGAGGAACACTCTCCCCTGATCAAGTTATCCCTCGGATGTTACTATGGTAACAAACATATGGGTTGAGTAACCTCTCTTTGTGAAATAGAAAGACTCAGTATCTGTGATTTTAGACTTATAAAACTTAGGAATTTTAAGTAAACCTGCTTTGTGAAATGGAGCCCTGACAAGTGTGTCACTACTGCTACTGCAATATGAATTGCCATAATCTGTACAGTAGATTATGATTATTTAGAAGCAAAACCAGTCATCTTAAAAAACTATAATAAGCATTACACTCATTGTTATGATGGCTACAATTACAACTTGTTTATATTTCAAAATTGTTTATGTTTGTCAGTTCAACACAAGGTAATGTAACCTGTTTGACAAAGAATTAGCTTTCTCATAATATTTCAGCCATGATATGATATCTGGGTACTTTGGCTTCTGTGTCACTCAAAAGTTTAAAGAGGGGAGCTTTGTAGTAGTCACCCTTCCTCTGACCTGTTAATTACTGGATATATATTTACTCTATTGTGGCATTTACTAGAATTTGGGAATGTAAAAGGTGGCATTTTGACATTGTTATTTGCAATGGACTTTGTCTCCACCATGTGGTCATCAATAACCAAGGCAACAATGACAACTAGCTTGGTTATCATTAGTAGTCACATCCTTGTAGATTATTGGAACCAATCAGTAAGAAAAAAAAAAACATTTAACAATGTTTAATCTTCTCTCTTTTGTGTTTTAAAATATTAACATAAAAGTGGAAATAATATCTTCAAGAAAAAATCTATTTAACCGTGACAATCCATTAAATATTTCAATTTTCAATGCACACCAAAATATTTTGTTTTTAGTGCATAAATTATAATAATTTGACTTGAATGACTAAAAAGAAACCCTGTGCGAAGGATAGCATTTGCACTGCTATATAAATATAGTGCTGTGAATGAAAAAAAAAAAATATATATAACAATAAAGATAAGTAAAAAGCTGTTGCAGCATGTGTGTGTTTCATTTCCCTTTAGCTCTGTTAATATACAGCGGTCCTGAAGGTCATGAAATGAAATGAAAATTGTCATGATTCACATAAGACACTTATCTGCATGTTATTCTATGTTGTCAGCAGCAGTACCCTTACTATCCATCTTTTGGGTGGCCTGAGTCACTTTGACATCAGCGTACACGATTTCAGCCACATCCTCAACTGCAAGAAACCAAAACAGACATAATGTTTAATGGAGGGGCAATTAGGTTCATTTAAAATGTTAATATTTTTATTAAAGAAACAAGTCCATGCTCTGAGTGTCTCACCTTCTCTGATACGTGTTGGGCTTCTTTTTTTCATAAAAACCAAGGTGCCAAGAAACCCAACCAAAACAAGAAGTGGAATCAGCGCACTTGCTAGGACAGTCACGCTTAAAAAACGCACACCTAGACAAATAAAAAAGACATGTTGTGTCACACATTGCAGGCTATTTCATTTCTTTGCAAAGGTCAAAGTTGACAGAGTTCACTTCACTTTTGCAAAATTGCTTAACCTTTAACAGTACAAAAGAGGATAGAAATAACACTAATCATTAAAAATGTAAACTGATAAAAAAAAAAATCAGAATAAGACAAATTACCTTTACAGATTGTAAGAAAGATGATGGTCTGCTTACTGCTGACCTTGTTTTGAACTCTACACATTAGGTTTCCTGTCACTTGGCCATTTAAGCGGATGCTGGAACTTTTCTTCTTTGCCTGGCCAGCTTTAGTTTCTATTAGTGGGTTATTATCTAGATAAAAGGAGAACTCTGTGTCATCTCCCTCTGCAGAGCAGTCAACTGCCCTTAGTTCTGGTGATATACATGTCTGAGACATGGCTGGGTGTGACACTGGAGCTGAAAGACAAACACAAACTCACATTTAAACATATGCAGCACTAATTTAGAAGAATTTACTTTTTCTTTGTTTTATTTTTTAGGTTTCCCTTCTTTTTTACCAATTGTATGAACAAAATTAATTGAAAATAATAAACAAGTATCCATGTATAAAATACATTTCTCAAAACATTAAATGTGTTCATACCTAAAATATGTAGGCTGATGTTGATTATCTTTATTTGTCTTCCATCATTACCGTATGTGTCCATCTGATAGACCCCAGAGTCAATCTTTGTGAGGTTGTCACACTGAAATGTTCCATTTCTAAAGAATTTACATATTTTCATGTACTTGGGAGTCGCAGTTCTGTTAAGTGATGTATTGTTTACAACCCTGAGAATTACATCTTCTTTCCTTTTTAAATACATCTTTGCATAAGCAGGAAGGTAAAAAATCAGAGGTTCTCCAGCTCTTCCATAACATTGATGGTCATCATCATGTTGAGTTATATTGCATTCCATTACTCCTAATTAAGAAACATTAAAATAAAAAACATAGGGTCAATTTCTAAAAGATAAACATTCTAATTCTACTGTAATTAACATGTAACTGAAATGGGAAAAAAAGGCCAAACCTTTTAAATATTTGACAACATATTTAAATACAGGACGCTTTTGTTAAATATTCTTTGCAAAAAAGAGCTCCCCCAAAAAATATTTTCCTTTTAATACCTTAGATTTAACAATATCATGGTATATATGAGTGGATTAACTTAAAACTTGACTGATAACATGAAATGTACCTGTTGTCAAGGTCAATGGAGATAGAACCGAAATTATCACATAGATGAAAATCATTATCTGTAAAACAAACAAAATGTTATCGAGAAAATGTTATAACTTTTTTTTTTTTTTTTTTTTAACAGTGTCCTGTCTGGCAATGTGGCAATAACAATAATTGTCTTGATGCCAAAAAGAGCCCAACAGATTTTACTTTCACAAGTGTAGCAGTATGGCAATTGCCATATTGCCCCACTTGTTTCATGCATATAAATTACTTTATTATAATTATGCAGGGAGTTTTACAGTTTATATGGACACTTTGTATGTTATAACTTTGTTACTAAATGATTATATCAATATATCAAATAGCACATAGCTGAAATTAAACTAAACATATTTCTTCCCATATTTGTTACCAACATAGACCATATATTACCAATAAAAAACCCACTGTGGCTAGCATCTGTTGAAATAAATTTTTCTTCCTTTAAAACATATTAATGATGTTAATTTAATTGATTAAAATATGCTTAACAAGCTGTATCATCTACTAACTAAGGAGAAATAAAGAAATAATTGTATGTAATTTCCTGCTTCCAGAGTATTAACAATATTTTTTGGTTACATTTAACTAAGTAACTACCAAGAGTAGTTTACCTGTACTGTGCTTTTATCTTTTAATACTCTACTAGTCTACAATTACTTCTTAAACAGAACTTTTCTACTCCTGTTGCAGAGTGATAAATATGTACATTTTATATTGTATTATTGATGAATGATTTGTTTTGCATGTATTAATGTGTTTATGAGATATATTTTTTCTTTGTTGGAAATTCTTCTGAAAGTATTTGGCTGTAGAGTCAGAGGATGCAGGAATCAGCTGCTAAACACACAGGTGTAGAGCAGAGACTCATAAGTCCAAGCAGGATAAAAGAAGCTGAGTCGGGGAATCAGGGAAAGAAATGACGCCGATGATCAGGGCAGAGGGTGAGGAATTTAACCTTTTTATCTGAAGATGGAGGACGATCCCTCCTTCTGCTTTGAATCAGTTTTAAGGAGCTTTTTTTTCACAGGTTCAGATTCTAGCAGCTGTGGTTAATAGTGTATCTGAATTGCTTTTTCCCCTTCTGTGGAAAACTTTGGACCATATTTTTCACACTCTTGATTTATATTTTTTTATTATTATCTTTGCATTTACTTTCTTAAAAACATATGCTCTTTCACATGAATACAAATTTGGCTACCCTCTCCTCCAGTGGTATTAGGGCAGATGAACAGCATGAAATTCCTGCTAAAATAAAATTATAAAATCGCTCATTATTGTGAAACTTGTGTGTGTACAAGTTGTTTTGTTATTATTAATATGCAGATGGATACAATTTAATATTCAATTTCTATTCAATAAAAGGTTGTCAATGTTACAACAAAATCTGTGACCTGTAGGTATTGTAATATAACCACTCATGTGGCCGAGTCTCCTCAAGAGTCTTCTATCTACTAACCCAAACTTCACAGGATTCATACCTAACTATAATTTGACAGAATTATTACCTAAATCTAAAGCCAAAGCCATGAAAATTCTTATCTCTGCCTTTACTTAAGTCTGTTGTGAAATACATGTAACCTCCTCTTGGGTCCAATTTTACATATGATTAGTCACAGAATATGGTGTAACACCAGCAAAGCTACTGTATGACAGCATAAGCATTGTAAAAATGTCTCATTTCACTGATTGGTGGGAAAGTGCTTCCTAACAACTTGATTTGATTACTTCTGCTTTTGTAAATATATTGTAGGAGAAGAAAAGTATGACAGCCCGTGAAAAGAAGACATTGGTTCTCTTTTACTTTTACTCTTGACTATAAAAGCTGAGACTCTGCTAGGCTCACAGTATGAGCTCCATCCCAAAGTATGTTGTATCACTTTAGGGTGCTAGTTTGAATCTCCTTGCCAGTATAAACATCAAACAATTCAATAGACAAATTAGTTGTCCACATTCATATTGTGGTATTTAAAATGCTTTGAAAGGAAAATACTTGGACATCCTAGCGAAACTATGAGCTATTTTATGGTACAAAGATTTAGATAGAATGTGTGTTTGCGTGCATAAGGGTATATTATTTATATCTTAATTACATAGTGTGATTAATGTATACATTTATATTGCTGTGGGTTTTATCATAAATCCACACATAGATTAATGCAACGCCTGGCTGTGTGTTTCCTGGATGGGGCCGCCTTTGGAGCTGATTGACAAGTTCCTTTTGTATCTCTGCTTCTGTCTCCTTGAACCCCAGTCGGCCTCGGCAGATGGCCGCTCACACTGAACCTGGTTCTGCTGGAGGTTTCTTCCTGTTAAAAGTGAGTTTTTCCTCTCCACTGTCGCTAAAAGCATGCTTGGTGTGAGGGATTGCCTTCAAGTCAATGAGTCGATGCAATCAACAGGTTTTCCTTAGAAAACTTTGAATCTATTTGAATGTATGATCTGTTTGAATTGTACCTGTGAAGTGCCTGAGCTGACATGTGTTGTGAATTGGTGTTATATAAATAAACTGAATTGAATTGAATTACATTAATAGATGATAATTCCTCCTGGATGCACCCGGATCTGATGCGCTCATTTAAATAAGTAGCTCCTCACACTCAAATAACTATTTAGTCTGAGGAGCTTGAAACTGCACATTAAAACCTATCATACAAACTTGAAAATTGCTTCTCTAGTACTAAAAATTATTTTATGTTATTAAAGAATATCTAATATTGAAATAAACATGGTGAAATAAACTAACCTCTGTTGTTTGACGATATTTCAAAGCAGGTACAACAAAAGATACACAAAATTGTAAAGAATCATGTTTTTGTTTTTGTTTTACACGGGAAACTCATGAAATAGATTAAATAATCCTGTTGTAAATGTAACTAACACTACATAATGATATCTAAAAGTAAAATAAGATGTGTGAGAAAAATATTTTGTTTCTTATTAGTTTATTTTGAGATTTAAAATATATTACAATCAAATTTGAACCACTTATTATTGTTACAAACCTAAACAGAAAATCTGTAATTAAAACTATCAAAAATGTATGATTCTGTTATTCTAATTTAATTTATAAAAATGATTTATGTATTTCAAAATTTTAGAAATCTTAGTTTTTTTTTTATTAATGTTTCAACCAGCCAGTTTCAAAAACTATTGTAATCCTGGGGAAATTGAAATTAATATTCTTCATGAAACAAGCAGGGCTATGAACTTAACCAATAGTTTGTCTGTAGAATTTTAATAAATATGAATTATCAGAGTTAAAATGAAAGATTTTTTGCACTTACTTGCAGAAAAGGATTGTTCCCTCTTCAGATGCTCGTTACTTTTTCCTCTGCCTGCAGGGAGGTGCAGCAGAAACTCATTTCTGTGGTCTGAACAGGGCTGACAAAGTTGTTCAGCCAATGATGACCACGTGGTTATGTCTTTTTTTTTTTTTTTGTCAATTAACCATTATGGTAAATTTGACCTTAGTTAGCACCTAAAGAGTAATATCCATGTAAGAATATTTTGATTCTATTCAATTCATCAAAATAACAGTAAGCGTTTTATCAAACAATAAAGGTCTGTGGTTTATTACACATAAAAGACCCAAAATACTGTAGAAAAAAAATTCTGTCAATATAATGTTAGAGAAAAGATTAAAAGTCAGTATTATGGGCTAGAAGTAGTAGTAGAAACTGAATGCTCACTACAGCTTGTACCCTATCCATAACTTTCTGTTGTAGAAATGCAGGTAAGTAACTAATTCATGTTTTGTGACATGAGCAAACAGTCTACATTTGCATTCAATACACACACTTTAAATTCAGTCAACATGTAATTATACAATTAAACATGTATACTCAAATCATGTGAGAATTTTATATAATTTAAACTATATTTTAATGAGGGTGAAAAGGTGTGTTTTCTAGTTTTTAGATTGATTTCCTCTGAGTTAGGTGACCTTACTCTTAGTAACCTCAAACATAAAAAAACTATTTTAATAACTGTTAAAACCACCAGCTTTATTTTTCATCCACTAAACATGTACTTCTTGCTAAGGTATCGAACCACTGTTTATTTTAGTGTTTCGAAGAAAGAGGGTTTTATTGGTCCACAAGAGTTTGGCTAGGGTTCAAATAAAGAGTTTTAAATGTTTCGCAAATGTAAAAATGATCACATTAGACTTGTTTACAATGGTTTTTCAAAAATGTTCAGACATCCAGATTTTTTTTTCTTACATTTTGTCAATTACAGTCGACATTTTATGTCTATATTTGATTTGCTAGTCCATCACAGAAGCAATGAAAAATGAGACACAGAAAAAATTATGCCTTATTTTCCTCTAATTTACAAATTTAAATATCTTAACAAGTATAATATACTGTATAAAATCCAGTACCACCAACTGCCTTCAGAAGTCCCACCTTAATGTTATGTCCAGTATTAATCCAAATGATCTCTAAACATTTCAGAGGTTTGATGGATAACAATGAATAGTGAATAAAAATCATCGTGACAACAAAGAAACCCAGAAGACACATCAGCAATATATATAATATATATATTAGTGCAGCACTTTAAGGCAGACTCATGCTGTAAATGATCTTATCAAGCTTTAAACATCTAAATGAACACTGTTCAAACCAACAATGAAAAAAAGAAAAAAATGGCGAACATCTCGTACCTGCTATGATATAAACAGGAAGGGTTGACACTAGTATTAGCTAAAGAGGCTAAAGTTACAGGTCCCCTGCAGTGCAGCCAAGACACACAGTTGTTGCTTCCTTGGTTACAGGAGCGCAAGAAAACAACTGAATCATTTTCGGTAAGTACAACTTGAAAAGCAACTTGGCAGCATTTTTTATGTGTATCCAGTAGAATGGCTTGGCAAATCTCAGATTATTCCAAATAAAATTTTACTCTTGGCTTAGAATAAAAGATGCCATTGTTTTAAGTCACAGCGAGCAGAAGATCATCTCCTGAAAGGCTTGCACTGACTGTAAATAAACTGAGAAAGTAACAATTCAGTTAATAAAAGTTATTAAATTAATTAAAATAGATGACAGGAGGCTGCACAGTGATATAGCCTACCAACGAAACCACTCCACTGTGGAAGCAATCTCCTCTGCTCTTCACCTGAGCCTAGCACACCTGGAGGAGAAAAACACCCACGTACAGATGCTGTTCCTGGACTTCAGTTCAGATTTCAACACCATCATCCCACTCCATCTGATAGGAAAACTGTGACAGCTGGGCTTCGATGCACCCCTATGCAATTGGCTGCAAACCTTCCTCATGAACAGACCTCAGTCAGTCCGAGTCGGACAGAACACCTCTGTTGTCATCACCCTTCCCTTAGGGCTGTGTCCTGAGCCCCCTGCTGTTCACCCTAATGAAACATGACTGGTTCCCCAAGTTCACCACAAATCACATTGTGAAGTTTGCAGATGACACTACGGTGGTGGGCCTCATTAGAGATGACAACGAATAGGACTACAGAGAAGAGGTGGAGCAGGTGGTGGACTGGTGCCGAGATAACGGCCTGATCCTGAATTGTCATTGTCGACTTCAGGAAGAACCGATATAGCTACGCTCCACTGCTCATCAACAGCTCAGCAGTAGAGGTGGTCAGCAGCACCAAATTCCTGGGGGCGCACTTCACAGACAACCTCTCCAGGACTGAAAACACCACCTCACTAGTCAAAATTGCACTGGGGGAGCTGCAGCGTCTTAGACTGGAAGAAAGAAGAGTGGTGAGAACAGCACAGAGGATCATCGGGGCTCCTCTTCCCTCTGTAAGACATTTAATCCCAGCGCTGTGTGTCCAGAGCCCGTAACATTATCAATGATCCCTCACACCCCCAACATGGACTGTTCTACCTGCTGCCTTCTGGGAAGAGGCTTTGCAGCATTCAATGCAGGTCCAGCAGATTCCAAAAACAGCATCTTCCTCACCGCCATCAGACAGCTGAATGTTGAAAAACCTCTAAATCATGTCGCAGACTCTGGATCACACTGACAAAACTAAACCAAAATATTGCATATTTGCACCATGTATTTAATGCTCTGAATTCCGTATCAATTGTGTATTTTGCACCTTGTTATTTTTCTTCCACACTGTTTACATTTGATTTCTGCTGCACTTTAAAAAATGGAAATGTCATGAAAGCTGTATAAAACGAAATGTCGGTTTGTATACACTCTGACAAAAGTTATACAAGTCTAAAGTAAGTAAAAGGCTTTCTTCTTGCCACTCATCTATCCATCACGCTTTTATTATTATCGATTATCACAAGCAGGGTGCTAGTGCTTATCTCCAGCTGTCTACAGGTGAGGTTAACCCTGGACAAGTCGCCAGTCCAACACAGAGACAAATATTACAAACAACCCCTCGCGCACACACTCACACCTAAGGAGAAGTTAGAGAAGCCAATTAACCTAACATGTTTTTGGACTGTGAGACAAAGTCAGAGTACCTTAAGAGAACCCACACATTCTCAGTGAGAACATGCAAACTCCATGCTGAGAGACCCTGGGTGGGGAATTGAACCTGGACCTTCTTGCTGCAAGGCAGCAGTGCTACCAACTGCACCACTGAGCACCTGCCACTTATCCATAAAGGCCAATTTTTTTTGCAGTATATGACTGGTTGTTGTCCTATGGACAGTGTCCCACCTCAGCTGTAGATCTCTGCACTTCATCTGGGGAGATCATGGGCCTCTTGGCTGCATCTCTGATCAGTCCTCTCCTTGTATGAGCTGAAAATTTAGAGACAAGGTTGGAAAATCTTTTTGTATCCAAATCTGGCTTTAAACTTCTCTACAACAGCATCTCAAACCTGCCTGGTCTGCTCCTTGTTTTTCATGATGATCAGAGCAGGTGCATTTATACTGAGACTCCATACAGGTGGAATCATTTTTAACATCATTGGTCATTTTGGTCAACATTGGATCAATAAGAGATCCTCACTGAATGTTTGGAAAGTGTTTGCTGCATTTAAAGGGGCAAATTAATTTTGCATGCCCCACCCTTCACTTTTTTATTTGTTAAAAAAGTTTGACATTTTCAATAAATTTAATTACACTTCATGATTGACTCCCATGATTGATTTTTCACACACACAGAAAAAAAAACATTTATATATTTAAGATTGAAGCCTTAAATGTGGCAAAAGGTTGAGAAATCCAAATACTTTTGCAAGGCACTTTACATTTTAACATTTGATTCATGGAGAAGGAACATTTTAAAAATATTGTTGTTCTGAGACATACAGCTCATCACAGCAAATGACGCATAGTTTTTTCTAAAGATATACCAGCATTTTTCTGTTTACTTTTATTGCCCCTAGTTAGTTCCCCAGAATAAACAGCTTGCCGCTGATTCTCCCCTTCAAATTTCCATCCTCAGGCTTGGTAGCTTTGAATGTCAGTCCAAAAACATGAATGTTAAATTGGCTTCTCTATATTGTAAAGTTGAGTGTATGTGTGCATGGTGGTGTGTCTCTCTGTGGGGTGTACCCCGTTCAGGGTGTACCCCGTCTTTCGCCAATAGATATGAGCAGGAGAGGATGAATGGATGATGATTCCTTTTAAGAACTGCATCTCTAAAACGTTTTCTTTGAATGTCATCTATATGGCTGTCTAGTTTTGCTAAATTATACTCTCACTAAAACAGATTTACAAGCTGAAAGAAAATTGTATTTATGAACACTAAAAGTATACAAAAATATTTAGTAAGTCTTCTCCTATCTTTTCACAGTGGACTGGTTCACAGTAGCTTCATCCTCTTCTATTTTTTATAAATAAACATATGTGGTGTGAATACAAGGAATCGGATCTATCATGTCTTTGAAAATAACCTTTTCTCAGTTTCCGAAAGAAAACTTTGTTAAACAGAAGTTTAACTCTATGTAGAGTGGACTTCAACAAAATTGAGCGTGTACTTCTGAAAGTTTATAGATTTTTCCTCAACAAATTGCTTTGAATGCTTATAGTATCCATACAGCACTCGAGGTGTTTAAAAAAAAATAACAACACACAAAAGCAATTCCTGTGTTTATCTTAATTATGGCCTGAATATGGCATTTTAGAGTCTTTTGGTAATGGCTGTCACTTCCTTTATGCGTTGGTTTTTAGGCAGCAGGTCACTGGATAGTGACCTGAATGTCATGGGTCACTCAGAATGTGCTCTCATTACACAGCAGAAGCTGTTCAGGTTTTTGAGAGATGGTAAGCAAAGATGCTATGTACTGTTTAGACTGTTTGGATGTGATATCAGCTCAGATCAGCTTTTGGAACAATTTGTGATAAGGCAAGGCAAGGCAAATTTATTTGTATAGCACAATTCAGTACAAAGACAATGCAAAGGGCTTTACATGATTAAAATACAGGAAGATAAAACATAAAGGGTGTAAATGCCACTAGAAAAAACTTAACCATTGAAGGTGGTATTATTTGGTGGTACTTCAAGGCATTGTGGGGTCCAGTTTGTCATAGAGGAATCCAAAATCAGATCAAACACCTGTATGGTTTTTTGCATAATATTTTATTTAGATGGAGAAATAAGATTGGGAGAGATCAGCAGTATTATCCAGTCATCCAGCTTTCAGACAAGGGACATTACACTGCCTCGGTGTTTATAGTGGTTAGCACTCTAACCATCCATTCAAATAACCGAGTTCACCAAATCTTTGTTCCCTGAAAAAGGAGGAAAATAGGCATGTCACTGTAGCAAAGACTTCCATTAACAAAGCTGCTTTCAGCCTGAATGTGACTACTTTTATATAACACCACAGTACGTTCCTTTCCTCTCTATTTGTTCCTCTTTCTTTCTTCTACTGATCTTTTGTCTTGTGTCTACATGCTTTTTGCCAATGTGATGCCTAAATTTCTCCACTGAGGGACACTAAAGGTACTCATATTACATTTACCTTCTCCAAGAGTTGCACGGCTCCTTTTTCTAGTTAGAGCAACATGGCCAAGAATCAGGGCCAAAAGAAGCAGAAGAACATAAATCAATCTTGTCACAGCCACAATCCAACCATATGTCCCTGAAATACATTGGATGGAGAAATTGTCATATGGTAATCATTTATAGGCTTATACAAGCCATATCTAAAACAGGACAAGAGGAATCAAACTACCTTTACACCTTGTAAGTTGTATGACGGTCCGTTCAGTGCTGACTTTGTTCTTAACATCACACACCAGTTTTTTTCCCAGCTGACCATGTAAGGTGATGATAACATTTGAAACACTTAGGCTTTTCCAACTCTCTATTTTGGTTTGTATTAACAGGTCTTTGTCAAATGACAAAGTAAACTCCATGTCACCCTCCATCGCTGAGGAGTTAACTGATTTATTTTGTGGTGTCAAACTGGTGTTAGATATGCCAGGCAGCAATGCTGGAACTAGAAGACAGATGCAAAATCATAAAAACAAAGTCATTACAATAATTTAGTTCCCATGTTTGCCTTTTTTCTTTTATTTTTTAACACATTGATATTCCACCAGCATGACACTTGAGCAGAACACCATAATGTAAAATACATGTCCAAGTAACAATTTTTAACCTTTCGAGTCTGATTCTCCACAGGGGTCTACCACCAGTTGATGAACATACTTTCAGCTAATAAACTCATGAGTTATTATTCAATGTCCTGTCAACCTTAAAATTAGTCATTTTTAATGTTTTTGCTACTATTTAATTACTGAATTCAGAAGTTATATTCCAGAAAGCACACTTTTATGGAGGAAGAATGGTCACATGTACAGGACAATCCAGACTTTGAGCCTTTGGTGTTGAGAGTTCTCTAGCGTTATTATAATGTTCTGATTGGTGTTATCTAATTGGTTTCAAATCATATCTTGTTAAATTTGTGCATCAAGTCACGTCAGAAAAGTCTCATAAATCCCCACTCACATGCAATAAAATTCAAAGACCATTGGTATTGGCTAACCCTATCATTTGCCAACACATTCTTTAACCTAAATCTAATCTTAATTCCATTTTGGACAATTCCATTCACCCAACTTTGTGAGCTGGCCTCTTCCTCTTTAATACCACTGTTCATCAGTGCATAAAGCAAGGTCCATAAAGAGATGGATGGCAGAATTTGGTGTTGATGAACTGGACTGGCCCTCACTGATTGATTGATTGATTGATTGATTGATTGATTGATTGATTGATTGATTGATTGATTGATTGATTGATTCATTTCTTCCTTCCTTCCTTCCTTCCTTTTCTGGTGTGTATAGTAGAGACTGACATTTTTTCCGGAATCCCACGGGTCACGGGATTCCCGTGGGATTCCCGTGGGATGGGAATCAGCATTAGTAACAATCACGTGATTGGGATGGTACAGGATTAAACATTAACAGGAGCAGACGGGAGCGGGAGCAAACCAATAATAACTAAAAAAAAACTAGGATCGATGCCAAAAAATAATATAAAAAGAAAAAAAATCCAGTACTGGTGCAGTGCCGCCATTTTGTAGTTTTTTTCCTTGAAGCCCACATTATAATGCGAGTCAAAAAAACTACCCGACCCAAAAACCAACAGTGCTTCCGCTCTGAGTTTTTCACCCGCGCTCAAAAACAAACAAGAATGGGAGTGGTGCAGGAGCGGGAGTCATTCTGAATGGGAACGGGATGGGAGTGGGAGTAATTTCACCAGGAGTGGGATGGGAGAGGATTTAGATTTCTACTCGGGACGGGGCACAATTTTTTTCTGTGGGAATGGGACGGGACAGGAGTGAAAATCCACTCCCGTGTCAGTCTCTAGTGTATAGCCAAATTAATAAATTTCTCTGTCTCACAAAGCTATTATATATGATCAGGAGTAATAGGCAAAATCTTTTAGTTTAATGGGAATTTATATCATGTGCACAAAAGTCTTGTATGGAAATAAAACCATATGTAACAATATAGGTATCTTTCCCTTGTGTTCTGCAGATACAGTAAAAAACCTGAAAAAGACTGTGTGAACATATTATAAAACATTAGTTTGATTATAATATCTTGAAAGAACCTAATTTAAAGTTCTAAAAATTGTGTTATAGTGACTAGATAAAACAGCTTACTTGCAAAAATGCATGATAATATTAAAAGAAATGGATAAAGCTTTTCTCTTTTTTTTGGCTAATCAAAAAAAACAGGCTTTTTTTTTATTAAGTGGCACTGTCCTGGTGACTTGTGCCATGTGGTATGATGGAAGAAACAGATAACATCACTAAGGACATATTTCACCGAAATGGTGCTGTAGCAAAATATGCATTTGTCTTTTTTAATGTTAGAAAGTTCAAAAGCGATTAGAAAAAAGGAAATAAATGCAATCTGCCGTAACTCCTAGGCAAAGGAATAGAAAGCAAGGAATAGAAATCTCTATTTGACATGTACTTGATTACTGAAAGGGATTTCTAGACTCAGCAAGAATACATAACTTATAGGCAACCAAATAGACTTCAGATTTAACATGAATTAAAATACCTTGTATTTTTAGGTTTACTTGCACCGTTCTCATTATTTTTCCACCAGCTCCGTATTCTTCCAAGACATATTCTCCAGAATGTTTCTTCATGGCATTACCCAGTGTGAATGTTCCATGGTGGATTTGCTCAGAGTGATTTAAAAAGTCCTTATTGACGGTCACTGTCCCATTCTTGTCTATCTTTAAAATTCTGTATATTTCATCCTTTGTCAGTCTAATCTCACTACTCTTTGCTACTGAAAGATGAAAAAAAAGTTCCTGTCCTTCTGCTCCATAACACTGCTGTGTTTGCTTGGAATCAGAGAAATTGCACTGGATGGAAGCTGAAAGAAACAAAGAAAAGCCTTATCTGAAATAGATTAAACATTTTAAAATATAGTAACTACTTCATGTTCATTTGAAACAAGTACAGAATTAGAATGTGGCTTTTGATGTGGCTAGTTTATCAGCTTAAAAGTACCTTTTGGAAATATCTTTTGGCCAGATATTAAATGTGTTTGTCATTAAGCATTTTTTAAACAGCAGCTCTGTTGCTCCGTTTAAATTGTTTCACCTTGGTGACTGTGGGTACTTTCAGAATACAGTGACTAAGATAAACATCGATATTTCTAATTTAAAACTTGTAAATGATAAATGATGTTATATTTTAATCCTTATTTTATTTCTATAAGCTGTCAGTGGAAACAATAGTGAGCAGAAAAAGCTTTGAAAAAATCAAAACTTGATGAGGTTTTATTTTGTGATTTTATTTTAATGAATAAATTAAGTTTTCATATATGTTAAAACAAAGACACATTTAAAGTGTAATACTTTTTCCAAGCCCCTTTTTCTAGATTTACTTTACATATAAGAGATAACCTAACCCTATTTTTACAGGACCACGAAAGAATAAAGAATACCTTTTGACACAGCAGTCAAAACAAAGCATGAAAACGTTATGATGATGGTTATCATTGTTCCTGTAACAAACACATTTGATCAGTCATTTTAAAATGACAAGGAAATGTAAAGTGGTGGGAAGTTTCTAAATAAGCTTAATATTCTTAAAAAAAACAAAACAAACTTCAATTTCAGAAAAAAAAACACACATATTTAAGAACTATATAAAATATTTAGATAAATAAACTATATTATGCCATGCTATATCTTAATTTCATTTGCTTCTAATTACAAAAAGTGTTTACTGACCTTACAGTGATGTGATGTTGATTTTTTTGTTGTTTCTGTTGTTTTAGACAGACATATTAATTTTCTGTTCATAGATGATTGGTATGATGTCCTTCTACCCTTTATGCTCTTGAATCATCTGTATCAAGGAAGAAGTTACACTCTACGCTGCTGACTACTTGAAAAAAAACTCTACGTGAAGGGGCTTAATTGGGCCATTGTCAAAGAAAAAAAAGACACAGTGTCTCCATGGGTACATAAAGTATACATTCTATATAGCTTTAAAATCACAATGAGGAAATACCTTTTTCAGAAATATTTGAAATCCAAAACAAAAACATTGTTGTGTTACAGTGTAGCATACAAAGAGTTTGTTTTGGTAAATGTAGTGAGGACCATGTATTGACTCCCATTGATTTTTAGTCATTTTCCATCTTTTTATGTCATTACCCTAAAAGTAACCCTAAACTTAATCATTACCAATGCATACCTCACCCTAACCCTTATTAAGAAGCTAAATACCTTGTGAGGACCAGCAACTTTACAACAAGTGCTTCTCAATATGATTGTGAAATCGAAAAAATGGTCCTCACTCTGATCCTTGAATAGGTACACAATAGAATAGGGCTGGCCCTCCTTAAATCATACCGGTACCAACACTTACTCTCCGGCCGAAGCACCTTAGCCTGGGTGCCATTCCGAACTCAGTGCCGCCCACAACGTTTGAGGTCGGGAAGTTCGGTCTGGCATTGCTCAACAGTAGTGCGAGTATGCTCGCACAATATCTGGCAGGCCAATCAAATTGTCAGGCCGGGCTTTATACGATGATGGACAGATGATCAACAGTAAAGTAATCAACCACGTCACCAAATCGCGCTTGGGTGACAACAACAATGGCTGCCACTGGAGAGTTGAGGTGAGTAGATTCTGCTATTAGGTCTGTTCTAAAAGACATTAAAATAAAACAGAAATTCGTGCCAGTGTGGACATTACGCAGCAGCAGTCACTGTTGCATCTGTGTTCTAAAGCCAGTAAAACCGCATCATAGAAGTGATGGTTGTCGTGTGATACTTGAAGGTAGATCGGTTAATCCACAATGTGTATTCGTATTGTGTTTTACATTTGATACGCACGCGTTTGACTGTGCATCTATTTTACTAATAATACAACGGGTTCTGGTGAAAAGGCAATAAAGGTTTATTAGCTTAAATCTGTCAACTAAAAAACAGCAAACACTATTTTTCTATGAAAACTGTATGTATAAGTCAATCAGACAACTCTGAAGACAGGGGTGCAAAAGAACAATGTGACATACTTGGTTTTACTCAACATGTTAAACAGGCAACTCACTTGCTCATTAGTAAAAGTGTAAATATTTTAGAATGTTTCTGCTTCTGATCTTGCCCTATCAGACCATGTTCTTGCTTACTTTGAAACCATTTTTCCTACTGGCATAAATGCTAAGAGAAAAGTTGTAAGAAAACATGTTATCATGGACAGCATGATTGGAAACCAAGCTTATCCTTCTGCTGCCACTTTACCTTGTAACTCAGCAGATGAGGTGGTTTGTAATTTCTATTCTAAAGTTGCAGACATCACTGATTCCATTCCTCCAGTTACAGTTTAAGTTGTCTCTGGGAAGAGGATATCTATGGGGGTATGCTGCAGCAGTTAAAATGTCATGATCTTGGCACTGATGCCTGGTCTGATTACTCATTTTACACATCTGCTTACTGTAAGTCCGCCCAGATCTTATTGCCGCTTATCTGTTTAAGCTGCATTAGTCACTATTTAACCAGCCTCCAGACCACTCACCAGTGCCAGATTATTTCGGGATGCTGGTGAAACTTATTCTAGCATTCCTGTGTTCTGATTACCTGATCTGGACCTGTTCTACCTCTTGATCTCAGAGCCTGCCTGTTCCCATCCGATCTGTTTGCTTGACCTGTCTTCTGACTCCTGCCAGATGTCTGCCTGTTTGTGTACTTGGAACTGTGACTTGACTCCGTTCTGGATTCTCCCTCTGCACCTCACTAAATCTCTGTCCTTCCGGCTCTGACAATTGAGCATGTCAGTAACATCGGCTTTGGCTTTGCCCTCTGTATTATCCTGCCTACATTCGTCTGTTCGGTTCTGATCTTCAGCCTGTTCTCCGACCACTGATACATCAGAGTCTAGTCTGTGCGGCAACCACTGCATCTCGTTGGCAGGAATACTCCTCACCCTCTGGTTTCGGACTGAACTATAAGACCAAGTTAGGGACTCATAGGTTATTTATCATCCACCCCCAGATTGATGTGGTCACTAACCTGCTGTATGCTCCTGCAGAGGTTCCTTCCATAGATGACGTTGCTCATTCCGATTTAGTGTTATTTAAACGTTTTGTGAAATCTTACTGTTGTCCCCTTTGAATACTCCCCTCTGTCCTGAGCCTGACAAAAAATGTAAAGAGGGAGCTGAACAAAGGTGGCAAAATAATGAACTCTAAGTCCACTATGAAATCTATAAAGAGAAACTTCACAGCTATAATTTGCAACTAAAATGTGCAAGAGAATCTGAAATAGGCTTGTTTTCTAAGATTTCCCTGTATGCAGAGAGGGCACGTCATTGTCTGTTTTTATTTACATACTGGATAAGCTGTCTTTTGTTTCCTTTGTTATTTGCCCTAGCCTCCGAGAGCCTGCTTTTAGTTTCTTTCTTTTTTGTGTTTAATCCATTTTATTAAACATCGATTTGTCTTTGTACCAGATTGTCCTGTACAAATAAACTTGCCTAGCAACTTATCCCATTCAGGCATTCATATAAAGGTCAGTCTGCTGAAGTAGAGACGAGGTAAAAAATCTAAAACTTAATGGGCTACAATGCTACATGAGGAAATGTTCTTGTGTGCTAAAGAACAAGGATCAAAATAAAAAATTCTTTAAATGAATTCCATAAAAACAATAAATAAAAAAGGAAACAGTTCTGTGTTTTATATTAACAATACAAACGAGGTCATGCTGTGGGGTATATATTTCCTTAACAACATTTTGAGACTCTTTTTTTATCAATTCAACTTTGCCTCGACGCCACAGCCTTTTTGTTTGTTGCTGACAATGCCATTATATTGAAGGAAAAAAACAAACATATTACATTTGAGTCTGAAAAACTCACAGGAAGAGAAAAGACAATTAAAAGAAATGTATTGACACAATTACTCTTTGGCGCTCAGACCTCAGCAGGAAACATAGAGCTTAATTTTTTTATCGATATGCGGGAACAGGAGTAAATTATAGGGCTGTTCCCCCCCAGGCCTGAAACTGGTGAGCTTAATTTTTTTATCGATATGCGGAAACAGGAGTAAAGTATAGGGCTGTTTCCCCCCAGGCCTGAAACTGGTGGTGGAGTGAAGATAGATGAAGTTGGTCAGTCTGTAGACTTCTGGCTAGCGAGACTGTATGCTGAGCTTATGGGGAGATCCAGTGGACTGCGTGGGCTACTACTAGAGCTTACTCAGGGACCTGGAAGATGGAAGTCAAGCTTGGATACCACAGGTTCAGAGAACCTGTCCATGATAAGCAAGCATGAGCGACAGTGGAGAGGAAAAACTCCCTGTTGGGAAGAAACCTCTGGCAGAACCAGGCTCAACATGGCGGTCTTCACCTGCACCGGTTAAGATGAGACACGGAATGCAGTAAGAGTCCGTGAATGATGAAACCCTGATTAAGCTTTAGCTGCGATGGTGGAGGAAGGGCTCGAGGTGGGTTGAAATGGGGTCATCTAAATGAAGTCAGACAACGCATCCACCACCTGCGCACTTAGAAGCAGACCAGCAGATCAGAGGCTTTTAAAGATTAACTTGGATGCTGAGTGGCTGTGGTGGAGGTGTGGTTCAAGCTGAGTCGCAGGTGATGTAGGAGAGCAATTAGTTTCTTCAATTGAACTTCCGCCTAGGCTACATAACACTAAAAAGCTTTCCCTTGACTGTATGTGTATACCATGAAAAATAAGGAGAGCTGCTCAGTCCGAATGAGCCCATCAATAGAAATAATAGACATGCCTAACAAAGAAGTTGATCTATAAATATTTAAAATGTAAAGCTCTTAGACAAACATTACATGCAATATGTAATGCAAGGGAATCTGACCCAAGATTCAACCACGACAGGTAAATGACATTTTACAAGCTTTATTGAAAAGTAAAGGGCAAGCCCTTGCTCTCGGGTAGAAACCACTGCAAGCAGAGACACAGGTTAGTGACCAGCGGAGGCAGGTATAATGATTGCTGAGGAGGTGGGTCACTAACCTGACTGAGGAGAACCAGAGCACAGAGTGCAGGTTTGAGATGGAGAAGCGAGTTCGGGGAGCGTTAGATGGGGAGCGGGCCAGGGGACACCCAACAGGAAGACAAACGGTTCCAATGGGGCTTTCCAGCGAAGTGATCCACAGTGAGGCAGAGATCCAGCAGCAGTACAAATTGGGAGATCCAAGAGGGAAGGTCCAGGTCCGGTCCAGGTTCGTTACCTGACGGATTTCAGAGATCCACAAAAGTTAGATAGGTTCCAGTACTCACAGGTCGGAGGGTCAGGCAGGCAGTCCAGGATAAACAGGGTCCAAAGTCCAGAGGCAGATCTGATCAAGTTTCCAGAGAGGCAGACAGAGGCATAACAGGGACAGGCAGGCTTGGTAACAGAAAGCAGATCAGGTCTGGTAACAGACAGGCAAACAGACAGGCTTGCAAACAGAATGGCTGGAAGGCTCTCACTGGTTGGTTCGACACAATCTGGCACTGGTAGCTCTGGTAGATCTGAAGGGGGCTTATAAGCAGGTGGAAACAGGTGAAACCAGTGAAGGTTAATTGCAAGCGGGTTGGAGCTAAGCAGGTGTGCAGAGTGGACAGAAACCCCCAGATTCCACATACTCTGTCAGGGCTCCGCTTTGCCCTACTCACGTGCAACATGCAGAGTACTTGTCTGTCATGTTAATCAATGACAGCCACTCCACACCCACTGCTACTCTTCCGCAAGTCACCGTCCATGTATGTCCTCTCCGTCCTTCACCGTCAAAATACAGAGCCAAGCTATTTTTTTGCTCTGCTCCATTCTGGCCAGGTCAGGATCCGCAATTGCAATCATACCGAACAGGAAAAAAAAACGTTGAGAAGATCCGGTTTGTCAAATTAAATGCTAACTACAAATTATAGCATTATTCTTACAAATTCCCCAAAACTAAGACAGTTTAATTAAATGATTGAATGCAAGCTATTAGTACTTCAACATTTTTCATTGCGATCAAAATATTTATTTTATACCGAGCGGCTTAAAAGTTTAATCAAATCCAGCAAAAGAAACTTCTTATAGATATACATGGATGAAGAGATGCTGAGTTTGTAAGTAGGGAAGTAGTTCTTAAAAAACTATTTTGTATGATCCTAGTTATCCCTGTTACAAGAGTCCACAACAAAAAAAAAAAATAGTTGGGCAGAAACTCCACATATGTCATATTGAATTAAGCGTTAATTTCCACATGTTTTGCTCCTATGAATATAATAATAAAATCGCTCATGCTCTCCTTGTGTCCCAAGGAAGTCAGAGTGAGCAAAAAAATTAAGGAAGCAAATATGATAGAATCATCTATTATTAAACATATAGCTTTCATAGTCCAAAATTGTATTGGACAGAAAAAAAACTCATTTACTGCTCCATAGGAGGGCTCATTTACCATATTTATGGCACTGTCACACCTTGATGATAAGTTACTAGCACACTGAAGCAAGCTGGCACACGTCGACATACTGAAAATATTTCAGTGTATGCTTATACGTGCCCCATAAGTTACAGGTAAGTTATGTCATCGTTGACACATGTGAATTGTAATTTACTCTTAAGTCGTGGTTACCACCTTATCCAACCTGTATCATCCCCATCATAGGGTGAGCATGAAGGTGAGTGTGATGGATCCTCTCTGCGTGATGGATCATCTCTACGTACACCAGCATTTTAGAATATTCTGGGACATCGGCATATGCTGGCTAAATCGTCAAGGTGTGACAGCGCCATTACTAAAGGTGAGTTTTTTGTTTGTTTGGTTTCTCACACCATTTTGAGAAGCTTTATCTTTTCATCAAGAGATAGGTGCCCAGAGCAGATTCCAGCAGAGAACAACCGGTTTAGCAATTTGGTTTGTAAATGACTTTAGTGTTGCTGCCCAAACAAGAAACATAAAAAGAGAAAAAATTCTGTGTTTTCTATGTTTATCTATCTTTTTTTTAATTGCTTCAACATACTAATATCATAATATAAGGTTGAAAAATCAACCTTCTTTAAATGAAAAACTTCACCAGATTTCACCTTTCCTGTGTATCTTGGTCACAGTATTCTACAAGTTCCCACGGTCACCAAGGTGAAGCTATTTAGACTGAGCAACACAGCGGATGTTTATAAAAAAAAACATTCTTACATTTAGTTACCTCGCTTTTGGTGTTCTTGTTGCTGCTTGCTGAGAGGCATTTCAGTCATGCAGCAAACCACAGTGTTAAACAGGCTTACATTTTTGACCGAGGAGTTTTATTTGCCTACAGTTAAAAAGTGAAACAAAACACCTAAACAACATAATAAGCCTCACAATTTGGTTTTTTCAAATTTTATAGGACCATTACATTTATTAAATATTTCTATAAAAGTTTACATCCTTTACTTGACCAAAATAACATCAAGAAAAATATTTCACTCTCGGATGTCTCTGTTCAGCTTCAGCCGCTGGTTTGTCAGGAATTTAAACCTAGAGGTTTAAATAATTTCATTTCTAGGTCAAACCTTCAATTTGTTTAAAAAAATAAATAAAAATCACTGTTTATGGCCTTTTGTTGCATTTTCTTGCGAATCCAGATAAATTTCATCCTCAATTGCAGCATGCAAATAACCTTCCTTGACATGTATTTGATGCACTTTAAGGTTGTCCAGAACTACTGGAGCAAAGTTATCATGATAGTCTATGCCCTGAGTGTGGTTATAGCTCTTTGCATCATATATAGCTATTAAAATCTCTTCTTTATCTTTATTTCCTTTAAGGATATATACCCCTTCCCTCCAACTATATTCATACCCTTTGGTTAAACACCCTTTTCTTTAAGTGAGACAGTTTTGTCTTTCCTTGCCTATCTCCACCGGTCTGCCTGTGGTGAATTCTAAGCCTTGCTAAATGTTTAAGAGCTACCGCATACAGCCCTGTAACAATGATTAACAGTTATTTTTGTAGCAGCTTTGGTTCTGGGGTCTAGTAGGTAATTTATTAAGGTATTTTGAGCCTTCTCTCTTTTTAAATAATGGCCACTTCTCTTTACATTAGTCTCATCATCATCATTATTTCCACTGCCTGTGGAGTCATCTGAAAAATCATCACTTTAACCTTCATCAACAGTCATTGCATTTTTTGACACATAAGGTGGTATTTTGGTAACAAATTTTATCTTTTATATATCTGCAATGGGTTTGTGTGATCCGGGATCTCTAAATCCTATAAATGTGCCTGAGTCTATTCACTAATATTGCTTTTTTATGAACTTTGCCAGCCTGTATTTAGAAACTTTTGTTGTCTGTGGGTGATACACTAAATCCGCTGGGCTGTTCTTGCTCTATCGTACGAAAGGTCCCCTTTCCCGTTTTGAGTAGATTTTTGTTTGAATATTGTTGTATGAGTAACACTCTGACCCAAATACTCACATGTTCAACATATCTGGCTTTCTCTTTGCCATCAAGAAACATGGTGAGTTTTGGTTCCGTTATTTTAACATCTGTTGCGTATGTGGGCAAGACAATTCACAGCATAAGACCACAGTTCTTTAAGTAAACCATTTTCTAATATCATGCACCTTTCCATTTCAAAGAGCATTCTGCCAGGGCTTGGTGTTCTGTGTTCTGCTTGCTTTCTTCCATAAGGGGGTGGTTGCTGACAGGCGGGCGTGGCCCCACACCTGCGGCACGTTGAGGCTGTTCTGCTGAGCTTAAGAGGAGCGTTCAGTCAGCTGTCAGAGCCAGAGTGTTAAACTGTTGTGGTATGACAAGGCCTCTGTCCGACTGACAGATCTCTAGATAACTTGATGTTTTGCATGTTGGACTCCGACAGGGTCTCCTTATTTCACTGCTCCTGTTTCCCCCGTCTGTGTCAACACCTTAAAACCATTAAACATTCTCCATTCTCGTTGTACTTTTCCATTTTGATGTGGGGAGTATAGCAATGTTCTTTCACGCAGAGTTTACCTTGAAGCAGGGTTTGAAAAAAAATTTCAGATTTATCAGTAACATTGTCTGATCTTAAGCCATTTCTGTAACCAGTGTTGTGTATGAATGAGTTCAATGAACAGCATTCACTGAATATTATACTTTTTGAACGGTGAACTCAACAGATCTATTTTGAAGCAATAAACGAAAACTAGAGTGATGATCACTCTGAGAAAAATGAGCAACAAACACAGCTCAGCTTTAGTTCAATGGATAATAACACTTTTCACTGGATAACGTTAGGTTTTATGGCACTTATTGCAACAAATGGCATCACCGACCAGCGTGTTTACTGCTAGTACTAGTCTGTGCGATTCAGACCAATATACTGGTATTTCTGATGCCACTTTTGCAGAGTGGTTGGCAGAATTTTATAATAGTTTTTATGCAAACTGTAACCGCCAGGATTTAACAAACAAGTCTGTATGTCATCCATGTCTACTTCAGATTTAAACAGGCATGTAAGAACGTGAGAAATTCCATTTGATACAGATCTTTTCTGCAGAACCTGAATGTATCTGTATGTTTTTGAAGTTCTTTGTAATTTGGGTAAATAGAGGCTTATGTGCACATACGAGGTGTGTTTAATAAATTAATACCGATGACCCACTCCCAGTTGTTTGATCTAGTTGAAATGTTACATCTGCAATTAATTATGTCTCTAAAGTAGCAAATTACAGCTCAGAACTAATAGTGGTTTCTGATTTGGAGGAATTTGATCTGAGTCAAGTCTTAAATGGAGCCTCCTGAGTGTCGAGGAGTGATCTGATTTTTGTACTTAAAAGGATAGGATTAACTGAGGACTAGCTGCCAGGTTTCCACCAGTTACCTGGCTGCTCAGGTCTAGGCAGTTACCTAACGCTGCCGTTGTCTCTGTGGAAAGACAGGAGCCACATTGGGGAAGAGAGGGGGAAAAAAGCATATTTCACACTTTATCCTTGACAGGATACAGTTTGAGATATCAAATAATAATAAAAAACCTCGCACAAGAAAGTGCATGTAAACACAAGACAGACACTTTAGAGGAGGCTCACATCAGAGCTGTAGTCACATCAAGTCATTCTGACATATCGAGACATTAGTTGTGTGTGTATGATGATTGTGTTCAATTTGTCTGTGAAGCCTGACCACAGGCAATGTCAAGATTCAAGATTCAAGAGACTTTATTGTCATTCACATCACGTGTTACAGGAGGTAAACGAAATTGAGAGTCACGGCCTCAGTTACATCCGAATATGAAATATAAATTATAAAAACTAGCTACAATGTCCTTGATAAGATGGAAGTTTATCAACAGTCACTGAGTGCATCCACAGATGTTTCATGGGTAGGGGAGGGGGGGAGCAGTCTTCTGCGTCCTTTCTCCATAACATCATGGGGAGATTAGATAAAGGGGGTAGGTCGAATCCAGAATAACACTTGTTGTTTTGAGAGCAGGCTGAACAGGAATTTCCTTCAGCATGCTCATCCAAGATGTTATCCCATCTCACCTTTGAATTCAACCACCGCAGCCAGCTTGCGTTGAGTTGCACCCAGCATACAATCTTGCTCGTTCACAACCTTAGTGAGGGAGTCAACCACTGCCGGCAGCCTGATCAATGCCCAAATTGCTGCCAAAATCCTCTGTAATTGAAGATACATCAGATATCCTCCAAATCCAACCAGGAGAAATCCTAGTATCATAAAGCCAAAAATCCATACATCTTTGATATCTTTCAGTGACAACGTTGTGAAACACACCATCCTCCACGCTTTCCAGGAGTCCATGGTATATCCCACGAAGTAAGTCCCAGCAGGACAGGACAGGTCCATTTTTCCCTGTCTTCCAGTTGAATAAATTTGATCAATTGCATTGAGAGACCAGCTGACCAGATCAATTTTTTTGAGTTTCTGTGATATGAAGAGAGAGCAGAAAAGGACAAGACATACTGTAGCAAAGCAGGGACAGGCAGGGAGGTGTAAGAGCAGCAGGAACATGCATCCGTTTCCTTCAAGAGTCAGAACAGAGGAGCTCTAGGAGAGCTTCGTCCAGATTCTGGGGTAGACTTGAGACATGAAGTCTGAGTTCTCTGCCTCCATTGTTGATGTGGATACTTGTATCAGTGGCCATAATGTCTGTGTGCCTGTCGGGGCGGCAATCTCCAAACTTGGTGGTGGACATTGGCAGTAATTGATGCCATCAAGTATTCCCTGTACAAGCTTAGCAGGAGCTTCGCACAACAAGTTCCCGGTGCATATTGGACTCTAACAGGGCTGCCGTATTTCACTGGTCCTGTTTAGAATCTTTGTGGACAGGATTTCTAGCCGCAACCAAGGACCAGAATGTGCCTAGTTTGGGGACCAGTGGATTTCATTCCTGTTTTTATGACGTGATTCTGCTGCATCACCCCTGCCAAGACCTATAGCATGCACTGGGTGAAAGGTGAAGTGATCTGGTTGAGAATTAACTCATCTAAGTCTGAGGCAATTAGTTGTCAACCTGAAAAAACTGGCCCTTTCCCCTTCAGGTTGGAGGACATTTCAAGTGGAGGAGTTCAAGTATCCTTAGGTCCTGTTAAGGGGTAAGGGGGGAATGAAGTGGGAGATTGATGGATAGATCAGTACAATTTCTGCTTTGATGCAGATGCTGCACAATTCTGTTGGGGTGAAGAGAAAGCTGAGTGAAAAGAAAAAGCTTTATTTACCTATCGGTCTACGTTCCTACCTGCACCTACTGCCATGAAATCTGGATCACAAACAAAAGTATGAGATCTTGAATACAAGTGACCAAAGTGAGCTTTCTCCGCAGGGTGATCGTGGTATTTAATTTACATTTATAGAAGCTTATGCATGAAGAGCAGTTATGAATGTGCACATTTGGCAGAATTAAGGCTTCATACAAATCCTTCTAACATTCCTTCAAATATGGCCAACAAGACCTATGCTTTTTTGGCTTATAAAAAAATGGATGCCAAGTATCCTTGGTTTTTGGGAATAATGCAGTTTTTCTTAGCTCCAATATATACTTGTTTTTTAAGACACTTAATTTGAAAACAGAGGTTTGATGTTTCTTGGCTTTCAACCATCTAACTGAACCCACATCTGAGTTTAGCTACTAGGTGGAAGTTTAACTCATAACTCAGTAAGACAATCTTGAGCAGGTCGGTAAAGTACAAGCATTTTACTATTTGTGCCTTAAAATAGACTGGTGCAAGTAGGGAAAAAATAGGAGCAAACGTGCGAGTACGGTTTTCACCAATTTCATTTGAATTTTGCACTTAAAATAAGTCTGGCTTGATTTAAATCAGTTTGTTTGTTGTAAAAAAAAAAAATGAAAAAGAAGGAATTTCAGAAAAGTCAAATGGTAAATTTGTTGGGGTAAAGGGGAACAGTTGAAAAATGTTCACCATTACCTTACAGATTTCCAGCAGCGACCCCTAATGCAGCACAATAGCGTGCACACATATACCTCCTAATATGCACATAAACATGAGAAGGTGAACCCTGCTCCATTAAGATGTCATTCAGCTCATAGAGGCAGGTGAACATGCTCAAGCCCCGACAGATGAGAGCAACCATTGAAAAAAGCCCCCCCCCCTTGATGCTGGTTATGTTAACACTTTTAAAACCACAATGGAAAAATGTCAATATCCTGAATTTTAATTGGTATTATGGCCTTGGGAACCTTGTTTTAAACACATTTACCTGTTGCACAATGTTGCATGTGCACGTGATCGCAGGGGATCTTAAACATACTGAACTGAAAGTAGTGCTCCTGAAATTCCGCCAGCACATTAAATGTGCCATCAAGGAACCCAGGACTCTAAACAAAGCCTATTCGAAGATTAAGCATGGTTACAGGGCCATCAAGCTGCCCCACCTGGGAGCCTTTGACCACATGTCTCCACTCCTTATTCCGGCCTACCCACCGCTGAGGAAGTGCTCACCCCCCCATAACCCGGACTGTGACCACTTGGCCTGACAGTGCCTCTCTTCAGCTGCAGGACTGCTTTGAAAGCACCAACTACAGTAGGATGTTTTTTGCCGGCAGGACCTGGAGGTGTTTGCCTCCTCAGTACTTGGCTACATCCTCAACTGTGTCAACTGTGTCTGTCACAGTGGACAAATGCATCTGGTTGTTTCCTAACCAGTAACCCTAAATGAACAAGGATGTCAAGGAACTTCTGAGGGACAGAAAAAGTACCTTCAAGTCTAGGGACAGGTGTGGAAAGGGTCATTTTGAATGTCTGCTACTGTTGCACCAAAACCTCTGATCTCTCAGGACACCTAACTGGTGGAGGACCTTAACCACTTTTTTGCCCGCTTCAAGACTGATACACCAGTGGGACCCACACTGCAGGGTAAACACCTTAACAACCAGACCTTCACTGTGGAAAAACCGGAGGTGAGGAGAACCCTGAGGGCAGTGAACCCATGCAGAGCTCTTGGAGCCACTCCCAGTGCTTCATCCCACCATACCTGAAGTCCCTACCATCGTCCTAAAAAGACCAAAATCACCATCCTCAGCCAATAGCACTCACATCCATCGTCATGAAGTGCTTCAAGAAACTGGTAAGGGGTTACATCACCCCACATCTACCCCCGCACTCGGCCCCCAGCAGTGTGCCTACAGGGCTAAATGGTCCACGAAGTATGTCATGGAGCAGAGACAGAGCTACACAAGACTCCTACTCCTGGACTTTAGCTCGGCCTATAACCCTATCACCCTGAGACAGCTGTTGAGCAAACTGGGAGACCTGGGTCTCCCCAATAACACCTTAAAGGAATAGTACACCCAAAACATGATTAGCCTTCATTTTCTACTCACCCCCATGCTGAACAACACTCTGGAGTACTTTTTTGATATCTCAAATGCATCTGGAGATCTGCTTTCTCCACCAGACGAAAGTGCGCATTCAGCTCGGCAAAGAACTCATGCTCTTCCTCAACACTGAAGTCCTCAGACATTTTTCTTTCGTTGTTTCTTTCTTTGCACAGGTAAACAGCACATTTCTTCTTCTACTCTTGCAGAGAGAAAGCAGCTCCAATGGGTCATTAACATCATCCCAAAACTGGCTGGCTGCCGTCTCCCTTCCATAGAAGAGATTTACTTCACCTGCTGTATCAGGAGAGCCTGCAGCATCATCAAAGATTCCTCACACACCTGTCACCATCTTTTCCAACTACTCCACACTGGGAGGCGTTTTAGGGCAATAAGAACTAAACAGACTGAAAAACAGCTTCATTCTGAGGGCTGTTGTTGCCCTGAACACCTAACACACACTTTAGCTAAAAAACAAACACATGAACAGTCAACACACTCTGTGCACTCTGTACAATGGGGTATAAGTGCAATATTCTCATGTGCAATACCGCAAATTCTGTATAAATATTCATGTGTATATATATTTTTCTTCTTTAACTGCTCAGTCCTTTTATGTCTGCACTGTTTTGTTTTATGTTGTTTTGAGTTGCTAAAATGTCATACCCTTGAGCAACAGCGACAAATAAAGGCCTCTGATTCTGATAAACATTATGGAAGGACTATATTTAGCAACTCTTCAGACTTTTTGACTCCTTCAAAAAACAACTAGTGACAGAATCTAGCAATTATTTCCTGTGTTGTTTGAGGCATTGGTGACAACATGTGCATCGATAGCTCTGAGTTTAGTGTCTTCAGCAGGTAGTAGTGAGTAGTGACTGAGCACATTTTGCATCTAATTCCAACCTCATCCACTGTGTGCCCCTGTTAAAAGCCTTTAAGATGAATCTGATAACATAAAGTTGATTTAGCTTAGTTTCACAGTGTTTATCTTGAGTTTTACATGTTTTGGAGTATTTTAATAACATTCTGTCTAATTATGTGAATACCCCCCCCCACACACACACACACACACACACACACCCCCACACACACAGACACACACACACACACACACACACACACACACACTCATAAAACATCTGAATTAACTATGTAAGCATAATGTATTATTAGAGAAAAAGACAAGTCCATGCATGCCCCAGTTTGACATTGTGTTCATTCCTGCAGCTGCACATGGTTCTCACCAATCATACATAGCTTTCAGTTTCTGCTTTGCTTAGACTTCTTTGCTTAGATTAAATCTCTTTCAGGACACAGAAAGACATCTAATCCTTCAAGATCCAGTTTTACAGGTTTTTACAGCAGCTTTTGCAACATGCGTGACTAGATGTTAGAACCAGTGTGAAGCTCTCATAACATGCATCGTTTCTGCTTATTACGTTTTTACGGATGTTTCACTTGAACCGAAGAGAGTACAGGGACAGTGACAGTGACAAGAAAGGGAACCATAAACAATGAAAAATTATGAAGAGACTGTGGATTTCTTGGATCATTGGGGATGTTTTCAAAAGACGGTATTTTTCTTGCTCTGCGCTAGTATTATTCCCAATGGATTTGGTGCTTTTAATCTTGTTTTTCTGACTGATGTACCAGATCACCACTGCTTTGTACCAGAAACTAACCTCTCAGAGGATTGGAAAAAAAACATCATACCAATAACAGTAAGTCATTTTGTCTGTGTTACTTTTTGTATTCCCAGGTGAAGGTCTTTCTGATCACAAGCTCAAATTAAATGGTAAAAAACCTAGACAGATATAAGTGTGTCAAAATCCTCTGGTTGCCTTTGGACCATTTTTGGTTCCCAGAATCTTAATCAAGATTTATACAGGTCAAGTGTTAGTCCTGTTGCAGTGTCGTTACTTGTGGATCTATTTCATGACTCAGTGATAACAATAATTCTTGGAGTAAGCAGGAAGAATTATCCAGACCATGATCCACTCCCGATAGACTCCATAAAACAGATTTTGGGGATGCTATGGTATCTCAAATTATTTCTGGACACTAATACGGATCCTCTTGTCTGAACATCAAGGTACTGAATGGGAAACAGGAACTAAGCGAATGCAGCAGATACAGACTGGATGTGGTCCAAAATCTCTCTGCTCAGGGATTTATTCCTGGCAAGGACATCAACCTCACTGACTTGGAGCAGGAGGGCTGTGTGGATGGCTGGAGCTACAGCAAAGATGTTTATCTGTCCAATTTGGTGACTGAGGTGAGTATTTTTTAATCTAATTTTGTTTTGTGTGTCCAAGTCTGAACTTGATGTCTGACCTTAATGTGGAAAACCATTAAAAATAAGGCAGCAGAAGCTTTTTGGTGCTGCCAGTGCTTGCAGTCAAAATGTAGAATTATTCATTAAAATAATCAATTTCATATTAATTTCATTAGCCATTGTTACAGGCAAAGAAAGAACAGGTTAGCTCCGCCCAACGCGCATTTGACCCACTTTTCAACCATGCAGCTAGAGCAGCAACAGTGACTCAGCTGTGCACAGCATCTGAACGTCTTTGCTGCTTCTGCAGCATGCTGTCTGAACGTAGAATTAGGGTGCCTTAACAGTAAACTTTATCTTACTGAGGTTAAATTCTAAGAAAAATGTTAAAATTGGAGAAATTCTTTCTTCTGAAATTTTCTCAGAGCAACTTTAGCCTTAAGATTATTTCCGAATATGGGCCCTTGCCTTTAGAAAGGCTTTTCCAGAGTATTAATGTTAGCCTGCTTTATCTACTTACAAAAATAAAAAAAAGCACAGTAGCTTAAGATTGCACCATCTTCAATAAGAAAGCTAACCTATTTATAACTGGAGCACAATATTTGGAGAGAATGTTTTAACATAAATATTACCTCCAGCTTTCGATTTTGATTCACCATAAATCATATAAAACATAAATGCTGTGTCACCTAACGTGACATTGGCAATAAGATTGATTCTAAAAACTTGGATTTAATTTCTACTGGAAACAATGATATCAACTTCAAGAGGGTTACTTTATGACTGAGAGCTTGGAGTAAATTTAAAAGAATATTAACAAAGAACCAAGAACGACCTCTTAGCTCTTCACCAAAAAAAAGAAAAAGAAATCAATAGTTCAAAGTCTAGGCTTCCTGGTTTAAAGCTTAGGCTATCCAGCCTTTCATGTTATTTTCTTAAGGCACTGATTATGCTTTAGGGCTCGTCTGTGCATTCCACATTTTTTACTGACTCCGCCAAAAACATTCCTTTAGAAAATACACCCATAATGTGTCTTCACATGAGTGAAGACAAAGGAGTAAATACAGTTAAATGGGTGAATTTTCTATAGGTTTGCAATAATAGAATTATTTTAAGATTTCTCGTCTAGGGTTACTTTACATAATTCAGAGGGAACAAACACAACACCCTTCCTATGGTGATTTAGTCTGCTGCAGGCTGACATTCATAAATTTGTGCAAACCTATTTGCATTGTTCAGTAAAACCCCTGAAGCTAAGGAGCAGAATGTTTCTCTTGAGAAAATAGATTTCAGTATTACAAGCAAATATAACCACCTCTAATTAATCTCTGGTCTTGTATTGCATTCACACTGAACAAGCGAATATAACCACCTCTAATTAAGCCATGGAAATGGGAAGAGACTGTTGTGAAACTTTAATGACCAGAGATTATATTGTTCGCTCAGTATAAAACAGAACTATTTAAATATGACATTTTCCAGTTTGACTTGGTGTGCAGTGACCAGTGGAAGCAGCCGTTTACCTCTACTGTTTTCTTTGTCGGAGTTCTTTCTGGATCCTTCTTTGCTGGACAACTGTCAGACAGGTAATAAAAACACTAATTTCCTGTTACAGAGTCAGGGTTTTAGTTAAAGGCAAAATTTAAAAATCAACTGTAGTTATTGTTATCAAAATAAATTAATTTGTTTTAACCTTGCTGTTATTTACAGTCCTTTAAATGTATTCATTCCAGTGTTTCATATTTGTCACATGACAAATTCAATGTCAGGATTTTTTTATGTATGCAGTCAGAGCATTACAATTATCTATAATTATTTTACTAAAAATCTTGAAAATGTAGTATGCATCTATATACCTTGTGATAAACATAAATCAAATCCAGCAAAACAACTTTCAGATATCAACTAATTAGTAAATACAGTAAATATTTACCTAAATGAATCCAGGTATAAATGCAGCTGCTCTATAAATATAAACGTTAGTGTTCACTGAAGCCGGGGCTAAAGTTGCTGAAACTGGCAAGTTGATAGAGTTAAGTACTGATTATGTATGACTTGTATTGCGTTCACACTGAACGCGTTCTAGACATCAGAGTGTCTGCAACCGAGCTATCGACAATGGAGTTAGGAAATCTAACTTTTGTTGCTGGACGCCGGAACGGCCTGCCTGATCTGTCCTTTGACTCTGCCTGCTTGTGTACCGACCGGAACATTTTCCCAACCAGTGAGTCTGTATGCAATCATCCAGGCTGTCTGCCCAACTGTGTACAGAACCTAGAACTGTTACCTGACTCCATCTTGGATTCTCCTTCGGCTCCTTACCGGATCTCTGACCTTCTGGCTCTGACAACTGACACGTCTCCGACATTGGCTTTGGCTTCACAATCTGGATTATCCTGCAGTCTGCTTGGTTTTTATCTCCTGCATGTCGTCTATTGACCATGGCACTATTGTGCCATGCCTTTACACTGATGTAAAGTGAAAAGGCACTGATGTGTGTTTGGCTCAGATTTATTAGCTGTATGGTCTTGTATGCATTAGAAGATGCTAAAAATATTAGGAAAATGTATTATTTGCTGCACCATCAGACATGCATATTTGCATATAATATTGTAGATTTTCACATAAAGAGGACATCTACATTATTTAACCGATTTAATTACACTGTTGATGCAATTGTGCATTGTAGGCATAGTTTATTTTTCAGATTAATTTGTTTATTTTTTGCATCTATCTCCCTAGGTATGGAAGGAAACCTATTCTATTCGCAACGCTGGCTGCACAAACAATTTTCACCTTTGCTCAAGTCTTCTCTGGCTCATGGATTATTTTTATGGTTCTCCTATTCTTAAATGGACTGGGACAAATGTCCAACTTTGTGGCAGCTTTAGTACTTGGTAAAAACATGATTGTAATAATAAACAGCCTTGAAATGTTAATCATTAACATAAAACCAATGTAAAGATAACTGTGCATTATAACATTAATTCCTTTCTGACTTGTAGGTGCTGAGCTTTTGACAGGGAACATACGTGTCCTTTATTCATCTATGGGCACCTGCGTAAGCTTTGCTATTGGATACATGCTTCTACCGGTTGCTGCTTACTTTTTGAGGGACTGGCAATCTCTCCTCATGGCTCTGTCTATCCCTTGTCTGGTATACATCCCCCTCTGGTGGTAGGTATAAAGAAAAATCCTGTAACACTTTAAGTTTTAGCCTGGGCAAGTCACAAAAAATTGCTAATATGACAATGTATTTTTACATGTTTTCAAAATGATCAAACAGTATATACAATTTACTGTCAACTTTAGACTCCATTCAGATGAGTTATTCTGCCTAATCCTGTTTGTGGATTATTTAACAATTAACAGGATTCTGCCCGAATCTCCTCGATGGCTTCTCTCTCAAGGCAGAGTTAAAGAAGCAGAGGCTATAATAAGAAAAGCAGCTGAATGGAACAAAGTTCAAGCCCCAAGGGTCATTTTTGAAAATGACTGTGTAAGTTGGCTGTTAGACACACAGTACCCTATATGGTTTTACGCAGAAACTCTGTTTTTAAAATAAACCCCAACACATTTTATATCCTTCACAAAGAAAAAAAGATATATATTTTTTTACTGTCCTTACATCAGTTAAATTTTACAATAGCTAATCACTTCTTCTTTTTTTTTTGCAAGTTTCTAATGGTATTTCGACACCTTGTCATTAGTAATGAGCTCAAAATATTTTACGTTTTAGAAAGATTCTCTCACCATTCTGAGTTTGGGATAGGCCACTGTGAAATTTTCATCTAAGTTCCAGTCAAAAGAGTGGTGTTTAAAGTAAAATAGTACTTTAAGAATACAGTACATTGGGGGTTAACTGTAAATATACAGTAAGTTAATATTTTTTTTCTGTTTGTATAGAAGCTGACCCTGAATCAAATGCCTTACACCTTATGGTTCAGTACTTAGAGCTCAGCAGTGCCAGCTGTGTAGTAGCTCCCTGTAATGCATTTTTGAGCAGGTGGACACATTTTTTTTTTATGTTCATAAGGATAAATTAATGGTATTTGTGTTCTGGACCACACAAAAATGAATATATAATGCTCCTCTGGAGCATATGATGATTATTTTGTTAACAGAAAATTCCAATGTTCAGATAAATTGGGTTCTTTTTAGGCCTGTCAAATACATACATTTATTATGTAAATCACATCATCCAAACACATTGCATTGCTACAAAACCTTTTTCTCCCTGCATCCTTTCTAAAATAGCTCTGCTGGAGGGGATGATATCCGTTCTGTTCAGTTCAAGAACACAGGCCGCTTGTCCAACCAGCAGGTGTCGATGAGACTTAAATGATTCTGATAAAAAAAAAAAAAAAGAGGCAGATCTGTAGGACTTAGTTTAATCACTTAAAGTGCCTTTGAGCGGATGTCTCCTCAGAGCAGCGGCTGATAGCTTCGTAGCAGCTGAAGCTGTGCAGCTTCAAGGCAGTGGATGAACCAGCTGCACCACGGTAACAAGTCATGTCAGGCTGCTCAGAGTAGTTCAGCAAAATATAATTAAACCCTGTTTATCTGCATTTTATTTGTTTCTTTCTTCAGGTTATGGACTATATGCCAAAATGTAAAATAAAAACATAAAACTCAAAAAGACTAGATTTATGTTTAAACCCAAAGCCAAAAAAGTTAGCTACCAGAAGTAGCACAGGATCAGATTTCCAGTACAGATCGGGCACATACAAGCGATAAAACATAAAGGATTTTAAGGATTTATTTTCTCAGGTCCGCTACGGATCGGGTCGTGACAGTTGCTTACATAATTTGACCACATTTACTTCCACATTTACTTTTTGTAGTATTTTTTAATCTTTTTAATGAACTCCTTAAATTATGATGTCGTCAGTTTAAAGAAGCGGTTTGGGAATATGCATTTGATATAGTACAGGCATTTAGTCAGTCCACTTTTGTTTGATGAATCAATGAATCTGTGATTCACCTCATGGACCCTTGAAGAAAACAGCAGATCTGCCTTTAGATGTATTACTTACACATGGCTTAAGGCAGCCGCACCTGTGGAACCTGGCTTAGTGTGCGTGGAACGTCTGACACCAGGCTAAGTTTAAATTCAGCGGCTGCATTTTCCAAAGGCCAAATTCTTCTGCAGATTATATCATAGCGTGGCGCCGAGGCCTTTTCTGATTGGAAGACTACTTGTTATGTGCCCTACTAATGCGTTCTTCTTTTTGCCTACTTTGAGGGACAGGTCCAGTGTGTCCTACGTAGCCTTGGATATCCCATGATTCATTGCTAGTCAAAGTAAGCCAGCTGCTCAGTGCTCAGAGGAAAAAGGAAAATTGTGATGAACAGTGGTGAATATTGTAAGTGCAGTTTATATAATATAAGTATCTGAATATATTTGTCTGAAATTAATGAAAGTAGTTTTTTAAATGGTTATTGAGTCAGATATGTGGCAGGTAATGTTGTGGTTTATAGAAAGGTTTCATCTGTCCCTGTGCAAATGGGTTTGGCTGACATTTAAGGACAGCTTCTAATATCTCTGCAGAGTGTGGGGACTAAAAATATGATATTGTGACGATGGTACTGCTGCTGAAGGTCCTCGAAAATGTTACTGTTGCTAGATGACAGAGGGTATCGGTGGTAAATGCCGGAGAAGGCTGGACCTGTTTGAATCCATGGCCAAAACTCTTCCGCCTTCGTTATTTTCACGGAGCCGGTCCAGATAGACCGGGTCCTTGGAGGATGCAGCCTCTTAAGTTGAACACACCCCAGGATTCACTCCTCATGCTAAGTCAAGTCAGGTTTCATCTCTTATCCTGGGATAAGAGATGAAATTTATATATCCTGGGATATATAAATTGCGCTTTTGTGAAATATGGCCCAGGATTAGAGATAAGGTCAGATTATGAAAGCTGATCATTCACGCATTCACCAAAGTAAAACATCACTAATTTCTGCTATATACATTCCTGCTGCTCAGCTTTTTCCCTTGGCTTATACAGAGCATGTAAACTTTCCTCTTAAAATAATCGGAATCGAGAATAGGTAGGCGCTGGAGTCAATACAAGGAATCTGAAATGAAACCTTTATCATTCATGTTAAAATGGTGCTGAACCCTTAAAGGTGTTGTGGAGGATTTTCATGAATTTTTGAAAATGACCCGCCCTCTCCACTTTAAAAGAAATACACATGCACAACCCTGTACCCGCTCCAGAGAGGGAACACCTATAAAACGCTTGCGTGAGCATGCAAGAGCCCATTTCTCCTCATGCAAGCTCTGTTTAAAAGTTGCTGTTAGCATCGCTCGTACAAGCTTACTTTCCAAAAGAAGATTTACCATTTTTCAAATATGTCAGACTCACCACCGGTAAAGTAAAAATGGTTACGGGAACGGATGACGGCCTTACGTAAACATATCATCAGAATAACTGACAATTAGAAGGACCATTTATATTGAGGATCCACCTGGAAAAAAGAACATCCTCCACTGTACCTTTAAGCCCTGAAATAACTATTTAATTTTTATTTCTGAAGGTTGAAGAGAAAAAAGTTAATCAGGAACCAAACAGCATATTGGATCTTTTAAGGAACAGCAGGATCAGGATGACAACACTTATCCTCTGCTTCGTGTTGTGAGTATCAACCTTTGTTAGTTTTGGAAAATGCCATATTGGATTAACAAATATTAGTATATGTTGGAATTTTACAATTTCTTTTTTTTTGATTTCATGATTATGTTGGAATAGCAAAGAAAACCTGTTGGAACCTTTATGTATATCTGTCATGGCATATATGTGTTTTTTTTCCTTTATAAAATAAATTAAGTATACACTGTCTCTAGCTACTCAGTTAGTCAGTTATAATTCATGAGACAGAAAAAAGTCTGAAATAGACTACATTGTTATAATTGCACATAAAATATTTTTTACATTTTATTTTTGTTGATCGAAATAACTTTCTGCTTAGAGCCAATGAAATCCTGACATTTACCTTTAGAATGTTTTATCAGAAAGATACTTGATTATACATAAATTAACACAGAAATATATGCTGATTGAAAAGTATTTTTATTTAACACATTTTTAAAGGTAATCATTGTTAAAACTTGATAAAACAAGCTTCATTGGATAAAAAATATTTTAAGATAGGATAATATAATATTAGATATGACTGTAGCACTTATATTCAGTCTTAGCCAAAAAAAAAAAGCCCTGATCAAGGGCTATTTTCAAGGTTTTCAAAAAATAACAGTGTCACTGATTTCAAATAATTTTTCTATTATAGTGTGAATTGGAATTCACACATTTAGATTATGTTGGAATGAACTCTCTTGGAGTTAATTTGTACAGAACTATTTGAATTCCGTGCTATTGGATATCATTGGGCCCTTTTTTCTGATGGGATTGAATTCCTTATGAGCTAATGGCAAGGAGGAAAAAAAAATATTAAAATCATCAAATTATAGTAAATTGTTTACTTTTTTCACAGCTTCACCATGATTACCGGCTACTATAGTTTGTCCTTTAGCACAGCTCAGCTTCACGCTAACCCCTACATCAGCTGTTTCATCTCAGCTGTAGTGGAGATCCCTGCATATATATCCAGTTGGCTTGCATTGAGGTACCTCCCAAGACGACTCTCTGTATCTGGTTCATTGATCCTTGGATCTGTGCCACTGTTCATTATACAAATGGTACCACAAGGTAGGTAAAACAACATGCTGTATTTTTAGCAAAGTCATTGTCATGGTTAAGTTGGTCTAAGAAGCTGTTTGATATGCTGTAAGAGATGTACTTAGTAACTATACCTAATTATAAACATTATAGAAACTTATATGAATACTAATATGATAGTAAAGTAAAAAAAATCTTGCTGTAATTTTTGATCAGTACTTCTCATTTAAATCCCATATCAAAGAGGTCTCTAGAATTTAGTTCTTTCATTGCAAAATATTGCAAAAATGCTACCATGCATTTGTTGTTAAGTCTGGACTATTGTAATTCTTTACTACCAGGAAGTCCACAACTTTAATTAAAAGCCTTCAGCTGATCCAAAATGCTGCAGCCAGAGTTCTGATGAAAATTAAAAGGAGAGATCATATCTCTCATATCCTGGCTTCTCTTCATCGGCTTCCTGTTAAATCTAGAATATAATTTACAATTCTCCTTCTCACATATAAAGCCTTAAATGGCCAAGCTCCATCTTGTATTAGATATTTGACTGTTCCACATGTTCATAAAAGAGCACTTAGCTTTCAATTTGTGAGTTTACTAGTGGTTCCTAGAATTTCTAATAGTAGAATGTGAGGCAGATCTTTTAGTTATCAGGCTCCTTTCCTGTGGAACCAACGACCAGTTTTACTCCGTTATGCACACACCCTGTCTACTTTGAAGGATTGGCCTAAAACTTTACCTTTTGATAAAGCTTATAGTTAGAGTGGCTCAGGTTATCCTGAGCTATCTCTATAGCTATGCTGTTATAGGCCATCCTGGAGAAAGGCGTCAGCTGTGCTGCTGCCATCAACACCTTTTGTTTATAGATGTTGGAGCTTGGCCTGTTTTCTGTGTAGTCCTCTTTCTCTGACTGTGACTAACTATATGTGCTCTCTTTCACCCTCTGACATGGGAGCTGGCTCTTCTGCCTGGCTTTGTGTTTCCTGGACAGCACCGCCTGATTGACAGTTGCCTTGTGTATCTCTGCCTCTTTTTCTATGTCTGCTTCTGTCTCTTTGAACCCGTCAACCTCGGCAGATGGCTGCTTACACTGGGCCTGGTTCTGCTGGAGGTTTCTTCCTGTTAAAAGGGAGTGTTTCCTCTCCACTGTCACTACAAGCATGCTTAGTGTGAGGGACTGCCTTCAGTCAATTAGGCGATGTAATCAACTGGTTCTCCTAAGCTATAGAAAACTTTGAATAATTGACTGTATAATCTGGTTGATATGTCTCTGTAAAGTGTATTAATTGGTGTAAATAGCTCTATATAATTAAATGGAATTGAATTGAAATTGAATTATATTTGGCCTTATTGTTTTGTTTCAAAAACGTGATATTTCCATTTTACAGATCTGTCAGGTTTGTCTCTTGCACTGGAGATGGTGGGGAAGTATGCTTTCACCACCGGGGCCTCCCTTATGTTTGCCTACACCACTGAGCTTTACCCAACATCCCTGAGGAACACAGCAGCAGGGACTACCTTCACTGCGTCAAGGACAGGGAGCTGTGTCACTCCTTTCCTGTTAAGTCTTGGTGAGCAAATGAGATGTTATAGCCTTACCCTTTCTTAACCACCTAAATTGTGAGACTGTTAAAGCTCATTCTTATTTCTGATGAATCTCCCTTATTCTTTTTAGGTTCATATCTACAGTGCTTGCCTTATATTATAATTGGGGTTCTGGGTGTAGCGAGTGCTTTTGTAGCTTTATTGCTTCCAGAGAGCTTTAGGCAACCACTGCCTGAATCCATTCATCAAATGCATGAAACAAAAAGGTATGTATTATTGTAAGGTTTCCCATTAAACAAACTATTATATCGCTAAGAGATTGAATAACTAATACTATCATTAAAGAAACCCTTAAGAATCTGATCAACTCATTTTGGTTTTCGGTGTACCTTGCTGAATTGCACCTTATAAATAGAGTCTACTGTTTTCTTCTATATTAATGTTGTAATAATAGCACTGTTATTAGGTCATTGTCCATTCCAAATATCAATTTACACAGTCTTTAATTTACTGGCTGATGTTGTGGGACTATGAATAAAAAAGTAAATTATTTGCTATATCCAGCAGATTTACTGGTTTATTCGATTACGCCAATTACTTCTTTGCAGTGACAAGTTGCTCCGGCAATAAAAACATACATTTACTGTGAAGTCTGTACTTCACAACTGGGATAGTAATGTCTGGCTTGCCAGCTTTGTTTAAAAAAAAATACCATTTGTAGTTTTGTGCTCATATATATTTGTGTATGTTTGTACCATAGGAATGAATTCAGCATGTGCTAATGTTTTCCTCTTTACCACAGGATGACGTGTCCCTGCATCAACAGAACTAAAAGAACAGCACTGATGGATTTACCTGACAGTCCTCTGTGACAGTCTGCTATGTTAGTATTTCTAGTTAGGTTTGAAGATTCTACTAAATAAAATTAACCCCAAATTACCATTTACAATACATGTTCCTAAATAGTGAATTGCTGTTTGTTCTTACTGAGTTTATCTCAAACAGACAATTGGTAATATTTACTGTCAGCCAAAAAAACATGAACACATGTTTTGTTTAATCGCAAGCCATAATACTTGATTTTAATATTTGGAGGACAATATATAATTTTAAAAATTCTATATTAGAGTATTAGAGTAAGGAAAAAAACGTAAATATTGTAATAATGATTAAAAATTCATTGTTTATTGGAGAATAGCTAAAATCATGTTACAATCACTGCTTAAAAGGTATCTTTAAAAAGCAGAAGTGAAAACAGTTTCACTTATTTAGGGATTATTTTGCCTCTTTGAAGTTTCTGTTCTATAGAAATGTTCCTAGAATTTAAACTCTGATATAATGTTGTTAGTTTTGGGTGAAGCTTGGTCCGGACAGGGACTTTTGCTCATCAGCATTTTTCTCTTCTTTGTTGTTGCTGAGGTTGAAAGGTTTTTTCTGACAGCACCTAGAAAGGAAAAGATGCATAGATTAATGAGTGATGAAAGAGAGAAGGCTGATGTGGCATATGTCTCATATGTCTTGAACCACATAAATTAATAAAAAAAAAAAAAAAACTGCTCTCTCACCCACCCCTCTTATTCCTGGGTGGAGTGGATGGCTCCCTCATTTCAAGCTTGTGTCCTCTACCAGTGCCCTGGGAGCTTCAGGGTTATTTTTAGAATCTTAGCTGTACCTAGAACTGCAAGTTTCTGCACTGAGATGTCTGATGTTTCTCCAGGTATCTATTGGAGCCCACCAGTTGGCTCCAACAGATACCTGTTGGCTCCAGTGTGGGTGTTACTGCCCCCGGTGCTCAAATGACCAAAAAAAAACTACAGTTGTCTTCACCTTCCAGGCTCTTTCTAGTTCTTCCCTTAGTATTTGTCCAATTTCACATTTTCTGTGTTCCTGATTTTTCTGTCATTTGGTATGGCCACATCAATCACTACGACTGTCCTCTTCTGTTATGATTGATGTAATCGTCAATTATTACAATATCCGGTTGATTGGTAACAACTACTTTGGTTGTTTGTATCTGAAAGTCCCACAGGAACGTAGCTCTATCATTCTGGCTACCATTTTTACCAGCTTGCTAAAGGGCTGGTTGGATGAAGATATTTACAAATATTCCCAATTTGATCTGAGAAACTCAGAAATACTCATTTAACAATGGAAGCAGTTTTCTCCCCAGAGTCTTTTTTTCTGAGTGGTTCCCGTATCTTCTGGACGATAAGATGCTACTTTTTTCCAATTCTTTGAACCATATGGCTTATACAAAGGGGTCAAAGTCAAAACTGGAAATCAAAGATGAAGGGACTAATTTTCATTTAGCACAATCACATGTTATGAACAAGCAGGGCGGAGAACAAATGTCCTAAATTCACACATTTTGACATTTATTTGCCGCTTTAAAGATGTCGAACAATTCAAGAGACTGTGCACAACTCCTGCAGAGCTTCTGCAGAAACTCTGCCACAACCAACAACCTAAATAATGAAAAAAAAAAAGGTCACCAGGCACTAAAAGTTTGGTTTTTGATTGTACCTTAAGGGGTTAAAGAGCTACAATCTTATACAATAGAGGCAACAAACACAGTTTTTTTTTAGATAAATAAAATAAAAATGCGATTAAAAAAAAACTAATAAATGGATTGAGCAACTATAGTGGATGTTATATCTGTTGACATTATTTCAATACACCAAAATGTATCCAAAGGTATAACATAAAAAGAACAAGAACTGGATTTTTTTATAAAAAAAAATTTGTACAGATAATTGAAATATTATATACTACATTACATTATGATATAGTTTAAAGTAAAACATAAGTGGAAAATAGATACTAACAGGTACTAAGGCTGATTGAACAACCTGCACAGCAACTCAAATGCAGGCTATCCACTTTGATGGGTGAGGGTGAAATAATAATTCCATGGTAGTTTACTACAAGACTCTAAAATACTTAAGTTTAACATATTGTAAACCTATCACTTAATGTATCAATTAACAACTGACAAACTTTTTTTTGTTCTCAATTTAAGACTTTAATAGAATTTCTATTTAATAGAGGGGTAACCCACTCCAGTCTTTAAGAGGTACTGCACTGCAACTATTTCATACAGTACATCCCTACTCCTATAATACTACAACATCAAGTAGGAAAGCCTATATTACTACATACATGAGGAGAGCAAGCAAAATCCGTACAGAAGCACAATTTCTATTGAACTGAGGCACTAGCATTTCTTACCAGCACTATACTTCAAAGTGTTTACAAAGTGTCTTATATTGGGGTAGTTTTTGGCAACGCTTAGAAAAAAGTTCTCCTGTAAATGTTTATAAAGAAACAGGTCATCCATGTATAATACAGTCTTGAAATCCTTACATTGTGCTTTTATGTGTGTGTGATCATTAACTTTTTTCTCGAGTTGGTTTATATCGGAAACATTATTAAAACAAATTTGGGTGAAATGACATTGGTTTGGTGTTTTATTTAAACCAAGAACTATAAAAACCTACTCTAGTACAAACCCAAGGCCAGTCAGTCTGAAAACGGAAGAAGGAGGTAGTTTTCATTTACCCGGGAAAGCTTTGCATGTGGTCAATGGTGTCTGGCAGAGGCATTCCAAAGCTCTCAGGGAGAAGGAGACTAAGAAGTCCTGTCAAAGCTGTAAGACTTCCCATAAGGATGTAAGGCAGGGAAACAGAATATGTTCCTGTAATGAGACATCAAAAGAGAAATTATGTGAAGGAAAATGAATTCAGTCAGTCAAAACATATTAGAGCAGCTAAAAACAAATAACAAACAAAATATCTGGAAAAAAATGAAGTTGGGTAACATGTCATTGTAATTTTTCCCACCCATTAGAGTATGTAACATTAAAGTAGATTACATTGATATCTATGTCCTAAACCTAACTCCTAGCCCAAGAACAGCATAAAAAAACAATCCCACGTTACTGCTGAGAAACAATACAACATTGGTTCTCTCTCTTTGCAGCAGATGCAAAAGTATAGACACACATCCCTACTCAGACATTTAATAAGACACATCCATTCTGTCAATTACACAGAGCATCAGCCCATTTCATAGACTTGACAGTCAATTAATTACATGTTACATTTCTATGTAAATATGTTTTTTCTTCTCATAGTATTTTAACATTTTTAAAAGTTTTTTTTTCCTGCAAATTACTGTGGTGCAAAAAGTTTTTAGTCAGCCAAAGATTGTGAAAGTTTTTCTAGAAAGAAGAGTTATGTAATGTTCATGATAGGTCCACATAAACTATGAGAGACATAAGCGAAATACCAGTGTAGGATTTTTATATTTTTGTTTTGTTATGGTGGAAAATTTGTTTTAGTCACCTACAAAAAAGTAAGATGTCTTGCCATCACAGACCTGTAACATCTCGTGTCCTCCACTTGTCCCCTGGGTTAAAGGCTGTCTGAACTTATTGTTTGTTTACCATATAAACTGGAGAAGCGGCGCAAGTGAAGTTTGACACTGTCGTTGCACAACATGCAATAATTTATAAGTGTTTTAAATCAGGTTGGGTCCGGATATGCCAGCTGGTCGGTCAGGATCTGGACCCCGTTCCGCTAATCCATGACCTCTGGTTTAAAAGATGTCTGCTCAGTATATCAGTACCTGAAATGTTTCAGAGTACATAACCAGACAGCCAGTAGGATTGTGGAGGGTGTGATTAATAAATAGATTACATCCTGGTTTAGGGAGAAAGCAGAGAGCAGGCTAATTGCAGAACAGAAAACACTCTCCACAAAAGAGTTATAAAAGATCTGAAAACATCTGCAGCATCTTGCTGCAAATGCTGAAGGGCCTAGGCTTCCTTAGAAAGTAAAGTTGGCTCCTTCCCTTCTTGTAGATGGCTACAAAAGTTTTTTGTTCACCTGAACATCAAGGTATTTTGACTACTCCACCAAATAAACTACTTCTCCCATGATGTCAATAGCATTGTTCCTGTTTGTTATTAAATCTTGCATACTGTCCCTTATTTTGTTGACATTTAGGATCAGATGATTGTTTCCACATCATGCCACAAAGCGGTTCCCAAGGTCCTTGTTCTCATCTTCTTGTCCTTTAAAGCAATCAGTGACTACAGACTCATCAACATATATCTGCAGATGACAGGACTCTGTCTTGAACTAGAAGTCAGTTATAAAGACTAAAAAGAAATGCTGAGAGTACTGTCCCCTGTAATGCCCTTCTGCTGCTAACTACTTGTTTAACCAGTTGTGTTTTCTTCTTACAAACTGTAGTCTTTTTTCAGTATGGTACTCTTTAATCTAATTGTTGATGCTTTCACCTCAGTCTTTTGCAGTTTCTCAAATTCAGGCTGAGTCATGTTGAATACGATGCAGAAATTTTAAGAACATGAGCCTCACAGAGCTTTCTGCCTTGTCTAAATGATGGTGGTTATGCTGAAGCAGGTCTATGATGGGATCTTCAACTCAAACTCAGTGTTGATAAGCAAAACAGGCTCCTTATAGCTGATTGTTTGCTTGCTCAGATGAACCAACAGAAGTGTTTTTAGGACATTCATGAAATGGAATGTTGGCGCAAAAAATTAGTTTTGTCCAGATTTCTATCTGTCTGATCATCCTTCTGCTTAAAGCCTGTGATGTTATTCATCCCTGACCATGCATCACTGATGTTGTTTTGCTGGAGCTTGCTTTCCAGTCTTTTCCTGTATACCTCCTTGTTTTCTCAAAGTGGCTTCTGAATGCTACTCAATAATTCTGTCTATCACCCTTTTCTTAAATATTTAATTAAATGGCTTTATTTAAATCCTGAGTGTAAGATTCTAAATTTGTTATGCCTAGATTAAACCCAACCTTGCAGTTGGGTTTAATCCTTTGATCACCTTAGAAAACCTCCAGCTCCCAACTCCAGTCCTCCCTGGCAGAAACACCCTGCTTATTCAGTAAGCTCCTGTCTGAGTTCCATTCCCAGCTTAAGTCTGAACCATCCGCTAACCTCTCCGTTTCTCTGCCTCCAGTGCAAGGATGATCCAGCTCAAGTGGCTCCTCCATAACAATATCCATTCCTTCTCTGTTGTTTGCTATCAGTTTCAAGGGGAAAATAAAACCTTTTGATCTGAATACATCCTTTTCCTTGGCTGTTCTCTGCATGTGGGTCAAACACCTTGCTTCTAACATGACACTTTGCTTTGTGGTGTCTTCTTTTGAAGGTTTGTTTAACATTACCATTGTAACTAAAGTGTACTACAGCTGTATTTGGGTTCACAAATATGAAAACCAGTCCGTTGTGCAAAAACCTGTGGGTGGCAACTGCTCTACATATAGGACATTATATAGTTTGCTTTAAGGAATAACTTTCTTTTTACCAGTCTTCCACACTTTAGATTGGATTGCAATCCTAGCAACAGATCCAACAGTTATACTTTAGTTGTTCATCTTTGTGTTTTTTCTATTACATAAAATAAACATGGGATTATTGTTAGAGCCCGAATAATAAAAAGGCAAGGTTCAATGTATAAACATAATTTTCAAGGGCATCTTAGCTCATACATTTTTGTAAGACTTATGGAATATGATGGTACTCACGTAAGTATATAAAGTACGGAGCTATAATGCTGCCTATTCTGGAGGCTGTTGAGCAGGCGCCAACAGCTGTGTTCCTCAGCACAGTTGGGTACAGCTCTGCTGTGTAAGCATAAACAACAGCAAATGCGGTTGTCACTGCAAATTTTCCCATCATCTCAAATGTTATGGAGAGGACTGCCAAGTCTGGAAGAAATATAAAGATAAAATTGAACAAGATTATATGCAGAAGTTTTTGTATACAAGAGTTGAAGAAATTGTTCAAGTTCTGGTGTCGTACGTGTTGGTATTAGTTGTATGATCAATATGAACAATCCCCCTGTAAAAAGCGACAAGGAAAGACTGAGCCGCCGGGAACACCAGCGAAACATAACCCACGACAAACAGTAGGCTGGAATCTCTACCACAGCGGACAGGAAACAGTTTAAGAAAGGATTTCCATGGAGGTTCGTCGTGTTCAGGGAAAGAGCATAGTAGGAGATGTTGATGGTGTTCCTGTTGCAAACATATATGAAGCACACAAAGGTATTTGGCATGAGTATTTATTTAATTATCAACTTCTAAGTTAAAACAAACAAAATAAAGTATATTTTAAATATTTGTTTCTACACGGCAACTATATGGGGCATGTGTACAATCTGTTTACTCCATGACCCTGTTCAATGCTGGGGGACAAATCGATTAGAGAACAGAGGGAAGGTGAGACGGCATTCCAGAGCTCAGACGGGAGCAGTGGGAAATTAGTGCAAAAGCACTGGCTGAGAGAGCACCAGAACGGGCATGAGGCGGTCAGCCATGCCCCCCTGTGGAGCTAAGGTATTAAAGTGGTGCATAATGGAGCAGCCCCCCAGGCAGACAGGGAGAGAGAAGGCAGTAGCTAGTATTAGAGGCTAACTGTGAAGGATCACAGAAGCACAGCAGTCGATTGGAGAAACAAGCCAGGTCAACAGAGTGCTGAAGTTGGGGGAGACGGCTGGCTGGAGCTAGCGTCTTCAAGCTAATTGTGTGAGATGAAACGAGAACAGCGGAGGATTGGAGAAGCCTGAGAGGAGGGAGGAGGGCGGCTGCTGTCAGGTGTCGGAACAGTCCTGCTAGGGCTAAATCAAAGCAGCTTTTTTTAAAGCCACTCACATAACTCTTAACAGCAGACTTTACTTCGTCCTTTATCAACATTATTTTCTCTATCTTCCATTTTAATTTAAAAAAGCTTGTATTCACTGCCTCCGTCACCATAGCTCACAACCAAATATAGTCCCTGAAAGATTTTTGCGATGTAAATCTAAAAAAAGTTCAGACTTCTTTAGCTCCTGCAAACTTCATTTGTCGTATTTGCAGAAGCGATGTGACTTCACCAAAATCGTGCTATTCGCCACACCAAATACGTCGCCTTCCCCTCGCTCCACCAGTTTTAGATCATTGAGTTCATCTCATAAAATGGGAGCAAAACTAAAAGTGCTGCGTTTATATTTTTGCTGAGTGTATGTTTTTCTCTGATCAAAGTGTTGTTGGTTCTGTGTGCATAGTTGCTAAGGAAAACACCAGAAGACTAACCAGATGAACCACATTGTGAGAGAAAGCCATCGGATGTTTGGAGAATGAAGAAGGTCACAAATGTTGTGGGTCTTTGCCTCTCCAGTCTTTGCTACATTCTGTAAGAGAGAAGATGATAAAAGGGCTTGGTGACTATTGTTACCTGTACTCATTGCATCAGTCCAAATTCAATTATTGAGGTATGAATCTTACTGCTGAACATGAATGCAAAACATGGCCAAATTTTTTTACACAGCAAGACAAACAAGACAAAATCCTTTTTTCATTCTACTTTTTTTTTAATAATACTTGTGCCTATTTTAAAAATGAAAAAAGCTTTTTTTTAAAGTATTTTTAACCTTAAAGAGGGTGGTGTAATTGTTAGGACTCCTGTCTGTGGTTTGTGTTTTGTGTGTTTGTCTTCCTTCCTCCACCAGGCGGCGCCTGGCCTGATTCACCTCCTCACACACCTGCAAAGGGTATTCTCATTAACGGAGTGCTCTTAAGCTGCTGACTGCCACTACCTCGACGCCAGAGTGTTTTCCAGTTTTGGGTACTCTAGCCAAGCTGAGTTTTGCTGAGTCAAACTGAGTTTTTGTCAACCTGTGTTTTAATCTTGCTATTTTTGTCTTTGCCTCTCGGCAGGAAGTCATCCTGCAAACTGGACGTTTCAGACCTTCTCTCCCTGGAAGGATCAACTGAGCCTCAAACTGAGCTGGGGATTCAAACAGGAGGTTTGGATCAACTTTCCTCCAAGGGATTGTTTGAGGTTCACACTGAGCAAGAGATTCATCTGCACCACAGTCCGTTCAAGTACTGCAGGAAATCTGAGTGGCAGTCAGTTTCTCCGTTCTCCTACAAACAACTGCATTCTGGGTATACCCTGTCCGCCCTCCAACAAAAAAGACAAACACTGGAACACCCCACACCGACTGGAGTCAACCACTTTTCTGGAAACTTCCGTGTGAGCAGTGTTCCGTGTGAGCAGTGTTCAGGGCAACACTGGAATCTCCACAAGCTTCTCAATAAACCTGTTAAACTGTATTGGTTTCTCTGCATGTGGGTCCGAGCTCTTGATAAAATCATGACAGTAATACCTTTATAAGAACAAAACATCCTTTCACTCAATTAGCTCTAGTTAAAGCTGTCTTTTGATTTTAAAGATCAACAGACTGTAATTTGCACATATTCTTCTAAACTATAAAGCTCAGCAGATTGGATGTGCAATGTTCAAACATTTAATCAAAGTCCTTGTTCCTGCATTTCTGGAAGTATTTTTCGGGTTGTTACATTTTTTAAAGACTTCTAGGATTGACTTGTATTCTGCTCCCTCTCTCTTTCAATAAACTCTTTATTGGCCTTTGTCCATATTGATAAAAGCTCCCCATTATGCTGGGGAATGAAACATAGATAGATGAATACATAGATAATTTAAGCTCAGTTTTTGTTTATATTACTGCACTGTAAATAGATTATTATGGGTAATACCCACTTGGATGCATACATGACTAAGTGTTCTCACCATTAGAGGTCCAAAGATGACGGCTGGTGGTTCAATCTTATTTATCTTGGCAGCTTTTCGAATTATGAGTTCGGCTTCTTCTATTTTACCCCGCGAAAGAAGCCATCGAGGGGACTCTGTAATAAACCTACCTCATTTAGCAATATTGTGAGAGAGAGGGAGAAAGATGGAGAAGGAAGCCATCAGCAATGATGTAAAACTATTTTCAGAATAGACAAAAATGTTTCAGTGCCTTCCTGCTTATTATTAGAAGTATTGTAAAGAAAAAGGCACTATTTAAAGTATCTTCACAACACCAGGTCTTCAAAGATTGACAAAAAAGGCCATTAAAATGAATGTACAATATTTGTGGGTATGTGAAATAAGTGGGCATGTGATCTACAGTGATTAGTGGCAAATGTTAAGACATGCAACCTGACATTGTTCAATCCCCCTAAAATAAACATATTGCATGTTATAAAGGCATTTGAGAGTTGTGTTGAGAGAAAAATATCAGCTATAATCCTAAATAATATTTATATACCAATTTACATAAGTAACTAATCTCCAAGTGCTACAAAAAAAGTAAAAAAAGAAAAAACAGAAACAATGTTACAGATTGTTACAACTGTTACAGAAACAATGGACATCATGCAAGCAGCGTTTGCACAAATACATTTTTTTCTTAAATCGTTCATATGAATAACTTAGGAGAAAATGTCGCTTTCACCATTTTTGTTCAATTTCTTATGTTCTCTCAGGTACAAACACATTTTAGTGTTCTGGAATTGACATAGGAGACATGCGCAATCTATCAGCTGTTATCCAAACCTAGTTTTTCAATAAATTATTAAATTTGTTTTACTTAATAGCAATTGTCCATTTCATTGGGCTACATCAATATATATTATGTAACTCTACAAATATATATTATATATTTTTTAATTTATAAAAAAAAATGTATATATATATTATATTTCTATTTAGTGATGATTTATAGAACAGCATCAACAAAAATAGATCTTTTAAGTTGATATTCTGAGCTCTGTAAGCGCTCCGTTGAAAGCTGCTGCTGCTGCGGTGGATGCTGGGACAGCTGTCAATCTCAAGAATGGACAAGTCTGCTCTTACGCACAATGGGTAAAGAGGGAGGGGCAAGAACAACATACGGGGACTTTGTCCGTTCTAAGTCTTTTGTTCCTTTGAATTGGAAAAGTACTAAGGCTGAGGCTGATGATGTTTCACTAGTACATGAGTGCTTGAGAATGCACAAGTACAGATATTGAGAAACAGCCATTGTTTCAATATGTAAAGTACAGGTGTGTGTGTGTATTAAAAGAAAATTTAAAGAAACTTTGCCAGGTTAGTTGATCGAGAACTAATGTTATAAGCATTTACATCATATGCTGCATCTTCTGCCTCCATCAGTAGTTTCCATTGATCAAATGGTTTTTATTTTTATTATTTTCATTTTTTTATTCTGTTTTTATTCCCGTTGTGCAGTGCAACCACACAGTTTACAGCTTTTGTGATTTATTTCACTATTTGGCTTTTATTGTTTAGCTTGACAGGCTTTTACCACCTTTCAGTCAGCAAAACTGTGAGTTCTGAACTACTAAAGTCTATCTTCTTTGACTTCAATGCCATTTCTGTGAATGACCATGTGCTCACTTACACAAAGGTGGAATAAATCAAGTTTACAGGGATCATCAATGTTTGACTGAAGTTAATACTGTTTGTTGAATCTCATGTAGCCCATTCGTAAGAGCCCACAGTAGGAGAAAAAGCGAGAAGAGAAATTCACGACAAATGTTAATTAAAAAAATATTCCATGAAAGAAGAAGCAACCCGAAAAACATACACACCTACCTACCAAAAGAGAGGCAAACGAATGCAGCCCGTCAACATAAAAATGACTTGAAGTGACCTCCAGCCCCTCAACAAGAATGCCAGCAGGGGTATGAGCATGTAGCCCAAAGCAAAGAACAGACACACTCCAGCAGTGGAAAATAATGTTCTGACCCGTGGACCTAAAAGTTCAGCTCCTGAATATGAAATTTGAAACTTGTTAAATTTGCATGTACTTTCAGATGGAGAACAATAGATAGGACTTAATGCAGCAAACATACCTAGAACAAATGCAACCAGATAGTTGGAAATTATTTCTAATCCGAGAAAAAAATATAAGATGACAAACATGATCCAGCTTGAAGAGAATATCTGAATCAGTGTTGTAACAACTTGCAATGCTGTGGTGGCAAACATTATTGTTTTTCTCCCGAACCTGAAATTAAGACAAAGCAAAGAGTCAGTAAACATTTTGGCCAAATAGTAACATATGTTATAAAGTTACATTTTTATGTCTGGAGTTTAAAAAGAACAGTAATCCTCCACCAGATGCTACTTTTTTATGTAGTAGAGAACATTCAGATCTACCTACTGGTTCTTGGAACAAACTGATAAAAAAAAAAAGAAACTATGAAAAAAGTTACATTATTCAAACATCTGTTCTGAGATCACTAAGGAAACAAGCTTTTGTCTTGGATAGGTTCTAAATAGTAGATATACGTGGCTACGGAGCTTCTTTTATAGGGGAGACTTATCAAAAAGTATATGATGATACATGATTTTAGGTTTTCATGTTCACTATTGAACGTAAAGATTAAACACTTTTTCCCTGTTACAAGGTTCTGATATCCCAATACACCTGAATTAACCACTATTATGGTCATTCTAAAAAGAGTTTATTTTCATTTAACTCATATTTTGAGCTAAAAATTATAAAGTGCCAAATTAAGCAATAAATATGATGGTTCATAAAAACAGATAAAAAAAATCATTAACCATGGAAGGGGGAAATCTAAACACAATATGCTGTCATTATATTAAGAATTATAATTTATATCATGGCGGGAACCATTAGATTATTCAATTTATCATTGTAGAATGCCAAATCAATTCAAACATTTATGTGGTTAACCTGACAAGTAAATCCAACTTAGACCAAACATTTTTAGTACCGCAGCAGTAGCCCCGCCCACTGATTTTGAAATAGAAAGCCTACAAGTTGAATAGATCATGAAATATTTATGGATTTGACTGTGAAACTAATGTATAATTCTATTTAATTATACAGATCAAAATTATAGGATTTACTTTGACACATTAAAGAAAATTTATTTAAGGATTTTCTCTTTCATACATTTTTTTCTTCATGAAAATCCTCTGTATAAGGTTTTTTGAATGTACATAAAAAACATAAAGTTATTCTTGGGTTAAAATAAAAAAAATTACAGTGTACCCTACCCGTCTATGTAAGTTCATTTAATTGTAATTTAAAAAATTGCAACCTGTCAGAGAGCTGTCCCGAAAAGAAGGATCCTGTAAGAAGACCACCGAAAAACGCTGAAGAAGTAAATGGCTTCTTCCAGCCTTCATCACACACCAGGTTCCACTGTCAAAAAATAAATGCACAAAGAAAATTTATTTCATGTTGTAGGTGAAGAGGTAAAACAATAAAAAGTAACATGATCAAGTCAATCCTCAAGCCAAGTTTTTTGTCTTTTGAAAGAAAAGCAATATTGAGATTGGTCAATCTTTTTGAACCATCTTGGCACTTATACTGAACTGCAAATTATAATAAAATATAAAGGATTATATTATGGCTTTTAAATTTGATACATCCCTCACTCCAAATTTGAGCATTACAGATTTAACAAATATATATGCCGATAACTTCTCTCACATATCCACACCTCAGTCACAATAGTAGATGTATAAACGCTTTGGTCAAACTCCCATCCATCCAAGCAGCCTTCTTTCGGCACATTAGAAAGATTAACATCCACTCCAGGTAGAAGGCCTGTCTCTGAGTGACTCAGTATATCCTCCAGTTTGTATCTGGAGCACTTGCTGGGCACCAAAGCACCACTGAGGCTTGGGTCTTCCTCCAGCGGGATGCTGCTGTTTCTCCATGCAGCACTAAGGTTCAGATGTGCAGGCACCAGGCAGCGGTGGGCTGGCGTGTCGGCCACAAAAACGATAGAGAAGGTAATGAGTCCATTGGGAACCACACATAGGCAGAGAAGGAAAAAGACCCGCTGCTGGAAAGGTCCCCATTGTCCGAGAAAGGAAGTTGCTGCTTCGTAATCAGTTACTTTGTTGGGTGGACGATCTGGGAGCATGATTACTGACAGAAAACGGGAGTGAATGAGCTCAGATTGGGGTTTTCTAAAGCTTTTTAGCTTCATCTACAATCCGTCCCACCCTCCTCTTTGGTTTTGGGAGTGGAAAGTTGCTTCTTTCTGAAAAAAAGGAAGAAAAATGTTATGCTTTGTAGGCCAAACCCTAATCTAACTCTGAAAATTTGATACTTATTAACTGCCCTTGCAGAAAAGAGTTGTTATGAGCCTGAGTTACATCATCATAAAAATTCTAACAACATTAATGTGATGGTGAAGATCTTTTTTTAAGCTTATTCATTGGTACTCTGCATGCAGAATATTGCATTTTTTAAGGGGAAGAAATATTTTAATGTTTGAAGTTCGGTTAAACTTTTATCTGTAACTTATTCATTTCTTAACCTTAGTTTCAAGCACAATATCAGTATTCTCTGGCTGCCCTTTTCTCTCCTCTATAGCTGCTCACACTGAACATGGTTCAGCTTCTTCCTTTTAAACCTTCCACTGCTCTGCTTGCTGAGACATTTTTCTTTTATGCTCTCTAACTAACAAATTTTTATGTCTTACCCAAAATTATGGACAAGTTTGGACTAAAACTACTATATGTCAATGATTCCCAAGGAATATTATTACTTGAATCTCTTATTAAAATATTTTGATGTTTTTTTTCATCAAACCCAAAAGACGGATAAGTCAATTCCAGCTAAATAGCACAAGATGCAATCCGTCACCAAACATACTTTCACAGAAATGTAATATTCTGAAGATGAGACTCTATGGGCTTGTAGTGAATGCTGATGTTGATATGGGATACAGCAGTAATTCAACTGTGCTTGTTGAAGCGTTGTTTGTGCCATTTTTTTTTTTGTTTGCTTTATTTATTTGGGAAAACAGTCATTTGATTTGCATTTATCTGACTGGCTTGTTTTGTTTTATTGACTAAATACTGAGTGAAATAACATTAGAACATTTTTTTTAAAAGTACTGTATACAGCATATTCAGAACAAGTATAACAGTTGTACAGTTTAATCATTATTCAACAACCAATAAAAAAAATCAGTAAGGATTTATATTTATCGCCAGAGCTTTGCTTTTAGCGATGGGGAACAGTCTGTTCTCCCCTCAAACACAAGTGGTGACTGAGCTAAAAGTTGTCAGGCAACAAAACAGATATGATACTTACCTGAAGAGACATATTTTGGTTCTTTAATGTAGAATTGAATCTAAAGGGGTGATGTGGTCTTACCTTTACAAGTAACTCTATGACTTCTTAATCTGCTGGGTGAAAGTTTGTCTGTTGTTAAATTACAAAATACCAAGGGAGATTGTTTACTTTTGCTGCAGTGCATATTTGCCAGTTGTATCAGGAGTGCAAAACCTGTCAGTTACAAGACTTCTGCTTCCCGTGGCGAAAAGTTCAACAAAGTTGCTTTATTTACCTCCTCCAAGGAGGTTATCTTTTTAGGAGAGTTTGTGTGTTTGTCTGTCCGTAAACGGGATAACCTGAAAAGTTCTGAATGGATTTTAATGGCATTTTTATCAGAAGTGTTTCTCATGCCAAGGGACAATTCATTACATTTTGTTAATGATCCAGATCATAAGCTACATACAGTAATATTTTAAAAGATTCTCTAACGTTGTGAGATAGGGATATTTGGCAGAACAAGCAGTTCCCCCATAAACCAAAAGGTGGCAGTACTGAGTATTGGTAGTCTCAGCATTGGACTGAAAAAGGCCGGAGGTGTTTTACTGAAGAAGAAATAGTTTTTTGTGTGTGTGTGTGTGGCAAACATAATCCTAGAAGTCATTCTGTACTAAGGGTACTCACCATTTATTGCTCCTGTAACTTTCTTAATGGGATTGACTAAGTTCAGTTCTGTGATAAATAAATTATTGTTAAAAAAATAAGTAACACCAATTTCTAAAGTTTAAAGAAGCTCCATATAAAGAAGCACAAAAACACACTTTTTTGCAGCTTGTCCCTTGATTATTGAGACATACTGTAAAAAGTCTTAAAGAAATGTATACAGTAAGGTTAAAAAATATAAGTTCTCCTCTTAAATAATTTGGACGGAAAGATTTCAACCACCAAACTTGACTTGGATTATGAGAAGAAAAAAAAAAATTATTTATCTTAGCTTATATTTAAATTTCTCTTTCACATTTCCACCTATTTCCATATCTCTGCTAATGGTACGCCATCAATAAACCTGAAAACATGATGATGACTAAAGGATGAGGAGAAGCAGTTGCAAGTTACAGGGTTCAAGGTCAGATGTTTTACTGCTTACCTTTTAAAAGAAGAAAACATTAACTAAAACTACCAGTTCTCCATGGAGTTTGCATTAGTAGACCTGCAAGTAAATGTTTACCAGTACATACAGTTTCCTGTATGTCTCCATCCAGGTTTTTTACATTAGCTCTAAAGTGTGATTTAAAGCAGTATACTTGATATACAAATCTGATTTTGATTAAATGTTTATTGCCTATTTAAATAGAGAAGCCAAGAGAGTTACTCGGCAGCGCGTCAGGTTCAAACCGGTTTTCCAACTAAAAAGGCCAAGCAGCTGTTCTGAAATAAAAGAAATCATGATCTATCCCTGAACAGAATATGCAGTTGAGAGTTGGGTCTGTGGTTACGTCTGTCTTAGTCAAGGCTGCTAAAATAGATCAGAATAATTGCGGCATTAGTTTAGTTAAACAATGTTTTTTCTTTCTTTCTCATACATTATTGTTGTCATAAAATTAAGGCTGTCAAAGTTGATAACATGTTAACACAAAATGCTTTTAAAGGCACTAATTTTTTTTAAGCGAAATTAATGCAGTGACCTTTAAAACTCAGGCCACTCCAAGCTCTGGAAATCAGGAGGCAATCCACCGAGGTTAATGCAACCAACGACCGACAACCCGGTGAGCACCTTTGGAAAAGGGAAGCATTTTGAATTAGGGCTCAATATTTTGGCCAAAGTCCTGAATCGATTTGATTTCAACTCATGCAGTCTGAATCAATTAATTTCGATTAAGTTGGATTAAATTCGATCTGCTCTTACAATAATGAAAGTGGCTCAACTGTGTTGCAAAATACACATGTATTTTAAATTGTTTCCTTCATAAATACTTTCCTACACCAAAACTCGGCAACTCCTGCCACCCCTGTGCCATGCCAGAGGCTCCTCTCACTGTCTGGACTTACTGTGAACAAGAAGACAAACTCCTTGGCTTCTCAAAATGTAAACAGATTTGTCTGTTTGAGCAACTGGCTCAGTCGAAGGAATAACTTGACATTTATTCGGTCTGTTTAAAAACAGAAGAAATTGAAGCTGGTGTTCTGCTGGAGGATAAAAAAACAGGACCCAGACTTTTATTTAATTTATTCTCATAAAAAAAGAGAAATGATGGAGGCTGATTTTTAGTTCATTTGATGTGTTTAAAGAGAAATGATGAAGGTTGGGTTGTTCAGCCTGTGCTGAATATCACAGCGCAGTCCACTGTTTAATGCACAATTTATTTATTTATATTTTAAATTATTTTGCCATTACCTTTTTTGTTTTATATTTGATACAAATTGCTATGTGGTGCATTGAGGGGCATACAAGGGGACGAATAGATCAATTGTTACTTAGACTTCGACTTTATTTTATATAAAGAATGTATACAAAACAAAATTTCGATATATACAGCTCGTTGACAGTAAATGAGCAGCTTAGCAGTAAAACTAACATTTCCATTTAAGTGCAGCAGTGATAAATGAAAATGATAATTTCACTGCTAAGATGCTCATTCACAGTTGAAAAGCTGTATGAGTCGAACTGTTCAAAAAAGGTCAACACACTACTGTTTTAGGATACATTAGAATAATGTTACAGTTAGTAAAATTGCACGCTCATCTGTATTTATTTTTTGTTGGGCTCTCAGCATCTTCTTTTACAATGCAGGTTGCACTTTTATGTTACTAAACTGAGAGTATTTCACATGGTTGCATTAAAAACAATGCTTTTTTGCAGGCATTTGTCTATTCTATTAAGGGTTCATTTAAAGCAATTAAAAATAATTCATTAGAGATTAAATATTGACAGCCCTACATAAGATACATTTCTGGTTTTTTTTATTAATACAGTTGGACCACAGTAACAAACTTTGTTTTCAAGAATATTTCAGTCAAAAAAATATAAAATGTAAAAACTCTGCTGATTACAAAGAGTTTGTTGCATTCCTTACTAAATGTCTTTGGTCCTCTTAAGCTTTTGTGAGGAAGAGATCCATATGCTCATCCTACATAATGAGTAACTGAAACTTGTAGTTTAACTCTTTCTGGTCACTCTGTCTCCCATTCCAACTGTAACTGGAACATTCTGGCTGTGTGTGGTCTTCAGTTTCTTGTGAGGTTGAACTTTTATCTTGAGGGTAGTCAGAAATCAGTTGAAGCCTCATAATATTGTCCAATAATTAACAGTACAACCTATCTTACATTTTAGAATTTGTCCCTAATGACTTACATCGTACTACAAGGTGCATTTGACACCAAAGTTGAGTTAAACTGTCATGTTTTTATATGTTTTGCCTGGCACTGTGCATTTGTTAATCTACAATGAGAATTTTTGGCTTTACGACAGCTTTTATCCTATTGGTAATATTTATATATATATATATATATAATCGGTGGTGAAAAACTACTTTTCATTACACTTTCCACATATATTTACTTAGAGTACATCCCACTCTGTCTTGGTATTTTACATAAAAGCTCTACATTCTTAAACTAATACTGTTAGAAACCTGGGCAGAGCAACAAGATGCACTCTGTGACTTGGTTTTAAAGTATGTAATGCTTTGTTTGCAATTGGAAGAATTTCAAAAAGTGAGAAACAGGATGTGTTGCTGTAAATTGTGCATTGTGTAAACTTTTTAGTGCTTCAAAGACTGGAATATATTTTGTCAAATAAAGATCTAAACAATAAATCACAGTTTTTATTAGTATTCGTAAAAATAAAAATAAAAACTATTCCCTAAAATGGTTACTGAAGACTTGTCATGTTTTAATTCAATTCAATTCAGTTTATTTATATAGCGCCAAATTCACAACACATGTCATCTCAAGGCACTTTACAGTTTTACTGTTGGTTTGTATTTTAATCCAATGTAAACATCTTTCTGTGTTTAACTTTTACAAGATCTTAACCAGACAGTAGTGAAAATAGCAGCCTGGGTTCTATGATAATAGAGGAAACCTGACAGGGACACATGGAAGCAGTTGATCATTGATAGGAAAGTATCTGTTGAAACACAACTTGTTAAATTAGCTTATTGATGAAAGGGAGATTTGAGTTGCACCTGTGGTTCTACTTTAGCACAGTAGTTTTTTTAACTTGGTCCTCAAACCCCACTGTGCTGCATATTTTGGGTATTTCGCTGCCTACATATGCCTGACTTAAAAAAGGGGACTTGAAAAAATCGAGGGAGTCAGAGGAGGAGTTTATTTGATGTATAATTTATTCTAAGCTTTAGCAGTGGACACGACTGAAATGTAAAAATCTTGACCAAATGCTATTCTAATCAAGCACAACATTGGCAAAGGGTTGGGTATTGATAAACAGACTATCCTTAGGTAAACCCAAAGTTGTGTTGCCAACCCAGTACTCCTGCTTTATGATACAGACCTCTGATGCTCCATGTTTGCTGGTAGAGTGAAGCCCTCCAAGTTTCAAATTGTTTTCCTAGTTTTTTCCTTCTAAGCACCCATAGTAAATCCTGCTTTCTGTCATGATCTCATCATTAGGATTTTTGGTTATCTTCCAAGTTTTCACTTTGGGTTTTCATTTATTCTTTGATTCATGTCATTCTGTGTTTTCTAAGTCATTAGTTTCATTTCAATTTAGGCTCATTCTTAGTTATTTTCCAGTTATATTTAAGCACTGTTGTATTTGTTGTTTACTCTCTGTTGGCCCTTGTGGCAGTCTCCTTTCCCTTAGCTCCCTTCTAGATCCTTCTGTCCACATCTGCTCCCAATTAGTTGATTACTCCATTCTTTATTGGGGTTTTTTTTCCTTATATACTTTTCCTCTGCAGTTACTGTTGGCTGGATTCTCTTCATTCCCTCCTTAATGTATGTGTTCCCCTTTGTTCTGGTTCCTATGTTCCTTGATTACGGTAGTTATTTCTGGATTTATGCTTGTGTTACCACCACTCATTATTAAATTTGTTTCAGCTTCTGGCTCTGCATTATGGGTTCAATTCACACCTCCACACAACTGTGACAGCAATTTGAAAGCCCCAGAAGCAATGAGCCCAATTGACAGAACCGGCAAAAACTCAACACCATGCCCAATACATTTGATACAGTTTTAAATGTCAACATCAGCTGGATTGCTTTGAGAATTACATTTGAGTTGGTATCCTAATGTCCACATTATTTCACAGCTGAACTTGTTTGCCTCAGTATTGATAATGACTACATAAAAAATATTAAAAAAATGTCTGACTTGTGAGATTTGTATGTGATAAATAGCCCTTCTGATGCTATTGAAGCCTTTCGGACCCGAATAATGTGTAATTACAGTATATCTCAAACTACAGTACTTTAGTTTGTGACAAAATTCTAGTAAGAATGTGGGAAGGGTTTTGTGCTTTTGAAACTGGTACTATGCTTGCGCTACATCAAATTTTAAAAGGAGAGGTCATTGAAAATTTGTTGAAAATAAGTTCAGCTTTACTTGGTTTAGTTTGCTCCCTTTTTTAAGCACTTTGCTAGCTTTTTTCATTCCCAACTGTTCTCTGTTTTTTTCAGTCCTTAACTGTTGGTTTAGTCCACCACCAGTGTCCAGACCCCGGAGAGGAAAACTATTTTTATCTTTTTCCTAGGGTAAACATTCAAGTGATTGTCTATTCTCAGCATTGCCCTCTGCTGGGACAGAGCACCAAAGATTTCATTTTATTTACATCAAAATTTTTGCATCTTCTTCTGTCTCCTGGAATCCCAGTCAGCCTCGGCAGAAGGGCCTGGTTCTGCTGGAGGTTTCTTCCTGTTTTTCCTCTCCACTGTCACCACATGTAAGCTCATGTAGAGGATTGCAGAGTCAGTGAGGCAATGCAATCTGCTGGTCTTCCTTAGATAGAAAATGCTTTTACCATTCTCACTGTGGTACTTGTGTAAATGTGTGGTCTCCAGGTTGAATTCTGGGTTGCATTTACAACAAAATAAATACCTTAAAAAAATATCCTTAAAATAATACTATAGATCTTCCGCTAACTGAAATTAAACAAACCAGCTCTGCTGTTCCCAAAGATCTTCTGGTGATTGCAAATTTACAAACAACTCTGCTTTCGGTTCCTGCAGGTTTTCCCTATTCTCCTGGCTTCCTTCATTCTTCGGTTCTGCCTGATTAAGATGATCATATTAAAAGGGGAAATATAAATAACAGAGTAGTAGAGCACTTTATGTTAATAAATTGGGGAGTCTTGGAATAGTGGTTAGAGCAGTGCGCTTGTGTACTAAGAAGGTTGCAATACCTGGTTCGATCCCCAAAGCCTGCTCTCTGGGTACCTGAGAAAGACCCTTAACCCACACTGCTTTGCGGCCTTTTGAGAATTACATTTGGGTGGGTATCCACCTCAATGCCGTTCAGCACAGCAAATCCCATTTGACACATTGTCCTTAATCAAAGAGTGAATTTTTCTCCTGGTATGTGACTGGATGAAATGTCCCAGTCTCAGTAAGACCCTGGCTAGCTCTGTATCACTTTGTACATGGTACCCCCAATGTCCATATTCATTGACGTTACCATATAATCATTCAGATGGACTGACTCTGCTTTCTTTAGTTCAGCCTTCTTTTGGTCCTCTTCATATTTGTTCTCTTCATACCTTTTACAGGTAAGACATATGAGGGATCAAATCTTTGTAACAGTCCTTGAAGGCATCATCCTACTAATCTCTTCAGCCTTTGAGAGAAACAGACAGTAACAGTAACATACTTAGCAATTTTTAACTGTTTTAACTGTTTAAGCTATTTTTCACTGTTTTAATATCCAAGAAATAAAAGATAAGTCAACTTCCCTGATTACTGCTCTGAAAACAGTAAGGGAAGCAGCAGGAGCAGTACCTGTGGTTGTGCTTGGAGTGCAGATGACATAGTACTCACATGTGTTATTGCTGAACGTCAGCTCCTGAGCTATTAAGATTAAAATTCTGCCAGGATATTAACCAAGGCTCACCCTCCATGTCCCTGAGGAAAAAAACCTTTTGCTTCAAGACAAGACAGTCACAAAACTCTTTTAGTCAATCACTCACCCAGTCAACCAATCGCTTAGATGAACAGTGTGAATACATTTTTGGAAATTAGTGGATCTCTGTGGTGTAGATGTGTATGTGTCTATATCTATATCTTTGTAATGTTTTTGTGTCTCTATTTTAGATCTATGCATATGTAGCTAACTGTTCTAATTCAATTCTAAACTATACCTTTATGTACATTTTATTTCTCTTTAAACTGTAATGCAATAACATCACAAGCAATCTCCTCCTCTCAAAATCCACAGTTTGTACCTTTCAGACCCCTCACTACCTCTTAGATCTCCTTCAGATTAAAACCCTCTCATAATTCCTTAGATCATCTTCTTCCATCCCCCTTATTGCGTGTCCTTCCTGCCTCATAAGCATGAGGAGCAGAGCTTTCACCTGCTCTGCTCCCGAACTGTGGAATTCATTCCCTCCTAATATTTTTACTTGATACTGATACTTTACCTCTGTTTAAATAAAGACTCTTCTAAAAATTCAGGTATCCAAAACTCCAAACCTCCAGTGATTTCATTGTGCTGTTTATAATGTTGTAAATTGTTGATTTTGTGTTTTGTAAGGTGGCCTTGGGGGATTTGAAATGTGCTATATATGATGCATTATTATTGATGACAGCTTATTTTTCATAGAAATCGATAAAGCCATTTCTTTAGGTCTGCTCTGCAATTTTCCTTCTGATTAATTTGGCAAATTGTTTTTTTATTGTGGCTAAATGAATAGAATTGCTATTCTTAACTAATCTTGGATTTACCTATTAGATCCTATAAATCAGTTACCTAAACATCTCAGCTTTTTTAAGATGCTTAAAAGCATCTTAGTCATTTATGTACATTTAAGAATGTAATGGGAAAAAAAATGTAAGTCCTCTCAGTCATTCTACTGGAATTTAGCAAAAAGAAAAAAACTCGGTAAAGATGAAGGTGAAAATGAAACATTTTTTATGGAGTGTATTTAAATATCTCCTTTCCATTCTGTCCAAAACAAGGATACAGTGCCACAGGCAGTTGTTTTGATTTACATATCCATCGCAGGTTCCTCCATTGGAAACCATAAGAGTACCCAAAGTGCATGGGTCCAACATAAAACAAAAAATTTCTACATTTGCAGTATAAACAACAGTTGTCTTGTGATCAGTTACTGGTGCATAGTACTGAAAATCGACCACCAGGTGGCGCTGAATCACAAGTAAGCGGCACCTTTTGAAATTAAGGAAGAATTTTCAGAGAATTACATGGATGGCATGCACTACATATGACTACAGAGACAAATTGTTACTTATTTAACCTAAAACCCACTTTGTAAAAAAGATAGCAATTAGTATTAGTCATCTTTACCTGTATTATAATATTGTGAATACTGCTTTGCTTAATTTTTGTTAGCAATTTTTGGTTAATATAAAAACTTTAAAATGTCAATTCCACAAAATAGTATCAGCGCTGCCACTCTCTGGTTTAGAGGAGAACTGCTAGTTCCAGAGGTATTGACAGACAAGTGCCATACGGAGTCTTCACATTATGCCAGCCATTTAATTATGACATTCTGTTTATTTCTTTCCTGTTATCCTACACCCAAGAGTTTCCTTGTGTTAAATAATAGTATGATGAAAAATACCAATAGAGCATAATCTTTAAAAATGCATTGTTTATTGGAGAATGGATGAAATTATATTGCATAAAAAGAAACAGGATTATGCTCTTAAAATTTGAAGATGTTTTAGAAATGAACCCTTTGAGAATATAAACTCTCAAATCATAAAAAAAAATATATATATATTTATGTATATTTTACATATTGAAGGATTGGAATCATTTATTGCCTTTCTGTGCAGTTTCTGTTTCAGAGATGTGCACAGAATTTACAGCCAGCAATAATCATGTTAGTTAACTTTTAAGTGAAGCCCTGTCTGTCCAGAGAATTATCTTGATCTGCATTTTCCTCTTCTTTAGTATTGGTGAGGTCATAAGGTCTCTTCTGAAAAAATCTGGAAGGGAAAAGACGCATATTTAATAAGTTACTGATTTGTGAAAGTAAAACGCTGTCACCTTTTTCAATTTATGTTATGGAAAGGGAATTTTGTAAAATATGCTATAAATATAAAAATGCTATACTGTATATATATATATATATATACATATATAAAAAAAATATATAAAAAAAATATATATATATATAAAATAAAAATTGGGCAATCTATGCTCATAGTTCAATCAATCAATCAATCAATCAATCAATCAATCAATCAATCAATCAATCTCTTTATTTAGACACAATTATGGTCTTTAAACAGCCAAACACAAGAACAATAACAAAAAGAGAAAAATATTAAAAAATATATATATGTAATAAAATAATCAATCACTGACATATAAACTAAAGCGCCAATGATTCCACAAACTGGAGAAGAATCTCACTGAGATTTGAACAGGATTGTTCAGAGTCTGAATGATGCTGTTTGCAGAGTCTGTTAATCTACACATACATCTGTGCATAATGTTTCGAAGCACAGCAGCGCAGGTTGGTACACTGACATTCACAAACATCTGGCACTACACCATCGGGGCACCCTAAGCAGCATCCTCATGCCATCATTATAAGCAACCTGAAAGTTTATTCATACTGCTTTTCCTGTAATGTCGCCACAGGTGGGCTGTATACATTGGAGTACAGTATACTTTAAAAAGTGCAATTTTGACAGATGCTGAGCACATGGAGAAACTCCGAAGAAGAATATTAGCTTGTACCTATTGGGCCGGATCTATCAAAGGTTTGCGTGTATTAAAACGTGAGCTATTTCACTGCGCACGCTAAAATATGTACAAACTGATCTATCAACAGCGTGCTAAAAGGATTTGGTCTTTAAAATGTGCTAAATAGCGCCTCTGATCCATTTAGTACTTTTTCTGCAATGAATATGCAATATGGGGCGTTTACACGCTAAAGTGCGTCTTGTGGGAGG
>NW_015150489.1:1740467-1742871 GCF_000732505.1 Cyprinodon variegatus
AGCGCCAATGATTCCACAAACTGGAGAAGAATCTCACTGAGATTTGAACAGGATTGTTCAGAGTCTGAATGATGCTGTTTGCAGAGTCTGTTAATCTACACATACATCTGTGCATAATGTTTCGAAGCACAGCAGCGCAGGTTGGTACACTGACATTCACAAACATCTGACTGGCACTACACCATCGGGGCACCCTAAGCAGCATCCTCATGCCATCATTATAAGCAACCTGAAGTTTATTCATACTGCTTTTCCTGTAATGTCGCCACAGGTGGGCTGTATACATTGGAGTACAGTATGCTTTAAAAAGTGCAATTTTGACAGATGCTGAGCACATAGAGAACCGCCCAAGAAGAATATTAGCTTGTACATATTGAGTACAACGCTGCCTGCAAATGTCTTTATCATCAGACAGGTCAGCGGTGATGTAATGTCCCAAATATTTGACCTCATCAGTGACCTGGAGGATGCTGCCAGACAGAGTGAAGTCAGGAAAAGATAATTTAGTGTCTTCTTTGCTCTTAACAATCATGATGTTGCTCTTTTTTGTATTGTATTTACTGTCATGCTGTAACCCATACTGAGAGCAAACCCTTAACAGTTGCTGCAGACCAGCACTATATGGACAGAATATCACAAGATCGTCAGCATACATCAGGTTGTTTATGGTTTCGATTACCAACCCGACAGCCAGTCCTACATTGATTCAGCCGGTTAGATAAATCATCAATCATTGACAGCAAAACAGCAAAAAATCATGACGCAACACCAACCTTGACTGCGGCAATATTTTTAGGGGTTGAAATGAAATTATCGTAGCTAAATGCTCTGCTTTGCTCCTTTATATTTCTCTTTTAAACTTTACACAAATAGAAGCCAATAAGATTTTTTTTTTTACCATGGCTTTTTTGCATGCCTTTTACCTGTTTCCCCCAGTAACACATACTGCAGCTTGCATACATTCTGGGAAATTACAAAAATTCAAATTAGGAAAATAAACTGTAAATTACCATTATCAAATGTAATAATATTTTTCGGAGCTCTTTGATTGTGTGCTGCCAGAACTTTTGCTTTAACGTAGCTCACTGACTGGAATGCTGAATGCTCAAGTTTGACTTTTGGGCGGATAGGTATATATTTAGAAATGTTCCTAATTATATATGACACAACAAAAATACTTGAGTAACAGTTAAGCCATTAGCTGTTTTATTCTCAGGGTGTTTTCTGACTGGTTATGTAAAATGTTTCATTTTTGCACACAAAGACATGCTAACAACTAAAAGAAAAACAAAGAAACATGACAAAATATTTTGAGGCAGCCAAATCTTTCTTGAATTTGGTGTGATGTGCACAATGAGAGCATACAAGCTTTACACAGAAACACTTCACATGACAGATTGTGGTACTGCCCCTCCTTGGTAGTAAATCATAAGCTGTAGCATATAGTGCACAAAGACATTTTTGGCATGAGTCAGAAAACATGTTCTTACAGAATCAAAAACAGGTCATACATACTGTATATACTGTATATATATGTCTTTGGTGTTTTTGGTGTTTATTCAAATAAAACCCCAAAACCTCTGACCTACTACTAAATGAATGCCAATCAATTTAAATAAGGAGTAAGAGATGGTTTTCATTTACCCACTCCCACAGACTGCCACTCTGGGTCTCTGAGCAAGACCCTTAACCCTGATTGCTCTCCAGGTGCCCACAGTGGCAGCCCACTGCTACCCAAGGGGGTGAGTTAAATACAGAGGCATATTTATGCAATTTGAGATCAATAAAGTTCAATTACAATTATTATTACCCAGGAAAACTTTCCATGTGACTGATGGTGTCCAGCAGAGGAATTCCTAAGCTTTCAGGGAGAAAGAGGCTAATCAGTCCAGTAAAAGCTTTAAGACTTCCCATAAGGATGTAAGGCAGGAAACAGAATATGTTCCTGTGGTGGGACATAAAATAAAAAAATTCACACTACTAAATTATCTACACAAAACAACTAAAAAACAGAACATCTGTCACTTTGGGATATTCAATTTTTCTTTGTATCACAGAACCAGGAAAAAAATGTAAAACCTGATACTATGTCTAACCTCGTCTACTTCCTCCAACTCCATCTCTCTGAGCCTATCTCTTCTAGATTGGATTTCCCCCTGAAGTCTCCACGGTTACTGGTTTGTTTAGACTTTGTTTCCAAGTTTTGCTTTTGAGATTTTTGGATATTTGGACTCCTGGTTTTCAGTTTGTTTTGGACTTAGCTTTTGTGTTTGGATTTTTGATTTTCCTGCCTCTTTTTTTCAGTTCTCCTTTATTAAACCCACAAGATTATCATCTCTGCCTCCCTTCCTCTGCATTTGGGTCATCAATCCACAAACAAATCACCCATAGACACAAAATCAGA
>NW_015150489.1:1745246-1748592 GCF_000732505.1 Cyprinodon variegatus
TGGATGGATGGATGGATGGATGGATGGATGGATGGATGGATGGATGGATGGATGGATGGATGGATGGATGGATGGATGGATGGATGGATCTGACATGCTCAGTCAGGATATTGTTTTGAAGCAGAACATACCATTCAGATTGCTCTTGGAAGTTGCTTCTGTAATCATTTTCTAAGTTGCAATCTAAAGAGTGATTCAAATTCTTATTTTTTGAAACACAGAGCTGTTAGAAGTTTGTATTACTTTAAACCAGAACACCTACAAAGGGGGAAATGAGAACTGAAGGACTGTCTTACATACAAAAACATTTTTTAAATCAGTCCATATTTAGAGTAAAATATAGCAACTAGAGTAAGTATTAATCACACATCTACTGTTAAGACAATTTAAACAATACATTTAAATGTTTCAAAAATTCCATGTTTAAGTGCCCCGCAAATATACATAATCTGGCAGTGGCCTCTTATTTTCAATCTGCTCCTCAGTTGTGCGCAGTTCTTTCTTCTTTTTTTATTCAAGCTGGGCAAAGATTTCTTATTTTCATAAATAAGTTAAGTTTACAGACGTTGACTCCTATGCTGGCACCTATATATCTGTCTTCAATGCTATGAGTTTGTAACAGTAAGTTTTTAATTTTTGTTTTTGCTTGAGGCCATTATAATATACCTATGATAAATGTATCTTCGGCCTTTAAAAGCCATGGTATATTTTGTTAGTGGTAATTGGGTCATGCCCTTAGTACTTCATGTTTTGCCTGGTTGAATGATGTGGGATATTAAAAAAATATAACACCCTTTTGGGTCTGTTTAAGATCAAAAGTAGAACATAAACACATGTTCAGGATGAGAAAAGTAAAAAAAAAATTCGGTAAATACTTCAAATTATATAATTCAAAAATCTATTAAGCATCTTTAGATGATGTGTTTTGAATTGGCACTATAAAAATAAACTGAACTGAAATGAACCTTAAACGTACATTCAATCTGAAATACTCTTATCAGCTTCACATGAACAACCTGCAATGTTTCTCGTTCAACTCCCATCAATCAACTCGGGGGCCCCACCTTCTCCGAAGCCAATCATTTTTCAAGATCCCTTTAATCTCGCTCCTGGCCCAGCTTCCCTCCCCCGCATGCAAGCAAACTGACACCCACCTCCACCACATCTCCTCCCTCATTCTCAGTCCCATTCATCCTCTGGTTTATTCCACCACCAGTGTCCAAGCCCCGTGGAAGGGCTTCTCTAATCCTTTTCTAGGTTACTCATCCAAGTGTATGTCAATTCACAGCATCAAAGTCTTCTGCTAGGGCCTGAGTGCCAAATAACTTATTTCATTTATGTCTTAATCTGCTTCTGTCTCTTTGAACTCAAGTCGGTCTTGGCAGATGGCCACGCACACTGAGGCTGGTTCTGCTGCAGGTTTCTTCCTGTTAAAAGGGAGTTTTCCCTTTCACTGTCGCTATATATATGCATGCTCAGTACGAGGAATTGCAGAGAGTCAACAAGTCCTTGCAATCAGCTGTTTTTTCTTAGATACAAATATTTTGAATAGAATTATTTTGTTACCTGTAGAAATAAATTTTATATTTTATAATTGCAACTTTTCTATGAGTCTCTGCAGGTTAAATTGAATTTTGATTCCTGCTAAAGGTGTCAACACTGTGGATGTTTTTATATATTATTGGCCATGTGATATTGTAATAGGCGCAACAAAACTTCTTTGATCAAAGTATCAGTGGGTTTGTATGCATAGCTGCTAAAACAACACCAGTAGACTAACCAGACAAGCCACATTGTGACAGAGAGCGATCGAATGTTTGGAAAATGAAGAAGGTCACAGATGTTGTGGGCCTTGTTTTTTTCATTCTTGCCTCCATCCTGTGAGAAAGCAGAGCATTAGGAACAGAAAACATTTCTTAGGTAAAACTTATTGTAACGATCTGGAGCCAGAGTTAATGAAATAATTAATATGAGGGCTTAGCCTCTATCTTATCACCTGCACACATTGTACATGAGTATAGATTTGTCTCGTATTAGATACTAGTAGATAGTTGCCCTTTCTTCAAAAACAAAAGAAGAAAAAAATTACAGATTTTTAAACTCTACATTTATTTTTTCTTCCTATAATTTTCAATCTCTAAAAAATTTAAAATAGTGGTGCTGTATGTAAAACAGGATCTTTGTAAACCTAATGATGGTCTTGCAAAGCTTTTCATAAGGAGAAAAGTCCTGCATTCTTTGGGGGGCATTGTTTTACTACTTGTTTTCACATATTCTTTGAATATTATCAGAGGCTGAGTCAGATTCAATAGAGAATCTTCAAGCACTAAAATAAATCATCTATTGGTTTTAGATCTGGCTCTGAATGAGCCATTATCATACACACGGGCTTTGATCCAGCCCATATCTGCATCTCTGGCAGTATATTAGGGGCTGTTACTTTAAGGTCTAGGAATAACCTGATTTAGCTCCATCTCTCCTTTTAGAGCATGTCTTTACAACCTCTGGCCCCAGCTGATAAAGGCACCCCTATCATACTGTGGTAAACACCTGTAACTAGACAAAACATTCACTTAGTACATTACAAGCGTACATATACAAAAAATGTATAGTAATTGGTACATTTTCCAAATATTACGGCTGTAGGACAGGGAAATTTGATTCATATAACAGGACTATAAAGTAATAAAAAATTTTGGTTTACTTTGGTTATTGTATCTAATATTTTATATTAGTATCTAATATTATTTGTTGGCTAAAGATGAGAGCTGGAAGGAAGGAAGGAAGGAAGGAAGGAAGGAAGGAAGGAAGGAAGGAAGGAAGGAAGGAAGGAAGGAAGATATCAACAATGATATAAAAGTATTATCACCGCAGTATGCGATCATGTTTGTTCTGCCTTACTGCTTATGTTGCTGTTTTATGTTGTGTCCTTGGAGATTCTGAATTTCCAATAAATCAAGGTATAGATCAGACTGGGGAAATGTTGCACATGTAAACGTAGCTAATGTTCGTTTATTGTCGCCACATGAAGTACGGTTGTGCTTTATGAAATAATTGCAGGCCTAACTTTTGTATTAGTGTTTAGGGTCAAGCTGCTGTTGTGGGAAGTTTTCTAAGGAATTAAAAGTAAAAAAAAAAGCGAAGCTCATATTGCTTTTGATCCCACTCCTCATTGATGCCCTTTGAATTCATCAGTGTTGGGCACGTTACTTTAAAAAAGTAATTAGTTATAGTTACTAGTTACTTCTCCCAAAAAGTAACTGAGTTACTAACTGAGTTACTCCACAAAAAAGTAACTAGTTACTAGTAAATGTAACTATTGCGTTACTTTTGCGTTTCTCGCCCC
>NW_015150489.1:1749117-1767042 GCF_000732505.1 Cyprinodon variegatus
GTGTCTGCAATGGTAACTGCGTTATAGTTACAGTCAAAGTAATTAGTTAGATTACTCGTTACTAAAACAAGGTAACGGCGTTAGTAACTTTCAACGCCATTAGTCCCATCACTGGAATTCATTCATTACTTTATCTGAGTTCATGATAAAGTAATGAGTTCATGCGATAGAACCTGGCACCCTTAATCTTATAACACAAGTAGTTCATTGAGCACATTCTGCAAATCAAGAAAGTCCTAATTAAATAACATACAAACGATGAAAACAGACTCTCATGTAAAAATGGACGTATTTCATCTACTTTAAGCCAACAGAACCAGGGAGAGTGGTAAGAAGAGAGGAGGGGATATGGCTTTGTTTGTGAAAAAATAGGTGGTGTAACTCTGAACACCTAGCCATTAAAGAAAAGCTCTGCAGCAGGACATTCAGCTGCTGTCAGTTAGCATGAGGCCAAATTATTTACCCCAGGAATTTACACACATTATTGTGATAGCTGTGTATGTTCCTCCCTCTGTTATGCAGCAACAGTCTTTGATGTCCTGCACACTACCACCAGCACACTCCCAACACAGCACCCACAGGCTCTTTTTCTGATCTCTGGGGACTTCTACCATGTCTCCCTGTGTATGCCAACACTAAAGCCGGGCGTACACTGTGCGATTTTCGGGGCGATTTTCCAGTCGTGCGAGAATATTTCAATCGGACCGAATTTCAGCCTGATCGTGCGTTGTGTAGTGTACAGGGAGTTAAGAGGGGTGATCAGCCCACACCACCACCTCCCAATCAGGAATCGTGAGGTTGGGAGAAAATCAAACAAGTTTGATGGCAGAAGCATTGCAGGGATGCAATGAGTGAAACGCAGTTCTGTCTTTAAAATTGACAGACCGTAGAAGACACGTTTGCTCAGCCATGTCTGATTTATACTCAGAAACCAGGTCGTCTGCGTGTGTCTCTCAGTGAACGCCAATGTGCCCCTGCCCCCTCCGCAGACACTCTGCTGCACCTCTCCAAAATTGTAAGTGACCGCAGACAGTGCCGCAGACAGGAGGGCTCTGATTGGTCAAATCTACATCCGCTCTACACTACACTATTTAATGTTTGGTAGCATACCAGCTAGTTTGTGATTGTCCCTCTTGCGTTGTGCCGTGGAATAACATAGCTCAGACCCCGCTTCAATATTGGGCATAAACAGACTCGGACTGGGAACGATTTTCGGCCCTGGCATTTATCCATCTACACCGGCCCACTTACTTATTGGGAAACATCCCAATCTGGCAACAATGCACGTAAGATGGGAAACATTAGCCTTTCTATGATAAACCCCATCATACAACGCAACATATTTTTGCAAAATATCCGAAAATAAATTAGCAAAAAATAAGAGGAACATTGTAGTTTGGTTTAAAGAAAGCATTTTAGTTTTATTATAATTTAGTTTGTTGCAAGAATTTTACAGTTTGAAGAAATAGAAAATTACAACATACATCAACCGTCACAAGGTTGTGCATGAAAAGGAAGGGCTTTATATAATGCATGCATCATTTAGGTAGTTAACATTGTATTACTTCTTGAGCTCTTGAGTTATTTACTGTCATGGGTAAGTGCTTCGGCTGGAGAGTAAGCGTTAGGGCCGGCCCTCGCACGCTGAAATTAGGACCGGCACACAAGGCAAATGCCCGGTATAACAGATTACCAGTCTGAGCCTGCCGCATAAATCAAAAATATCTGCGACAAGCTCACTGCGGCACACTGCTGCAGGAGTATAACCAGTCTTAAAGGAGGCATACAGCTCATCAACTCTCCCTCCCCTGGCGAACTCTGACAACAGTCTAGTTTATCTCCAGCCAGTGTACAAACCCCTGGTGCGCAGAGAACCAGTTGTGAAACGAACAGTGATGAGATAGTCCGTGGACGTTTTTGTGAAGGAAGGAAGAGCTCTATGCTCTTAATCAACAGGATATTAATAGTATCACAGACTGCATCAACAATTACATCAACTTCTGTGTGGACAACACTGTGCCTATCAGAAAGTTTAATCACTTCTCCAATAACGAACCATGGATCAACCCTGAGATAAAGGTACTGCTAAAAGAAAAGAGGAGATCCTTTAAATCAAGGAACAAGGAGGAGTTGAGAGCAGTGCAGAATGAACCGAGGAAGAAAATCAGGGATGGGAAAAACAGCTTCAAGAAGAAAATGGAGGATCAGCTGCAGCAGAACAACATTAGAGGGATCTGGAAAAGCCTGAATACAATCTCAGGTCAAAATCAGAATACCCAGGCTGCTGGAGACTTGAAATGGGTTAACAATCTGAACCAGTTTTTCAACATGTTTGATCAACCACCCACTCCTCTCCCAGCCCAGAACCCACTGCTGTTACCTTCACCTTCTTCAACGACTGACTACTTCACACCTCCCAGCTCCAAACCATCACCCAACCCCGCCAATCCAAAGAATTTCATCACACAGCCCACCACCTCCCTCGCCATCTTGTCGTTTTCAACAAAACAGGTGAGGAATGAGCTGCAAAAGCTCAAGGTGCGAAAAGGCTACTAGTCCAGATGGCATCAGCTCCAGGCTTCTGAGATCAGACCCGGGCTGGCCATAGGGACAACCGGGAGTATTCCCGAAGCACCGGCCTGGGATTGGCCTGCTTGCCTGCATCTCTCCCTCTCTTATTTTTTTGGGGGGTATTTTACGTCCGCCGGTGCAGCGACAGCGTGCCCCAACAGTCCGTATCAGCCACACAGACAGCAGCGTGTGGAGGAAGGGGGGTTTGACATGTGTCGGGTGCCGGCTGCTTTGATTTGTGTAGGTAGCGATCGGTGCAAGTAAGTATAAGGTAATGGACTCTGTCTACGAGTCTACTAGATATACATTTATATTTTATATAAATATATTTTATTATATTTTAATATATTTTATTATATTTTATCTTTTTTTTTTTTTTTTACAAAGGAACTCATTAACTGATGAACAGACCTCTTCTTATCTACAGCTTCCAAACAACATTTTTAACATAAAAAAACATTAAAACAAACAAACTTACCTACCAGAAAAGAGGGAGATAAACGCAACCTGCCAACATGAAGTGACTTGAAGCAACCTCCAGTCTCTGAAGAAGAATGCCAGCAGGGGTAGAAGCATATAGCCCACAGCTATAAGAACAAACACACCCCTGCAGTGGAAAATAATGTTCGGTCCATTGGGCCTAAAAGTTCTGCTCCTGAATAGGAAATTTAAATTCATGTTACATTTATGCATATTTTGGGATAATGAAGACTAGACTGGAAATAATACAAAAGACATACTGTACCTAGAACAAATGCAACCAGATAGTTGGAAATTTGCTCTAGTCCAAGAAGAAAATATAAAGCAACAAACATGACCCAGCTTGAAAAGAAAATCTGAATCAGTGTCGTCACAACCTGTAGTGCCATGGTCGCAAACATTATTGGTTTCCTTCCAAATCTGAAATTAACACAAAGCAGAATCAATCAACTTGTGGGTAAAACAATGATAGTCTGTATAGAGTGGCATTGTTGTGTAATGAAGATTAAAAGTACAAATTCCTTCATCTGTACTGCCACTTTTATTATATACAGACAGAAGAACACTCAGAAACATCCAGTTTTTTGGAAAAACCTGGTTACAAATAGGTTACTTCATGCAACCCACGATTCTGTCACCTGACATCCCAAAACACCTGGATTTAGCAATTACATGGTAAGACAAATAATTTCATTTCAATCAAATTCATCTTTTGATCTAAATATTATAGTAGTGCCAAACAGACAATAAAAAATAAGTTTATCAAGGCTGTTGGAAATATTTCTGTATCTGTGGAAGCATTTTTTATTTATTGTTTGGTGATGGTTTTCAGGGCCGTTGGATTATTAAGTAAATTTCTCAGCACATCAAACTAAATCGAAAATTTTACCGGTTTACCTGGTCAGTTAATTCAAATAAGACCAGTTGTTTTGAATACACTAGTACCATCCCTGTCCTCTGATTCTAAATTGTGAAACTCATAGATTAAACCCAATATAAAGTGATGTGGAATACTTTAAGATATAATTGTTAGGAATCCAATTTGTGTGGTCTGTTTTTGTGGTTGTTTGTGTGTTTTTCTCCCTCCACCACCAGGTGGTCCCCTGTCCTCGTTGGCCCTCCTGCACACCTGTGGCTCGTTGGATCATTATCTGGAGGAGTATTTTAGCAGTGACCTGTCACTACCTCGAGGCCAGAGTGTTTGCCAGTTTTGGTTAGCTTTCCTGTGTTACTGGATTCCTGGACCTTCTCTCCCCTGGAAGGAAAAACCGAGTTACACTGAGCAGGGGAAAACCTCCACATATTCTGTTCAAGTACCCATCAGAAATCCGAGTGACAGTCCACTCCATTACTCCTCCTGGTCCAACGCGTGCCTCCAACGTGTGCAGTATTCTCTGGATTTACCACACAATCTGGATTCAGGGACTAACAAGCCCCCCCTCAGACGTGAGTCCCATCCTTACAAAATCTAAGAGCCTCCAAGATTCCCACGGCACCTGATCCAGCCTCACTCCCTCTCTAGTTCTCCTATTGCTGATCACTAACCCGTTGTCTCCGCCACAGGGGATTTCCTGACTGTCGGGTTCATTTTCTTAAGAAGAACTGAAATACAGACTTATCGATATTATTCCTGCAGGAAGGAGAGACAGTTGAACCCCAGACTCAAACATACTGTCTCCCACTGGACGTCCTCCGCAGAGCATTTTATTAACAGAACATGACACATGGTTACAAACAGAGTATTGTTCTGACAGAACAATTGATCAGTTCATGAAGACAGAATGCTCCATCAGAATGACAGGATGGCAGGATGGTCTCCTGACTGAATCATGAGACAGGAGTGGAGCATCCCCTTGCACAAATGTTTCATAAGCACACATTAATTTTATAATCATCATTGAATAAACCTGACACTGACTAAGAGCCGCCTGCACGTTCCCTGTGCCTCAGTCATAAATAAAATCCGTTGCATTCCACTGACCTGTCTGAGTTGTTTCCTGGGTCCAATTTCCTGTACGTTACAGGTTATGCCCCATGATGCAGTTTCTTTGAAGTTTGTCAAGCTGCTATACTGGTTGTGACGCAGGTGGAGACAGGAAAATACAGAACCTGAATCTTCCCCTCCTTACACAGTCAGGCAGCAGTCTGTCACTTTAAAATGAAGGGTACAGCTCCTCTCACCTGAAGAAGCAGACTCAAGCCACATGAACAGCTTCACGCACTCACCTGCAAAAGCCTGAGAACGCAGTCATAGCTTGTAAGCACTCTGATGGAGCAGTTTCTGTCAAGGGTTTGTTCCCTGTCTTTGCAGATGAAGTTATAATTAAGACTGCACCAATGGGTATTGTTAAGAGGTGAGATGTTTGAATAAGACTGACGTGACTACATGGCACGTCCACAGCTACAAAGTGAAAGTTTGGTTTAAAGTGAATAAACAATCAACCCTACTGTACAGCCAGAAAGATTTTGATGTTGACGAGAACATTTTTGTTGTCCAATTTAAACATGTCACACAAGTAGAAATCACACTAAAAATCTATAAATGGGATCAAATGCGAATGGAGCAGGTATGGAAAGCCAAATGTGCCACATATTTTATAAATGGAAAAACTGGAAAAATCTCTATATGTAAATGTAAACATTGAAATCTTACTTGAGATGCATGTATTAAATAAATAAATAAATATACTTTTTTAATAAACAATTTAATGTTTTTCACATTTAAATTAAATATGTTACTCTAGTCAGTTCTTTAGATTTTGTCCCTGGCCCATCCAAGCCTGTCAGCAGGCCTGGTTGTAACCTTTGTCTAATTTGTTTCACAACTCACAGGGCCTGATCTTCAAGAAATTTGCATACTAAAAGGTGTCAAAATAGTTTGCACGCACAAAGCTGATCTTCATACACGGTAAATACTGTTACTAGAACTCAAAGTTATGAGGCAATCAGTTACATCAAAGTTTCTAAGCTGATCAAATTCAAATCACAGATTACCAGAAATTACTTTCTTCGTACTTCTCCATTAGATTTCACTTCATAAAATTGTTAATTACGGAAACTCAAAACATTTCAGTACTGCTATTTAAAGTTTTTTTTTTAAATGAAATCAAATGTTTTCATTTGCAAGGAGTTTATTTTTATGTTAATGTTTGTTTTGTTTCTTTACCCTTAATTGGTGAAGATTCTCATTCATCCAGGTCACAGTCAGTCCAAAAAAGTTAAAAAACAATCCACTGGAAACAAAGTCCAGTGGATTGTTTTTTGACTTTATTGGTTTACCCTTAACTTTTAAGGGTTTGCTATGAGTTGTTGTGGGAAGAGGAGGATGCCGAAGCCATCCCCTGTGTTCTTTGTTTTGCTCTTTGTTTTTGGCTTCTTCTGGAGCCTCTTTTTGCAACTTACTTTGCATCCAAAGTAAGTTAAAATATCCAAGTTCATTTTTTACATGTAAATGCCGTAAAAAAAAAAAAAAAGTAAGTACGTCAAACTTAATTATTCTAACTTATTTACTCAAAAAATTTCAGGTAATCAGTTTCCACAAACTTTTTAACTATTCTGAGCTTATTCAGGTTTACTGTGACTCACTCATGATGTTGCAGTGCTAGTCACACCCTTTGCCAACTCATCCATTGAAAATAGGATATTATTGTCAAAATCTACATAAGTAATTCCTTATTACAGTTAACCTCTTCTTTATAATGTTTTTTTTTAAATACAATTATTAAATACACAAATAATTCAGAAACTGAAATTTAAGTTAAATACTCAAAAGAAAAAGATATGTTGTGTTAACTCACACATTTTATTTATGAGAAATTTTTGAAAACAATGAATTTAAATTATTCACTCTAATTTCTTTAAAAAATTTGGTGGTAAGTAATTAATTTGAACTCACCTTCTGCCATTTTATTTATTTTTTTATTCAAACTATTGAGTTAAATAGAAAATCTAACAAAATATATTTAAATTAAAAGTATCTAACGGCATGGGTATTAACTTGTTCATATGCTGTTTTCATCTGTAAACCTAATTTAAGACCAGCAATTTCCCTTTATTTAAATATGTTTGTTTATATATCAATTTTACATCAATTAAGAGATCTAAGCCTCTTTGACATATTTAAGTCTTTGTTAAATAACCAGTTATGCACTTGCATGGCAGTTGTTCAAAGAAGAACAACCCCTAAACTGGATGTAGTTTTCTTACACTAATCACACACCAATAGCACGAACCAAATAGATTGGGGCTTATGGTGGGGAGGGCAGCATGTCCTTAGCCATGTTTGAGTGCAGTTTGTTTTCCTCCAAGTTAAATGTAACGGTTACATCCATCACAGAGGTAATGCAGGGCTGCATCCTTATGGTGAGAGCTGAAGTAAAGGGATTCAGCTTTATTTTCATTAATATATATGCAACAAACCAAGGCCATAAGGGGGAAGAAATTTTAAAAATATTGAAAGATTAACTAAATCATATTGGTACAGGAGAGTTTATTGTATTGGGTGGTGACTGGAACTGCTGCACTGATTTTACATTAGATAGGACTGGAGAGGAGCCACATATTCAGTCCTCCTCATTTCTGTCTCATGTCTTTAAAAAATTATTTGGTTGATGTGTGGAGAATGAAACACCTAGCCTGACGTAGTCCGACTCAATTCTAGTCAGAATATGAGTCTGATACTGCTCCATAGAGCTGTGATTATGGGGCGTGTTTCGAACGAACCAGGAAAAAAAATGCCTCTGCACTCAATTGGATAGACCTACAACCAATAAGAGCAACGGAGTGCGTGACGTATGTTTAGCGAGGCATAGTTGTTGTCCACAAAAATCAAAGCGTGCAGTTGCACGCCTAGAATAAGAAGATGAGCCTTGATCGCGTTTCTCTGTTCCTCTTTTAAAATTAATTTGCTGTCGATATCTTCTAGAACAGACCTAATAGCAGAATCTACTCACCTAAACTCTCCAGCGGCAGCCATTATTGTTGTCACCCAAGCGCGCATTGGTCACGTGGTTGATTACGTTACTGTTGGTCATCTGTCCATCATCGTATAAAGCCCGCCCTGACAATTTGATTGGATCGCCTGACAGTGGGCGATAATACTCGCGCTACTATGGAGCAGAGCCAGACCGAACTTCCCCGACCTCAAACTTTGTGGGCGGGACTAAGTTCGGACTGGCACCCAGGCTATGAAACACCCTCCAGATAGGCAGTATACTTGGGTCAAAATATTAGAGTAAGAGCAGATAGACTGGACAGGTTTTATCTACCTGCTTCTTTTCTTGCAGAAGTTTTAGCTGTCAGATCTTCCCAGTAGTTTTTACAGACCATCATTTAGTCTTAATGGAGCGGTCTCTCATGTACAAAACAAAAATTTCATTTTGTACTTGACATTTCTATAAAAGTGCAGCAGTGATCAAAATGTAAAACGCATTGATATGGTCAGTTTGATGCAGAGACTGTGACATGATTTAGAGTTTTTTTAACATTCAACTTTTTTTAATTTTTTTTCTTTTGTTTTTAACATTCAGCTGTCTGATGGTGGTAGGGAACAAGCTGTTTCGGAATCTACTGGATCTGCATTGATTGTTGAGAAGCCATTTACAATTGGGATGATGCTATCAGCCTTGCAAAACTATACATTTTTTTGCAAAGTGTGTCTGTAAATTCGGCCAGATGCTTTTAGCTCCGGAATACAATCATAGAAATGGATTAAGCCATTTCTTTTCGTCTGCTCTGCATTTTCCTTCTGATTAGTTTGGCAAATTTCTTTTTCTTTTTTTGTCGTTTCAAAATCATTAGCATTGCTCATCTTAACTCATCTTGAATTTATCTATTAGATCCCTATTAATGAATGACCTAAACATCTCAGCTTTCTTAAGATGCTTAAAAGCATCTTAGTCTCTTATGTAAATTTAAGAATATAAAGACAAAAAAAAATATTTAAAGTTCTCTAAGTCATTCTACTGGCATTTAGCAAAAATAAACTAATTTGCTAAAGATGAAGGTGAGAATATTTTTTTTTCTAGAGTGTATTAAATATCCTCTTTTAATTGTATTAAGGTGATTCTGTCCAAAACAAGGAAACAATGAAAACTATCCACCCAAACGTTTTATTTATTTAAATTTTTTTTTTCAGTCTATGCTGATGAGAAATCCCAACCAGAAAAAACCTAATCACAATTGTATACATTGATGCTGTTTAGAGTAATGTATGATTCTACATAATACATACAGTAAATTAGCCTGGGTGCCATTCCGAACTTAGTCCCGCCCACAACGTTTGAGGTCGGGAAGTTCGGTCTGGCATTGCTTAATAGTAGCGCGAGTATGCACGCACAATATCTGGCGGGCCAATCAAATTGTCAGGGCGGGCTTTATACGATGATGGACAGATGATCAACAGTAACGTAATCAACCACGTCACCAAAGCGCGCTTGGGTGACAACAACAATGGCTGCCGCTGGAGAGTTGAGGTGTGTAGATTCTGCTATTAGGTCTGTTCTAGAAGATATCGACAGCAAATTAATTTTAAAAGAGGAACAGAGAAACGCGATCAAGGCTAATCTTCTTATTCTAGGCGCGCAACTGCACGCTTTGATTTTTGTTGACAACAACTATGCGTCGCTTAACATACGTCACTCACTCCGTTGCTCTTATTGGTTGTAGGTCTATCCAATTGAGGCATTTTTTTTCCTCGTTCGTTCGAAACACGCCCCATAATTACAGCTCTATGGAGCAGTATCAGACTCATATTCTGACTAGAATTAAGTAGGACTACGTCAGGCAAACAGTAAATAGGTTGAGCAGTGCTTTCTTGTCTTTACAGAAATTGCTCTTATATGACTGCAGAGAAAAATTCTCCCTTATAAAACCTAAATCCTACTTTGTAAAAGAGCAAGTGTTTAGTCTTGGTCATCTTTACCTGGGGTATATATTTGTGAATACTGTTTTTCTGTATTTTTGTTGTCAATTTTTAGTTCGTATACCAACTTTAAAATGTAAATTCCACATAATATTATCAGCGCTGCCACTCTACTTTAGAGGAGAACTGCTAGTTCCAGAGAACTGCTAGTTACTCTGCGTGGCACCTGTCTGCCTGTTTGTTTGTCTGTCTGTCTACTTGCCTGTCTGCCTACCTGACTGCTCAGGTCCTCTGAGCATGAGGGTTTTGTGCAGTATTTTAGCTGCTTAGCTGTTCCTAGTACTGCAAACTTTTGCACTAAGATGTCCGATGTTTCTCCAGGTACCTGTTTACGCTACTTCCCCAGTATATGGGTTACTTTACCCTGATGACCATGTGCACTTCAGTTGTCTTCACCTTCAGGCTCTTTCTGGTTCTCCCCTGAATATTTGGTATTTCTTCAGTTTCTTGTGTTTTTTTTTTTTTTTTTTTCCTGATGTTTCCATCTTCTGGGAAGGCCACATCAATCACCACAGCTGTCCAGCTTGTGTTCTACACAGATGTTTCTGTACATTTATCCAGCCATTTGGTTATGACATTCCCTTTATATTTTTCCTGCTATCTTACACCCAAGAGTTGCCTTGTGTTTCTGAGACCTTTTTTCATAGCCTTATGATTGATATGTTGTTGTTTATGTATTTACAGAGTGTATGTTCAACAGACATCTTTACATTAGAAAACATGTGCATTTTAAGTAACTTCATCATTAGCCCCACTGAATTTACTACTACTAAATATATTTTTTTTTTTTATTGGTATAATTAAACTTAATACCAAAAAATATCCATGGGGCATAATATTGTTTACAAATCCATTATTTATTGGAGAATGGATGAAATCATACTGCATAAAAGGCTTTTAAAATTTGAAGATGTTTTAGAAATGAACCTTTTGAGTATATAAATTGTCAAATTATAAAAAATATATGTATACTCTACATATTGAGGGATTGGAGTTATTTATTGTCTTTCTGTGCAGTTTCTGTTTCAGAAATGTGCAAGAATTTACAGCCAGCAATAATCATGTTAGTTTTTAGTGTCCAGAGAATTATCTTCATCTGCATTTTCCTCTTCTTTAGTATTGGTGAGGTCATAAGGTCTCTTCTGAAAACATCTGGAAGGGAAAAGATGCATATTTAACAGGTTACTGACTTGTGATAGTAAAACACTGTCACCACTGCAAACACTGTTTTAAATTTCTGTTATGGAATGGACATTTTTTAAAATATGCTATAAGACTGAAAAATATATAAAAAATATATAAATCTGTGTATATATTGTATACTTTGGTTAGATCTCTAACTTTTTTTCAGTGAACTTTTTTTTTCTAATGCTATTTTTGTAAATTTGATACTAAGATTTAAGGCTATACTGCAATGTTAGATAATTGCTGTTTGACTCATTTAATATACAGGTTTTATGTGAATCTTGACAGATTTTTGTTTATTGTAATTAGGTTTACCAAATTATATGAATGAGGCTCATTGCCACATTAAAGGCTGAGATGGCCTAAAGTATTTCTAAATGTTTATTTTCTACAGAAATACACTATGGGCAACCTACAGCCAAACATCATGGTGCAACAACGTTGATTGTTGCAATATTGTTAGGGGTTCAAATGATTATAGCTAAATGCTCTGCTTTGCTCCTTTATATTTTTTTCTAACTTTTCACAAATAGCAGCCAATAAGAATTCATTCATCAAATTTTTTTGTGTCTTTTTTTTAACATTGGCTTTGTTAGAGCTCTAACGTCTTAGATAGTCAATATTTTACCTGTTTCCTTCTGTAACAATTACTGTAGTTTGGATAAATTCTGGGAAATCACAAAATTTAAACTGGAAAGATAAATTGTAAATTTCCTATCAAATGTAATTATATTTTTCTGAGCTCTTTGCATTAACGTACCACACTGACTGGAAAGTTTTTCAATCAGTTTGGTTGTGGGATGGATGGGTATGTATTTAAGAATGTTGCTAGTTAGTTATGACACAACAGAGGTACTTGTGCAATAGATCAGCCCGTGGCAGTTTTATCCTCAGGGTCTATTCTGACTGGTGATGTTAAACAGTAAAACATTTTAATGTAAATGTTGGCTAAAAATAGTGCTCAGACATTTTTGGCATCAGTCAGAAAACATGTTGTAACATGTTTGCTGTAACAGGACATATATACTGTATATACCCCTGAGTCTAATTTTTAACTTTTGTCTTTGGGATTTGTTTTACCTAAACATTATTTAAAAATATCTGAGTACAATAACACAGATTTGGTGTTTTATTTAAATAATGCCCTAAAACATCTGACCTACTACTAAATTAATGGCAGTTAATCTAAAGAAGAAGTAAGAGGTGGTTTTCATTTACCCAGGAAAGCTCTGCATATGGCTGATGGTTTCCGGCAGAGGCATTCCAAAGCTCTCAGGGAGAAGGAGGCTAATCAGTCCAGTCAAAGCTGTGAGACTTCCAATAAGGATGTAAGGCAGGGAAACAGAATATGTTCCTGTGGTGGGACATAAAATAACAGATTTCACACAACTAAATTTTTCTACAGTCACAGAAAAAGAGTTTCTAAAAACAACTAAAAACAGAACATCTGTCATTTTGGGAGATAACATTTTTCTTTGTATTAAAGACCCAGGACAAAAAATGTAAAACTTGATGCTGTCCAGCATGTATGAGGCATCGAATGAATGTTCCAGGGGTGCTGAGTTTATCCTTCCAGACTTTCAGACTGTTCCTGATCATCTGGTCAGTAAGGTACTCAACCACTGTCACAAATCACACCTGTTCTGTTACCCTGGGGTCACTAAAACTACCCAAGTTGTTCAGACAGTTTTTGTTGCCCACCCTAATCTCAGACATAAAGGTGTTTGTTGTAACCTGTACCCAGTGCAATCAAGCCAAGAGGTCTAGACCACCTCCCTCTGGATAACTATGACTGCTTTCTGTGCCCTTGGCCTTGGTCCACATCTCCATGGACTTCATCACTTGCTTGCCTGTCTCTGAATATAACTCTGTCATTTTCACCATGGACAGATTTTTGAAGATGGTTCACCGGTTCCTCTAATGAAGCTTCCCACTGCCAAAGAAATGGTAAAATGACCTGTACTTATATAGCGCTTTTTCAAGTCAAGAGACTTGACCAAAGTGCTTTATACTACATTCAGTCATTCACCCATTCACACACACACTCAGACACTGATGGTGGCAAGATACATTGTAACCACAGCTGCCCTGGGGCTCACTGACAGAAGCGGGGCTGCCGTACACTGGTGCCACCGGGCCCTCTGACCACCATCAGTAGACAATGCAGGTGAAGTGTCTTGCCCAAGGACACAACAACACTGAAAGTCGGAGCCGGGGCTTGAACCGTCAATCCTTCGATTTCAGGGCAAACTCCTACTGTACATCCGACGCCACTGTCGCCCCTATATCCCCGAATTCAGCGATAGAAATGTACAATATTATCTCAAAAGAGGTTTTTAATTTACATGCAATCCCCACAGACATCATTTTGATAGGGGGTCCCTAATTCGTGGCTCAGGACTGGAAGGAGTTCTGTTCTCTGCTGGGGATCTACTGTATGTTAGCTTGTAATCTGGTTTGCATCCTCAAACGGATGGAAAAACCGACTGGGCCAACCTGGAGGTCGAAACAAATCTCCCCTATTTTCTGAGTCAGATTTCACCAGATAGGAACAAAACTTACCCTGTGTCAAGCATGAGATTAACCCCCTGCCTTCTAGTACCACTGGTCTTTCTCCTTGCTATGTTGTTTTTGGATTTAAGCCACCAATGCTCACCTTACAAAAAAAGGATGCCAAAGTTTCTTCTGTCTGATTAGCAGGCACGAGGTGCCAACGAGTCTCGAGAAGAGCAACAAGAACCACGTGCAGGATGTTAGAGGTTCAGTCTCATGCCACCAATCTTCATTGCCTGCCACTACCACATTACGGAGTAGGTCAGAAGGTGTGACCCTCCACCCAGGACCATAATCTTCACATTTTTGACAAAGAAAACAAGTGGTTTGAGAGGGGCGTGAAGGAAGCTATCTATGATAAGAGAGAAAAACAACCTTAAACAGAGGGGAGGACTAAGATTTTTAGCTCCCATAAACCTATAATTCAGTGATAGAGTAGATCCCTGCAAGCTATCATTGCAACCCCACCCTGATACAGGGTTACAGAACACCTCGCCTGTTCAGCCAAGCCAACAATTCCCGCTAACAACCCTCATTTCAGAGACACAGACAGGTATCGGACATTGCAGGCTAACAAAGCACCCAACGACTGCCCATGCCCAAGGGGCGGACCCGTTTGTCCTGTTCAATTTGCATGTTTTCTGAGCCAAACTAAGCCCTGGTTTTTGGTACACTCTATAAAGCTTTGAACTCAATGCTATTCCTGACATTTTAATTCTAAAAAGCTACCTGGATGGGAAGGGAAACGTCTTCAAACTTGGGAACAAAGTCCAGTGGATCGTGGAATGATTATGACCTGGACGACTGAAAATCTACACCAGCTTACTGGGGAAGCTATGGAATGGAAGACGGAAATCCAAAGTGACACAAATTCAACAAATAAAAAGTGGTAATATTTATTTTAGTAATAGTTGAAGTTTTATTGTAACTAGATGCATTCATCAAATTTATCTGTATACATGATTTCTTTTTCTTTTTTTATTCAGTCTGGTATTTCATGATCATGCACTGGAGATGTAACAAATTAAGTTAATCTATGTGCCTTACAAATCAAAGTCATTTGTCTTACAACAAAGTCAGTCCAAGAGATTTAGATTTGTAAGATTGGCATTATGTTCTTTAGCACAGTAAACCAAAAGAGTTGTTTAAACACCTACATTCTTAGGCATGATTTTACCAAATAATTAAATTGGTTGATAGATTCCCCAAATTTGTTACTGTACTACTTTTACTGAGCAATCAAAACTTTCATTAATATATAATTACTTTAATTAAGAAAAAAATATAATTTGAATATAAATTGAATTTTTAAATTTGTGTTTTTTTTTCTTTTTCTCAAGACTTGGGAAATATGATGGCACTAACCCAAGTAAATGAAGTATGGTGCTACAATACTGCCTATTCTGGAGGCCGTTGAGGAAGCACCAATAGCTGTGTTCCTCAGTACAGTTGGGTACAGCTCTGCTGTGTAAGCAAAAATGACAGCAAATGCAGTCGATACTGCAAACTTCCCCATCATCTCAAATGTTATGGAGAGAGCAGGCAAGTCTGGAAGAAATTAAATCAAACCAACAAGATTAGATATAAAATTCTGGTATTAAAAATGTATAATAAAAACATAATCACAAGCATAGATGTCATACGTGGTGGTATTAGCTGTGTGATGAATATAAAGAATCCTCCTGCAAAAAGCGCTGAGCTAAGACTGAGCCGTCTGGAACACCAGCGGAACATAACCCATGACAAACCATAGGCTGGAACCTCTACCACAGCTGACAGGAAACAGTTGAAGAAAGGATTTCCATGCAGGTTTGCAGTGTTCAAAGAAAGAGCATAGTAGGCAATAGTGAGGGTATTCCTGTTGGGGATACATTTGAAACACAAATGACAGAATGATTAGATGCAAATCAAAGTTTAAATAAAATAGTTTTGTTTGTATTATGCTTGCCAAAAGATCGATGTTTGGCCAATGCTATGATCTTATCTACCAATGTTGACTTCCCAATCCAAGATGGCAGCAAAGTCAGTTCCTGTGTCAGGTGTGCATTTTGTGAGCTTTGTGGCAAAACAAATGATTTTTCTCCAATGCAAACAAATAACCTGCTGTGTGGGATTTCTTTAGATTTTGTTTTGTCTGAAGAGACTTACAGATGGCCTACATATGACAATCAACTTTGCCTCAGTCATAAATATAATGATGGCCAAATGAAGCCTAACGAAGCAACGAAGCAGTCCAACCAAATGCTGTGCCCAAAGGTTCAATATTTGATGTACAAAATGTTAAATTTGTATGGATAAGTATTTGGATGTTAGTTATTTTTATTAAAGAATTTAACTTTTTTACAGTATCTGGTCGAATGTGGTTTCTTTGTCAACTATTTTAGACTATTTAAACAATTAATTTAATTAAGACCATTTACATTAGATAGATATAACTGGGGGAGTGTTGGCCTAGTGGTTAGAGCAGTGTGCTTGTGCTCTGAGAAGGTTGCAAGTACCCGGTTCCAAAGCCCCACAGCCTCCACTCTGGGTTCGTGAGCAAAACCCTGCTCCACAGGCGCCACACAATGGCATCCCACTCCTCCCAAAGGGGATGCGTCAAATGCAGAGGTGAATTTCCCCATTGTGGGACAATTAAGGGATTAACATTTAACTATAGAGATCGTTTACCTAGCTATTATTAAAGCCTCCAAATTTGTAATCATACCTTATTCTAAATGGAAAATGGATTTAAAACACTGTAAAATGAAACCTGCATTATTAGTAGTTTTATTACTATTGCTATCAGGAAATGCTGAGACTAATCAAGGCTCAGATACACCCACACAATGCTCTACTCCTGCTGATTTTAAAGCTAGATCAGTTCTTGCCATTATTCATACCAATGTTCATTGTCTACTTCTTACATTAGATATTATTAAGGTTTGGATAAATTTAACATATGTCAATATCATAGTATAATCAGAAACTTGGCTCAAGCAATCTGTACATGAAAATTTTTTTCTATTGATGGTTATAATATTAAAGAAAAGGTTATAATACCTTAAGAAAAGGTGGTAAAGTAGCTACATATTTTGAGCGGAATTTGAGAGTAAAAATGGCACTTTTGCAGTCAGTAAGTAAAGAGCTTGAACTGCTAACACTTGAAGTGTAATTGCCCAGCGATCATTATGTCATGTTTGTTGGGTGTTATAGGCCTAAATCTCCCACTAGCAACTCACTAACTACAGTAGGCCTACTCTAATGAACCTTTAGGCAGAACTCAAATATAATGAAAGAGTGTTGGTTGGTGATTTGAACTTGGATTGTATTATGTCTGTTTTTGATCCTTTAAAGGCACAATGTGAATCCTTAAACCGTACATAATTATTAAGCTCTCCTACAAGACTCCATCCAAAATCTTTCAAAAATCCAATCACTGAAAACATTTCAACTAATATTCCTTTTAAAATTTGGTGTTTTTCCCAACGATATAAGCGATCACTGTGTTATTGTGCAAGGCACCAGGATTCCCAATGGTGCATTCAAACTGAACATGTTTACGGCGTCAAAAACGCTTAAATGCTGAAATTTGAACACTGGGTCTAATTCTAGTCAAGAAACTTTAACACTTTGCTCTGGATGCTCTGTGCTCTGGTTGTTTATGTTCTGTTGTTACAAGCTAGAGAGCTGAAAGTCCACCTCAAAACATCATCTGGGAAGTCAGTTCATCAGGACTATGATCCCACTAAAATGTGCAGTAATTTTTCGGAGCTCCTGACCTCCACCATAGCGACGGGCGGCAGCACTAGGAATCCGCTGTGAAAGCTCTGTAAATGGCAATCTGTGGGGCATATGCTGTTGCGTTTATAGCTGCTGAAGGTGAATATAAAGAGTTTTTGGTAAAAACTGCAAGGACTGGAATATACAATCAAATATTTTTCATCTGCAGGTTTTAACACATTTAGCTAATTCAGGTATTTAGAAACTGTTCCGCCATAGTTCATAAAAAATTTTTTAGTGCTTTGATCATTATTAAAAATGTTTCAATAAAAACATTTTTAATAATGATTCTAGAAACCACTTTGATATAGGATTTAAATGATGTCTTGATCAAAAATAACACCATGATTTATTACTTTATTATCTGAGATCGATTTAATTCCTTCCAAATGAAGTGACTGTGGTCCAAAGACTACAACTTCTGTTTTTCTGCATTCAGAAGAAGAAAGTTA
>NW_015150489.1:1767144-1791036 GCF_000732505.1 Cyprinodon variegatus
ATGGATGGATGGATGGATGGATGGATGGATGGATGGATGGATGGATGGATGGATGGATGGATGGATGGATGGATGGATGGATGGATGGATGGATCTGACATGCTAAGTCAGGATATGCAGATTGGTCTTGGAAGTCGCTTCTGTAATCATTTTCAAAGTTGCAATCTAAAGAGTGACTCAAACATAGACAGCTGTATGGAGTTTGTATTACTTTACACCAGAACCACAGTAATGGGAGAAATGAGAACTGAACATCTGTCTTTCTTTTTAAGTGTGTGGTGTCAAGAGTCCTTGCCATTAAAGGCACTGCCCTTACTGTACATTGGTTAAGCAAAAAAAACAGAAAACTGTAGTAGAATGGGTATAAAATTATGCTTGATCTGTATTTACAAAAATAAAATCAGTCCGTATTTAAAGTAGAATACAGCAGTTGGAGTAAGTATTATTCACACATCTACTAAACGTCTCTAAGAACAGTTCCATTTTTAAGTGCCCTAGAGTTATAAATAATTGGCCAGCTGCCTCTTCTTTTGAATCTGCTCCTCAGTCGAGTGCAATTCTTTCATTTTTTGATCAAGTTGAGCTACTGAGAGAGGCAAAGATTTCTCATTTTCTAAAATTCAGTTAAGATTACTTTACAGATGTTGACTCCTATACTGGTACCTATGCATTTGTATTCATTTTAATGAGTTTGTAACAGTAAGACATGAAAGTTTTTTTATTTGTTTTTGTTTAAGGCCATTATAGTATACTATTTATTATTTTATTGATCAAAATTATTATATTTAGTGATCAAAGAAACCAGTGGGTTTGTGTGCATAGCTGCTAAGAAACATCAGCAGACTTACCAGATGAGCCACATTGTGACAGAGAGCCATCGGATGTTTGGAAAACGAAGAAGGTCACAGATGTTGTGGGCCTTTTTTTTTTCATTCTTGCTTCCATCCTGTGGGAAAGCAGAGCGTTAGGAACAAAACACACTTCTTAAGTAGAACTTAAATTAAATAATTAATTTGAGGGCTAAGCCACTATGTTGCCACCTGCACACACTGCACATCTGCAATGAGTATAGATTTGTCTCTTATTAGATGGTAGCAGGAAGTTGCCCGGAAGAAAAAATTACATATTTTTAAAATCTACATTTATAGTTTGAGGCCTTTGCGTCCTTTAAACTGATAATAGTGGTGCTGTATGTAGAACAGGATCTTTGTAACCCTAATGAAGGTCTTGCAATGTTTCTCAGAAGGAGAAAAGTGCTGCATTCTAGGTTGGGGGGCATTCTTTAACTACAGACTGTAATTTTCACATATTCTTTAATTATTATGAGGCTGAGTCATATTAGGTGGAGAATGTTCCAACAATAAAATAGGTAAGTACAACAGATTGTCGACTGGTCTTAGTGCGTGCTTTGACTGGGCCATTCTCACACACAAATAAGGCTTTGATCCAACCCAAATCTGTATCTTTGGCAGTACATTAAGGGCTGTTACTTTTTAACAGTCTGTAAGAGATTAATGTCTAAGAATAACCTGGTTTAGCTAAACCTTTCTTTTTAGAGCAAGTCTTTACAACCTCTGGCCCCAGCTGATAAAGGCACCCCTATCATACTGTGGTAAACACCTGTAACTAGAAGAAACATTCACTTGGGATGGAGTACATATACAAAGATGTATAGCAAGTGTTACAGTATCCAAATATTACAGCTGTAGGACAGGGAATTTGATTCATATAACAAGACTATGAAGGGTCTAAAGTAATTTTTATTTTTTTTGGTTTACTTTGGTTATTGTATCTAATATTTTATTAGACAGCTAATGGTTGGTAATACCTTTGTGCTCTTACCATTAGTGGGCTAAAGATGAGAGCTGGAGGTTCAATCTTGTTTACTTTGGCAGCGTTTCTGATTATGGCCTCAGCTTCCTCTACTTTGCCCTGGGAAAGCAACCATCGAGGAGACTCTGAAATGAACCTGTCTCATTTTGAAACAATGCGTGAGAGAGAAAGAGCGAGAGAGAAAAAGAGAGAGAGAGAGAGAGAGAGAGAAAGAGAGAGAGAGAGACCATGAACTCCTTTTATTGGTCCAATATTTCATTATAATACAAACTCACAAGTGAATCATATACATACACTCATCCTAACAGTCTGAAACCCCCCCCCCAAAAAATTAAAACCCTCAAAAACTGAGAGTAAGCAATTCATCACTTACACAACATAAAATATCTCTACCTCCCCATTTACAAATTAACTTTTTCAAGTCTGACACCATCTTATAATAGGCTAACTCTGTCCTAAGATGTGCAGCTACCAGCCCTACAGAACCTTTCTCCTTCATTTTATTTCTCCTGCTGAGCCAAATGCTCATCTTTGCCTGACCAAACAAAAAATTAACCAGACAAATATATATATATAGAGAGAGCGCAGATATCAGCAATGATATAAAAGTATTATAATCACAGTATGCGATCATGTTTGATCTGCCTCACTGCTTATGTGGCTGTTTTATTTTGTGTCCATGGAAACTGAGATTTTTAGTTAACAATAAACAAGTGGCAGTTGGAGACAGGAAAACACAGAACCTGAATCTTCCCCTCCATACACAGTCAGGCAGCAGCCTTTCACTTTAAAATGAAGGGTACAGCGGCTCTCATCTGAAGAAGCCGCCTCAAGCCATATGAACAGCTTCACTTTAGATCGCACTCACCTGCAAAAGCCTGAGAAGGCAGTCATGTAAGCACTAATGTAAGCAGTAACTTGTAAGCACTCTGATGGAACAGTTTCTGTCAATGGTTTTGTTCCCTGTCTTTGCTAGATGATTGTTAAGAGTTTCAGATGTTTTGAATGTGTTTTGAATAAAGATTTTGACCAGAACATTTTGTGGTGCAATCTAAACATACTGTATCACACTGGTAGAAATCACACAGGTAAAATAAAAGGGATCAAATGTGACTGGAGCAGGTATGGAAAGACAAATCTGCATATTTCATAAATGAAAATCTGGAAAGATCTCTATATTTCAAGGGCCCGTCTTCCTCCTGAGGAGCGTCAACGCCCTTTTAGGGAGGGATTGTACCTGTAGAATGTTCTTATAAACCAAGGCTTAGATCAGACTGGGGAAATATTGTGCATGTAAATGTAGCTAATGTTCTTTTATAGGCGCCACGTGAAGTAAAGTTGTGCTTTATGAAATAAATGCAGGCCTAACTTTTGTATTAGTATTTTGGGTCAAGCTGCTGTTGTGGCAAGTTTTATAAAGAAGTAAAAAATATACATACAAATATACATTTATATATTTTTTACAAACGAACTCATTAACTGATTAATAGACCTCTTAGCTACAGCCTCCAAACAACATTTTCAACCTACAAAAACATTCAGACAAACAAATTTACCTACCAGAAAAGAGGGAGACAAACGCAACCTGCCAACATGAAGGTGACCTGAAGCAACCTCCAGTCTCTCAAGAAGAATGCCAGCAGGGGTAGAAGCATATAGCCCAAAGCAAAGAACAAACACACCCCTGCAGTGGAAAATAATGTTCGGACCATTGGGCCTAAAAGTTCTGATCCTGAATATGAAATGTAAAATTCATGTTACATTTATGTATATTTTGGGATGATGGAGGTTGGAAATAATAGAAAAGACATACTGTACCTAGAACAAATGCAACCAGATAGTTGGAAATTTGCACCAGTCCAAGAAGAAAATATAAGGCAACAAACATGATCCAGCTTGAAGAGAAAATCTGGATCAGTGTGATCACCACTTGTAGTGCTATGGTGGCAAACATTATTGGTTTTCTTCCAAATCTGAAATTAATACGAAGCAGAATCAGTTAACTTGTGGGTAAAACAATGATAGTCTGTATAGAGTGGCATTGTTGTGTGATGAAGATAAAAAGTACTAATTCTGTACAGCTACTTTTATTCTATAAAGACAAAAGAACACTCAGAAAATATCCCTAAATGCACCAAGGAGCATTATCACAGATCCTTCCTCCTAGCAGCTGGAAGACTCTATAACCACCACTGTTCCCAACAACCTCAATAAGTTGTTACATTGATGCTGACTTTGCACATTTTCTATTTTAGTCAGTTAAATAACATGCTACTGTCATTTTGCACATCTTTGATGTTGTTGCTATTTTCAAATATCCATTACTGTAAAAATGTCCATAGCTGTAGTTACTTATTTTCCAGGTGCATAGTTTTATATTACTAAAACACTTTACAGTACAGTCATTTATTGTTTATCTTTTAACTCTTCACTATTATGTTATTCTTATAGAACAATAATAATACAAAGCATTATTAATATTTTTGGTGATGGTTTTTGGGACCATTGGATTATTAAGTAAATTTCTGTGGCTCAAACTAAATTGAAAGTTTTATTGGTTTACCTGATCAGTGAATCCAAATAAGACCAATTGTTTTGAGTAGACTAGTGCTAGCTCCACCCTCTGATTTTACATTTTGAAACTTAAGGATTAAACCCAATATGAATTGATATAATTAAATGCCATTATAAATTTGATAATATATCTAATCAATCATCTTTGAATTAAATATGTGCCTAGAGAAGTAATCATTACATTGGTTTTCATATTTTTAAACTCCATGAAGTTTTACATATACTGTATATAAACCCTAACCAGACACTCCTTTGAATGAAAATTAAAGTTGTTGTCAAGAATTAATTGGATGTGAACAAAATATATCATGTAATTTTAAGAGTAGGCCACGGTTAAAGTCAGTCCATTATTGTTACCAACTAAATGTTTATTTTTCAACCTGTCAGAGAGTTGTCCAGAAATGAAGGAGCCTGCAAGAATACCACCGAAATACATAGAAGAACTGAATGGCTTCTTCCAGCTTTCATCACACACCAGGTTCCACTGTGAAAAGCAAACAAATAAATAAATAAAATCATGTAGGAGGTCAAGACATAATAAAAAAAATAGTGACATCACTAAGTCAGTCCTTAAGTCAATTTATTTTTTTCTTTGAATCAACAGCACTAAATGACAAAAATTATGTTCCAGGTGTGTCAATACTTGCAACCACGCCCGCCGACAGGGTGGGGGGGTCGTATGGTTAGATGTGGGCCAGTTGTCCTGGGCCCAGGGTAGAGGGGGGCCCTGAATCAGCCCCCTTCATCTTTTGCAACAAATATATTTTTTCTAAGATGTTTGCAAGGAAATTGGATCTATATTCTAAGATTTCATAAAATCTTTTCCCATTATTACTTTCTTCCGATTATCCACTGCAGGACTGCAAAGTACCTCCATGTGCCATTCCTTGTAACTGGTTATGCCCGATGATGCAGTTCCTCTGAAGTTTGTCAAGCTGCTATATTGGCTGCGAGGCAGGTGGAGACAGGAAAATACAGAACCTGAATCTTCCCCTTCTTACACAGTCAGGCAGCAGTCTGTCAATTTAAAATGAAGGGTATAGCTGCTCTCACCTGAAGAAGCCGCCTAAGGCAAATGAACAGCTTCACTTTAGATCGCACTCACCTGCAAAAGCCTGAGAAGGCAGTCATACTGTAACTTGTAAGCACTCTGATGGAGCAGTTTCTGTCAAGGGTTTTATTCCCTGTCTTTGCTAGATGAAGTTATGATTAAGACCACACCAATGGGAATTGTTAAGAGTTTGAGATGTTTTGAATTTGTTTTGAAGAAAGATTTTGACCAGAACATTTTGTGGTGCAATCTAAACATATAACACAGGTAGAAATCACACAGGTAAAATAAAAGGGCCCAAATGTGACTGGAGCAGGTAAGCCAAATCTGCATATTTCATAAATGAAAATCTGTAAAGATCTCTATATTTCAGGGGCCCATCTTCCTCCTGAGGAGCGTCAGCGCCATTTTAGGGAGGGATTGTGCCTGTATTATGGTCAGTCAGGCCATCTAGTCTCCAGCTGCCGAACAAATAGAAGCATCCCTCAAAAGAAAACAACCTTGGTGAGTTGTTCCCCCTTTCCTATTAGTCCCACGCATGCACATCCCACTATTTTACTCTCCACTTCTAAAAAGAATGTTCTTATTGACTCTTGTGCTGATACCAACCTGATTGATGCTCGCTTTGCAGAACATTAACCCTGAAACGTATCCCCCTTGAGGAACCTCTGCAGGCCACGGCTCTGGATGAACATCATTTGTGCTCAGTCTCTCATCACACTCAACCTGTCAAGATTACATTCCCCGACCATCATTCTGAGATGATTAAGTTTCTTCTAGCAGACTTCCCTGAGCATACAGTAATCTTAGGTCATCCCTGGCTAGTTAAGCATAATCCAAATATTGATTGGACTACAGGTTCTATTTTGTCTTGGAGCTGTGTATGTCTCCAGAACCAGTTGGGTTCTGAAAATGTTTTTTCCACTTTATTAGCCCCATCTGCCTTAAAGGATATGGACTCTGGTAGTCCTGATCTATCCAAGGTTCCCACCTGTTGCCATGATCTTAAAGAAGTGTTCAGCAAGTCATTCACTAATTCATGGTCCCCTCGTCAGCCATATGACTGTGCCATTAATTTACTGCAGAGAAACGTACCCCCCAAGGGACATCTTCATTCATTGTCCCTATCAGAACAGCACAGCAGGCCATGTAACATTACATAGACTCTGCTCTCCAGTCTGGCATCATTTATCCATCTCCATCCCAAGCGGGTGCTGGGTGACTTCACCAAAAAGAACGGGTACCTGTACTCCCTCTAATCTCTTCTGCTTTTGAAATTTTGCAAGGTGCAAAGTTTTTTACGAAGTTCGACTTAAGATTGCTTATCATCTGGTTAGAATTAGAGAGGGAGATGAGTGGAAGACTGCTTTAATACCCCTAGAGGACATTATGAGTATCTTGTTATGCCTTTTGGACTCACTAATGCCCCAGCTATTTTTCAGGCTCTAATAAATGATGTGCTCCAAGAAATGCTCAACACATTTGTTTTTGTGTACTCTGATGAGCAGTCCCACACTATGCAAGGTTCCACAGCATCTTCTTCAACACAAACTCTATGTGAAAGAAGAGAAGTGTCACTTCCATGTTCCCAAGGTGTCTTTCCTTGGCTTAATCGTGGGTCAGGAGGAGATGCAGATAGAATCGGCCAAGGTGGAGGCCGATTGCCCAATCCCAGCTTCAAGAAAGGAGGTACAAAGGTTACTGGGGTTGGCAAATTTCTATAGGAAGTTCATAAGGGGTTTCAGCACTATTGCAGCACCTCTGCATTCCTTAACTTATCCTACTTCTAAGTTTCTGTGGTCTACTGGATAATGCCTTCCAGGAAACCGTTTTAGAAGGTAACACCACCATTCTCACTGTGGATGACAGATTTTCTAAAATGACTCACTTCATTCCTCTTGTTAAGTTGCCTGCAGCAAAGGAGACTATTCAGGTTTTGATGTCTAATGTGTTCAAGATTTATGGTTTTCCTGCTAACATAGTGTCTTAAAGAGGCCCTCTTGTCAGGTTACCATCCTCAAACCAATGGGCAATCTGAATGACTAAACCAGGAATTAGAAACTGGTCTGCACACCTGTCTACCGGGTAGGCCAAAGAGTCTGGTAGTTCACTCAGAATCTTGCCCTTCGTACAGACTGACATAAGCTATCTCCAAGATTTATTGGACCATTTCCTGTGCCTAAGGTTATTAACCCTGTAGCTGTAAGACTCAAGCTCCCCAGGACTATGAGATGTCATCCCATGTTTCATGTCAGCCACATTAAACCGGCCAAACAGAGCAAGTTGGTCCCTGCCACTAAGGCTCCCCCTGCCCCCCGGATTGTTGATGGTGAACCCGTGTACTTGGTTAAAAAAACTTCTGGCTGTTATCCATCAGGACCGTGGACGTCAGTTCCTTGTCGACTGGGAGGGATATGGTCCGGAGGACAGAACATATTAGCCAGTAACATTCTAGACCCATCTCTCGTTCAGGACTTTTTTGACCGGCAACCAGACACTCTTGGTCCGTCTGGAGCCAGACTTTGTGAGAGGGGTAATGTCAGGGACAGTCCTGACTAGTTAAGTTTACATGTGTCACCAGTTGTTTTCACTTCCTGTTTTATTTTGTATTCATGTTCTATCTAATTTTAAGCCACTTCACTTCCTGAGTTCCTCCCTACAATCGGGATCTACCACACCTTAATGTGAATTACCTGGAGTTTGTGATTCTCCTTTGTTTGTTGCCCTATTTGTTTTTCAGTCATGCAGCTTCCATTTGCCAGTTCATTTTTGTCCTTTGAGTCAAGCTTTCCAGCCTTTTGGATTTGAAATGAGCTTTTTTGCAATTTTGTTTGTGGACCTTTCCCTGCCTCTGTTTTTGCTACTTCTAGTTACTTCGGATTTTTGATGTTTGACCACAGTGTATTAAATAAATATTGAACTTTGCTCCACTGTGTCAGGACTTGCATTTGAGTCCTCTGTTCCTGAGCCGTAGGACACTACATGTAAATGTAAACATTGAAATGTTACTTGAGATGTGTTAAATACTGTAAATAAATAAACATGTTTTTTCCCTTAATAAATAATTAAATGTTTTTAAATATTTAGTTAACTATTAAATATGTTACTCTAGTCAGTTCTTTAGATTTTGTCCCGGGCCAAATCAAGCCTGTCAGCAGGCCTGGTTGTAACCTTTGTCTAATTTGTTTTACAACTCACAGGGCCTGATCTTCAAGAAAATTTGCATACTAAACGGTGTCAAAATAGTTTGCACGCACAAAGCTGATCTGGAAACAAAGTCCAGTGGATTGTTTTTTGACTTTTTTGGTTTACCCTTAACTTTTAACAGTTTACTCTGAGTTGCTGTGGGAAGAGGAGGATACCGAAGCCCTCCCCTGTGTTCTTTGTTTTGCTCTATGTTTTTGGCTTCTTTTGGAGCCTCTTTTTGTATCTCTTCCAAAGTAAGTTAGAATATCCACGTTTAAGTAGGCTACTTACATGTTTTACATGTAAGTACTTAAACGTGGATGCTAGTCACACCCTTTGAAAATGGGATATTATTGTCAAAATAGAAGAGGAACTGACACTGAGCACTGAGCATTTAATACAGTATATATTATTATTATATATTATATTATAACCTCACCTTACATGTTGTACATCTAAGATGTAGTTACTGTGTTTAACCCATTTCATGTATTTTATTTAGGGCTGAAACAATTCATTGGATTAATCAATTATTGAAATAATGTCAACAAATTCAGTAATCAATTAAATGTTAACTGGAGTATAGATAGATAGAGCTAAAAATATCTTTAGCTCACGGCGCGACCCACTTAGAGCAGGAATTATACCAACATTGTAAAAAAAATGAAAAACTTTGCATTTTAGACAAGATATGTTTTCGTCTGTCGATATTCTCCTTCCAGAACTCCTCTACTGCTGCAACAATGCTGTATTGTAAATTATAAACATGTTATTCACATGTAATTGTTGGTAGGGACAAGTAGATTGGTCCAAAATTTTGGTAGGGACATATCCCTATGGTCCCTATATATGCAAACCTACGACCATGCTTTAACCCAGCTTTTAGTGACATTAAACAGTCCTCAACAAACCTAATGGCAATACCCCTGGTGTTGCAACATCTGCACAAGTTAAGTTGCTCCTTAAAAAAAAATTATGTAATGCATAATAAATACAGCAATTATTCTAAGTAATTCATTGGACTGAGAGAAAGTGTGTGCACATGTGAACATATTTGGAGTGTAAGAAATAACAATAGTAGAATAATATCTCTTGGTAAAGCACCACAAACTACAAGAGTGCTTAGCAATTACATGTGTGGATAAAAAAAAAGCAATAATAACAATACCTGGACTTAAATTCTGCAGCATGTTTATAAAAAAAAAAAAAAAAAAAAAAAAAAACACGGGTTATTAACAGCCACTAGAAAACGTCCATCACCACCCCACAAACAGCTCTGCGACATAATTTTCTCCCATATATCTTCACAATTTCAGATAATCTCTCCCCATCACCTGTCATAATTGTCTTAAAAAGTGCAAACTATGGATGTTAGCACTTTTCCCCCTGCGATCACAAGGATTTTGGCAATTTGGGACGATCTGCAATTTAATTAACACACAAGAAAAGTTGGGGAAAAATGTCTTCTAATTTGCAACCGCAAGATCTGCTCTACCTAAGCAAACAAGTTTGCAAATGTTCTAATCCTACATGCGAATCTTTTAAAGGTCAGGTGAAAAGACTCCTGAATCACACAGCATGACTGGTTAGTGAATTTGCCTTACGTAAATTCTTTAATGAGTAAGGGATTAAGCAGATCTAATTTATTTTGGATTACTGACCATTTATCTAGCTTTCTACCAAAAAAATAATAATAACAAATTACTATAAAACATACAAAAATGAATTCTATATTTTAGTTTTAATGTAATTATCGAATTCTTTTTTTGTTAAAAGTCTGGAAGGAAAACACAAGAGAGCTCAATAATCCACGCACCTTAGTCACAATAGTAGATGTATACAAGCTGTGGTCAAACTCCCATCCGTCCAAGCAGCCTTCTTTCGGCACATTAGAAAGGTTCACGTCCACTCCAGGTAGCAAACCTGTTTCCGAATAATTCATCAAATGCTCCAGTTTGTATCTGAAGCATTTGCTGGGCACCAGATCCCCGCCGCGGCTCGCATCCTCCTCCAGCGGGATGCTGCTGTTTCTCCACGCAGCGCTGAGGTTCAGGTGCGCTGGCAGCATGCAGCGGTGCGCCGGCGTGCCCCCCAGAAACACCATGGACAGCGCCGTGAGTCCGTTAGGGATGAAGCTCAGGCAGAGCAGGAAAAACACCCGCTGCTGGAAAGGTCCCCATTCTCCCAGAAATGAGGTTGCAGACTCATAATCAACAATTCTGCTGGCATCAGATGCTACGGCGGGCATGGTGAAGTTGATAATGAGCACAGGATATCAGAAGGTGTGGTTTATTTCCAACTTTAGTCCCTAACTTATCCAATCCAACTGGTCTGATAGGATTTTTGTTATTTTTCCCTAGACTTCTGCCTTAGATAACATTTAGATCAGATTTCTTTATTTCTTTTTCCTTCTTACTAATATTATTGATTAATGATTTTTTTCAACACAGCAAATCCAACATGCTCAGATCAACACTGTCAGATTTGATTTTAACACCCTTGAAGTGTTTATATGGATCCAGACCAGCAAATGTTAATTTGACTCTTTTTGGAGAGTTGGCATTGTAACTCTTATTTAGTGTTAAATAATAAATCTTTTTGGAGTTGATAATTTAACATTTAATTACACCAACTAGGTGTTAGAAATGGAATATTGACACTCTCGTGGAAAGTTTTCCTAACTACATAGGAGTTATTCTATAAATATAAAAAAATTTACTTTTCTGAACATATAAAAATCCCTTTGGAAAAATAAATAAATAAGCAATGTTTTTTCAGCAAATATTTATTTCAAAAGTATCACAATTGGGAAATATTTTTTTCAAAACATGTAACAATGTGGAACCTTTGCCAATTTCAACCTCAATACTTTGCTTTGCAACAAAATTCTGAAGAGCACTAAATTTAAACCCAAAAATATTTTCATGCACTGCAGAGTAGGTTCATTTCTACAATTAAATCGCCGTTTGCTGCATCGATTTTTATACAGTGTAGGAGACAGTCTTCTGATAGCTGGGGATTCATGATGCTCCATGTGTTCACAATAACATTTCCCAAATCATTTTTTTAGGTGTATCGATGTTGATGAATTTAGCCAAAAAATACATAAAATATTTGTCTACAAACCCTTTTTTCAACACTATAGTTAACTCAAAGCTGAGAAAAACGGCAGAGGTTGAATCCTCGAGTAAAAAAACGAAAATATAAATATAATAGCTAATTTTACAGCAGAATATACTAAATTATATCCACATCTAGTGAAGGTGAGGAACAGTGGCGGATTTAGACCAAATTTACCAGGAGGGGCGGCATATTTTCATGGGGGCACAGAAAAGCGTGAGATAAAAAACAGCGCAAGGGATTCATATATTAAAAGAGCTGCATAAAGTGAAATTTATTTTCATTTAGGTTCAATAGAAATTCTATTTCTTATAAGGTCAATATACATTTATAATTTAGGAATTATTTTAGGAATTTAGGAATTATTTTCAACTTAATTTAAGTTGAAACTACTGTTTTCTATAAAATTTGAATTAGAACTCAAGAAAAAAGCTGTTAAATTCATCTGTAAAAATTAGAACATTTTTGTTTTATTTGTTGTGAAAAAAAACATTTAACAGATGAAAGCTGTGATCCTATCTTAATCCCACTGAAGCTATCACTTTATTGTTTTTGAATAATTAGTAAAACAGAATTTTTAAAGAAAAAATGAAATAGAGCCAAAGGACCCATTAGTATCCATGTCTGTTCCAGCGCATATCATCATTATAATTTCTTTTAAGTAACATGTCTTCAGTACAGGGGCCATAACAGGGCCAGAACATGATCTACAGGGGCACTGGCCCCCATTAGGCCCTGTCTAGAACCGGCCATGGTGAGGAATGATGACATCGTGGTGAGGTGCACTGTATGCTGAAGTCCCATGAAAGACAGAAAGTACAACCGATGTTCAAGGCTACAAGATTGAAAGTATTGAAAATTGAAAATAAAAGACCAATAGTGTTCTGTTTTGTGTTTAAGAAATTACTGTTAGTATATAAACAGTTGTTAAAAAGTTGCTGGCCTTAAGTGTGTATGTATGGGGCACGGTGCGGATCTGTTGTCCCCGGGGGGGCGGGGGGTTGGGGGATAAGCACCTCTCTGAAATGAGTTTTTGGAACTTGGGATGTCTGATAAACGCCATAGAATTAAAAAGCAAATAAAAAATGTAAACCATCTGAGAGAAATGATTTACCAGGCTGGGTTAAAGAGGTCTGTATGAGAGCAAAATGGAGAGCAAAGTTTTCCTCAGCTTTGTTTGGTACCTGTAGCATTGGAGGCAGAGTCTGTGAATGCACTCTTTTGGTGTCAAATCCACTAGGTGTTCAGAGTTGATAGACAAAGAGTTATTTTTTCCATTTCAACACCTCCAGATTTATTATGTAACACTATTTTTTGACGTGACACCACAGAGTTAGATTTGTATAATATAATTCTATAAAGAGCTAAATTGACACTGCCTTTGTACAAAGTCTACTAACACCACATTATTTAACACTTTTCAATTTGCTTTGTAGTTCGGGGAACTTAATTAGGTTCTAATGCAGACCATGTTCAGGTATCAGTCAAACAGGGTCAGTTTTTCTGATAAATAATACGCCTGTTTTCTGAGGGTGTCATGCCTCATGCAACAGGCACCAGTGCCTATAAGCAGTCTAATTTTCATCCATGACATATGACCTCATTCTCTGGGGACTTTGCAAAATCCATGTTGTTTTTTGTGAACAGAAGTAATCTTAAAAAAAATAAAAAGCTCAAATGTGTGCTAAGGCTGCTACACTGAAAACAATAATGCAACCACTTTTGGCATTTACTTAATCATATTTAGTTACTTTAACACAATTGTTTCATGTTAGCAGGGTAGGATATAAAACAATTGTGTTAAAGTAAGTTTTTTCAGTGTACTAGCACTTTACCTAATGCAGAGGTGAAGCTGAAATCCTTTTTGTGCTTTCTTGACAAAAGATGATTAAAGCTATTGTTTACAGGGTAAATAACCCCATGGCTTGGAGTAGTTAGATTTGAATTTCATCAAACAGCTCATCCCTAATGTATATCTCAAGCAAATAAATATTATGTTAAAGCAGTTCTGGGAAACAAAAAAAAACCCAGTAATTGCTCTTTCTAAGAATTCCAGAGTATAGTAATGACATACTACCCATAAATCCTCTCATGTAGCTTCCTCTGAGAATCATAACATTAGCTAAAGTAGTCATTTAGCCTGACTTACATTTTACCTGCCTTTTCTTTTCCCTATTTTTATGTCTTTATTTATTCCTGCACTACTTCAAACCGGTGTAAACAAGTAGTTCAGACAAAACTGCACCAGTTCTTGATGAATGACTTAATAAACAAGTTTTGCAAGTGCACTTGTACTTAAAGGAAAGAAAGAAATTCTTCAGAAATTGCTCCAGAAATTCTTGGAATGTAAAAATAGATGTGATGTAATCTTTTCTTTAAACCTAAGCTGATCAGAAATGCAAAAAAAAAAAAAAAAAGCCAGACTGAGGACACCTTTACTGATAGAAATGAGAATATCCAGCTGCAAGTATGTTAGATAGAAATCAGATTTTATTAAACGGTTCATTGCTTATTAACATTGAGAAATAAAATCCATGTGCAAACCGGAGTATAAACAGAAATCAAGAAGCAGTTCTGTGTAAAAAAAAATACATGATGTGTCCATGAACACAAGATGCAGTTGTGTGATAAATCTAGGATGAGTTGTCTCTACTTACAGCCTGTTTGTGGGGATTTTTTTTTTTATGTTTGGGTTACAAAGCTGGCTGAAAATGGCAAATGATTATACCTGTTTTTAGTATTCCCTGGTGAAGTTTAGAGACATTTTTCAAAGTCCTTTGAAACAAGAAGAGACTTTCTTTAACATTGTCATAGAAAACTTTTTTGATGTTTTTTTTTTTTTTTCCTTACAGACAAAACACACCATGACCTCAATTTAAAACATCACATTTAAGTGGATAATTCTGTACAAACATAACATGTAAGAAAAACACACAAAAAAACAACTTGTTCAGTGATTTACTTTCTCCCTTGTCCCATTGTCCTTAATGAGTTACCAAAATATCAAACTTTTCTTCTTGAGGTCACTCTTTCTTCCATTCTAACTGTTGCTGGAGTGCAAGTGCAAGACAAGCAGATAGTTGCCACCTTACCAGTAATATCTTATAGTTTTAGTGTTCTTCAGTTCTAGATGAGGTTTATGTCAAATGTAAAGGCTGAGGTCCAGTTTAGCTTTAATAATACGTCATAATTTTTAATAATTAAGACAACAACCTACAGTATGTTACAGTTTAAGATTTGTCCCTCAGTGGATCACACTCTACATGTAGGCCTATTACAATGCAATAAAAAACAGCATTTATTTAACTAATTTCATTTTAATAACTTCCTAAATAATATTGTAATATTACAACTGTTCTAAAATCCCATTCTTTGAGAACTTAACATTCGCTGTACATTTCCTGTACTTGTTTGACAAGACAGTTAAGCTTTACCCCAGATAGTGCAGCTGACACTACTCTGCTTTTCATAACTCCTTACACATGCATTCGTTTCCCTATATCGCCCCCTGATGGTGATTTATATAAAACGTCTCTATTATTTATAATAATGGGCTTTAAAGAAAATGATGGTTTTAAACGATTTAGTCCTTTTTATTCTCATAGTGACTAAATGGAGCTAAAATACAGGCAACACGATGATGTTGCCATCAAGTATGTTTTGAACAACGAGGCTTTTAAATGTTTTTGGAAAATGTAAGTATGTGTGATAGACCATAGTTTTTTCATCAGTATTCATTAAAAAAAACAAAACCCTTCCGTTAAATATAGATTTTTTTTGTTTTTTTTTGTTTGTTTCTGTTGGTTTGTATTTTAATCCAAATGTATTGTCTTTCTGTGTTTAACATTTAAAAATACTTCAACTATACTCCTGAAAGTACTTCTCTTCAGGGCTCTGCATGTAAACAGAAACTAGCTAACTGTAGAGTTGAACGAGGTTCAAGCCACTGATGAAGGGATCTAGAAGAGGGAGCTGGCTTGCATTCAACAACAATAGAACAACTCCCAATAAGTTTTGTTGGAAAGGTTCAATGAAGAAAATATAATAACAGGTATGACTATCAAGCAAGTTAATACTATGTTTTTTTGCACCAAAATTGTTAAAGTTAAAGATAATTTTGTGGAAAAGATGAATGAATTTCTAGCTTGACACACAAATACAGTTGTATGCAGTTTTGGATATACCCTTTTGAGATTAACTAATAACCTTTGTTGTAAATAGTTCCAAGAAGATGCAAATGCATATAAGAAAACAGATAACAGTTCCACCGTAATGTGGTTACTTTGCAATATTTCTCATCAGCTGATACAAGAAAGGTACCCAGCTAATTATCTATCTTTTTTCTTTGTTTCTTTGCTCAAATATTTTTTTGCTTAGCGAAAAAAAATCAGTTTGAAATTAATTAATTTTACAATAAAAGCTTTTTTCTCATTATATGTGTAACAATAGTAATTTATATTACTCGTACAATCCCTACAATACATAAAATAAAATGTAAAAGATGAGTACAAAGGAATGGTATCAAACTGAGATTGAAAATAATGAGAATTATCCCGTCTCCCATTAAGATATGATGCAATCATGCAAAATCCCCAAAAGGGGGGGGGGGACATAAGGTGGTCAAGTTGAGAACTAAACATAAATTCTATGAAAGACCCTTATCAGAATAGTCCTCCTGGTTGGGCAGTATGCAGCACACCTACCACTACAAAAAAGTGTAAACTTGACTCAAATTGGGACTGTTTTTTTCTAATCATGGTTTGGGATGGTAACCCTTAAAAGTGAATACAAGAAGATTTTATTACAATTTTACAAATGCGTTTTCTACAATAGAAGTGTTAAAAAGTAAAGGTTTATTTAGCCCACTCTATATTCAATCAGAAACAATGTAGAAAAATATTGACAAGAAATGTGTGACAGTTGTACAGGTTTATATAACAAAAATTTAAGGTAAGTTGAAAAACTTTCCATGCTAACCTTTGTTTATGTTCCCGTACCATTGTGAGTCTATCAGTGCAATCAACTATGGCAGCGTTACATTAATGGAGAAAAAGTATGTGGAGAAAAGAGAAAGCCCTTGTACTCATACAGTGGATGTATGACCCCTGTATGATTTTTCAAATCAAAGAGGGATTATCTCATACATGAGCTTCATCACCGCTCATTTGTTTGAAGTCAGATTTGCTCCGTCTGACTAGAGACCTCACTTCAACAGCTTTTCCCTCCTCCTTAGTATGTGTTAGGATGTAAGGTGTCTTCTGACAACACCTGGAGAAATAAATGAATGCAAAGTTATCAAACAGCGAAAAAAGCTAAATTTCTCCATGTCTTTAGTATCTAGTAGAATGGACATAAACTGCATCACATGATTAAAACAATTTAAATTTGTCTCCACACATTTCTCAAATTATAAAGAATTTTGAAGGTAACTTTGCTTACACACACCTCCTCAATTATGCCTAAATATTGTCAATGGGGTGGACTCCTGGAAACACTGACTTATTGCCCTTTATCCACCTTGTGCTTTAATTCATATTTGTCAATTATGATTAGGGACACTGGTCATTCTGGAAGCCCCATCTGTACTTCTTTCCATATGAGGCCATATATTATGTACAGTAAAGTGCAACAGTCACTACTGCAACAAAACACCCAAATAATGTACTTTACTGCTGGGTGGGTGCTTTCAAGCTTTAAAACTTCTAATTATTTTTACTCCCTAAAAGTAGTGATTCTTGTTAAACCTTATTATATCTTATATTATAAACACCTCAATATTTTCTTCATTGGAATTAGTCTCCTTGTACTTAAACAAGGGATGCATTGATCTGTTGTTGATATCTGAAATCGGTCTGATATCAGCCAAAAAATGAAAATCAGAATAGATTAGTCTGCCTCTAAAATCTCGATTATTAGAAAGCTTATAGAAATACTTGACGCCTACCTGCTTTTATTTAAGGTTTATGTAACTCTTTGGAGAATAATAAATGGGTCAGTTCTGTTAAATGATGTTAACTATTCTTCTCTGTTTAAGTAATATCATGTGATCTAGCATTTTCTATTATTCCACACTATTGAATGAGAAAAATAAACATGTATGATTCATGCTGATATCGTATTGGGTCAATATTGGCATTGGTCAATACTCAAAACTGCAATATCGGTATCGCATCGGAAAGAAAAGAGTTTAATCGGAACACCCCTCCTGTAATCTGAATTAATTTATTTTTTTCAAGAAGTAGCTTCTTCTTTTCTGAGTGCACATTCAGTCTATAAATTAATTGTTTATGTGGACAAAAAATCTTAGCAATCTCAGTTAGCAAAAGGTAAATAGTTCTTCATGCTCAAACTCAGTGTTATGGTTTACAATTAAAAAGATGATACATTGAATAAAGATGAGAAAAACAGTGCATTGGCTTTGCATTTACTGTAAAAACTGAATTTAATCATTTTAATCTTTTTCTTTCGCAAAAATATAGGGCAAACTGTTTTAGCTTCTTTAATCTGATTCAAAAATGAGGCTTCTAAAACATTTGATACATTTTAGATTAGATTAGATTCAACTTTATTGTCATTACACATGTACAGGTACAAGGCAACGAAATGCAGTTTAGGTCTAACCAGAAATGCAATAGCAGCAGGTGCAGGATAAATAATGGTTCCATAAATACAGGACATGGGCATTTCTACTGAATGAGTATAGACATGAATACTATTATAAATAATGAATATAATATATAGATCACTAGTGTTATGAACCAAATTTACAGCTGGATATGTACCGAATATAATATACAGATGGATATTACTATTAAAAAAAGGTTTTTACAGTTATGTACAATAGCATAATATACAGATTGGTTTTACTATAAAATAAATAAATAAAGTTTGGCCAGAAGCTATCTAAATTAAAGTGCAGTGGAAGGTAATTGCATATTACAGTTAAAGTACGTTATTGCAGATGTAAATGTAAACAATTGGTGCTGTGAATAAACAGTCGGCAGTGCAAATATAAGCAGTCGGCAGTGCAAATCAATAATCAGTCAAAGTTAGTAGTGCAAGATGCATATAAAGAGTTGTTACAACAGTAACAGTCAGGAGTGCAGGTGAACTTTACAGTCTTTAAAAAAAACAGAATAGCAAAATGGTGGTAGAAATACAAAGCAGATAATGGTTTTCTATTAGATGCAGGTGTAGGAGTTTTAGTCTTACCCAGGGAATTGTTGCATGTGACTAATAGTTTCCGGCAGTGGCATTCCAAAGCTCTCTGGCAGCAGGAGACTCAGCAACCCTGCCACAGTTGTGAGGCTTCCCATTAGGATGTAAGGCAGGTAGATGTAATAGGTTCCTGTTTTGTAACATTAAAGGAAAAATAACGATGGTGAAAAACAAGCTTGTCTACATTCAATGGACCGTACAGCTACTCGAAACAAAAAGATAAATAAATATTCAAAGACTTAAGTGGATTACACCATTTAGTGGATTACAAAGGATTTTTGTCCCAAAGTGGCTGGTTGTTCAGTGTATTTCTTGTAGGGGCTATTCTAAGTTGTTATGTGTGCTTTCCTCCCGGATCACAGAGGCAAGAAGACTGAAACAAGTAAGACTGGAGATTTTTAAGAGCAGAAGGTTGTGTTACACAAATAATGATTAAAATAGCAAAAGTATTCAGAGCTTTCATATATGAACTCCATAATATACCTATTATTGTCTATATCCACTTATCCATGCAAGGTAAGCTAAGGGTGACACCGTGCACAGTTAACCGGTACATAACAGAGCCACAAAGAGACTAACAGGAAAAACAATCCTGCTCACAGGATCACTCCTAAAGTATTTTAGAGAGACCAATTGGCCTTAACAAGCAGGCACAATGGGAGAGAGGCCAGACAAACACAGAAAGAACATGCAAATGCCTTTCAGAAACACCACAAGCTGAGTCTTCAAACCCAGAAATGTTCTGCTTCCACTCTTTAAATATGCAGCCTACCTCTGGTGGGGCTTATTTAGAAACAAACCAAAAATTAATTTATAATTTCGATGTGGTCAAGTTAATTTGGCTGCTGAAGTAACACTTATTTGCAACACTCTTAATGATACTTTTGCAACCTCATTTCCCCAATAGGACAGTATAGTCTTCTAAGATTTCACAAGATTCGTGTAGAAATCAGAGCAGCAGTTGAGATACAAATCAGTTCGGATATAAGTTTGGATGATTTGAGAAAATGCTTTGGATCATTATCCTGTAAAACAACAGAGCAACAACCACTGTTCAGTTTTCCAACATAGGATTCCAGATTACAAATTTGCATTTCAAAGAGCTCTTTTTATATCTTGCACTGTTAAGGTTCAACGGGACAGTGGAAAACTAGTATGACACAGTTGCTATATTTAACATTATTATTTGAGGTACTGCTCACTCAAAGTTGTGCTTGAAAGTTAACAACCCCTGTGATTATAGACAGCGAAAAATCAGCTGCCAGTAAAAAAAAACAGAAATTGACATAAGTAATAATAAACAATGAAATGAAAAAAAATTGAAATCCAGATTGGTGCATAGATTGTAATGATTTATATGTGCACCCTGGATAGTTTAACAGTCAAGTAAAGGGAAACCAACCATGGGTGCACACTAAGAGCAACAGTGTAGGACTCGATTCTAAGACCTTCTTGATGCAGGTCTATGACAGGGAGTTTGGGAATGTATTATTTTTGCTCCCCTACTTTTCTGAATGAGCTAAACCAATTAATTGTGTCAAATGTTTTTTGCGAAAATAAAGCGGCTGAAACTAAAACTTTTCCACTTGAGGAGTTGTGTTAAATGTGTCAGAGGATGAAAGACTTACTTAAATAAATAAAAAATGGAGCTATAATGCTTCCAATTCTAGAGGCCATGGAGCAGGCGCCAAAAGCTGTATTCCTCAGCACAGTTGGGTACAGCTCTGCGGTGTAGGCGTAGGCAACAGAGAAGGCAGTTGTTACAGCAAACTTCCCCATCATCTCAAATGTAATGGAGAGAAACACCAAATCTAAAGTGAATAAAAACATTAATTTGAACAGCATTAATCAGACAAAATCTCTAATTAAACTCAGCAGACAGTGGTTTCATACGTGCAGGTACGAGCTGTATGATGAGTAGAAATAATCCCCCTGAAGAGAGTGAAGCGAAGACACTCATTCGTCTAGAACACCAGTGAAACATAGCCCAGGACAGAACATAGGCTGGTATCTCCACAAGGGCCGACAGGAAGCAGTTGAAGTAGACATTCCCGTGGAGGTTCGACGTGTTCAGGGAAAGAGCAAAGTAGCCGATGACGAGGGTGTTCCTGTGAGCATGAAAGGGAAGCATGAATAAACACCTTTTATTTATTTTAACTTTACAGGTTATAACTTACAGTTATTTTAACGGTTCCAATGGCTCTGAGAAGCTTTTTTTTCTACATCAGAAAACCTTCCACTATTTAAAGTTGAGATTATTTCTTACAGTATACCTGAAGTGGCTTAAAAAAACTGAAGTGTTCTTAAATGTTTTCTATGTATAACATTTTTTTTGTTTGTTTTTATTATTTTTTTAGTTTTTAGTTTTGGAGTGTCTGATATATTGCTATTGCTAATCACTTTTAGATTCTCCTTAAACTGTCAGAATGAAAGACAAATTGAGACTTTTTTTCAAATGAAAATTATGTAGTTAAAAAATGCAGCATTACGCTTGGTATGTCTAACATGGTATTCGCTTGTAATGTTTCACAAATATCAAACTGCAGCTGTTTTCTCCACTCGACACGCAAAGAGTATCCATGCTGTGCAATAGGATAAAGCTGGTTTGATGAGAGCGGTTGCTGGACACCATTTAACATATCTTTGATGTTTATAGAAATGTTATGAAGTGTAATTTAGATGACACATGGACAAAAGGTGACACAGCAAAGCACAGTGCTGTATGTGAAAAAATTTGTCCCTGTGTATTTGTAACTGTAGTTGCTTGGTGGAATGTGGAGGCCCACTGGGACTCACCAGATCACCCACAGCGTGATCGAGATCCAGCGGATGTTTGGAGAACGAATCAGGTCACAGATGTTGTAGCTCCTCCTGTCCTCTGTTTTAACTCCATTCTGTGAAGCAGCAGAGCATGAAGAACAACAACAGACATCTAATTAACAAGCTGAGAAGTCAGTCAAGAGGTAAAGTAATTAAAGGGAGGGTTTTGAGTTCACTAATCCATGCTGAGTCATCTTGTGGTTTCAACCAGCATTGTAAAGTTTAGAGACTAATTCTTGTTTTTTTCTTGCGAAAAAACGAAATTGAAAACGTTAAAAATCCTATTTCACGTATTACTTATGAATCTCCGTAGGGTTTTAATCTAGGCTTTGACTAATTAAAACCATTCAATTTTAACTCTTGCTCTAATTATTGCCCCACTGTGTACATATACACACATAACAAGTGTGTGTATGTGTGTGCGTGTTTTTCCAACATTGTGGGGACTGATCTAGTGGGGACCAATGTCTATTCCCCATGAGTACAAATGCTGTTTTAAGGTAAGGTGGCAGGTTTAGGACTAAGGTGTGAATAGAGTTCAGGTTAGGATTAGGGTTAGGTATGAAACCATAGTGGTTAGGTTTAGGATAAGGTTTAGGGTAAGTTTTTAACCTTAGACGTGAGAACAGTTGTACAAAGTGAGGACATTTTGGCCGGTTCTCACAAGCTATTTTGCTAACAGTTCGGTTTAGGGCTAAGGTGGGTTAAGCTTAGGGTGAGGTATGTACTGGTGAGGGTTAGTTTTATTTTTAGGGTTAAGCAGTAGTACAGATTGTCAGCACATGGTCCACACTTCATATAGCAAGACGAGAGTGTGTCTTTGTGTGTCTGCATTAAGGCTGCACAATATATTGGAAATGTAATTTTATTGCAAGCACAAGCTGTGCAAAAAGCATACCCCAAAAAACAGCATAAACTGCATTCGATGGTTGGCTCAACTGTTTGCATTTATGCTCTACATTATTTTTTGTCAATCACACAGAGGGTTGAATTATTTTAAAAATAAAATTAAGGTTTCCACAAATTTGAAAGCACATGGAAAGCCATCTTGTTCCCCTCCTGATTCAGCCGAGACTGACTCGAAACCGAGCCAAAATGAATCAGCCAATCATGTTGCAGTATTATGGTTTAATGCAGAGCATAGGGCTATACTGTAACAAAATCAATACTCAAGCCCACAGTCAAACGACAGGCGCGTTCGAATTCATGGGCTTCGTCTTCCAAGCGCCCGGTCTACCTGGGTCTAGTGGGCCCTTCGAAGCTTTCACCACCGTACGCTCTGTCGCTTTGCAACCATGACAGTTGATACACAAAGCAGGAAAAGAATAAATACCAAACTTTTCAAAACTGTTTCTTTTTAATTTTTTTTATTGTTTTGATATTGTAAAGTGAACAAAAACTACACTAATGAGAATACCAGAGTGGAATATATGTGACAACCACCGGGAGCTTGAACAAATAAAAATAAACCTTAGTCAGTTAAAAAATTTTATGCGGTCATTTTGCACATCTCTGATGTTGCTGCTATTTTCAAATCTCCGTTACTTTAAAAATGTCCATAGCTGTATATTGGTTATTTAATCTCCAGGTGCACAGTTTTTTATATTGTTATAAAACTTTACAGTACCGTATTTTATTGTTTATCTTTTAACTCTTCACTATAGTATTACTCTTATATATTTTCTAAGGTCTACATTTGTGTGACCATTTTTTCTATAATCTTTTTTTCTGCTTGACAACACCAGAATTTCCCCATTGTGGAACAATATAGGGATTTTCTATTCTATTCTATTGTATAAAAAATATATCTGCAAAATCTCTTATATTTAACAAATAATACTTAGTTAAACAAAGAGTGCAAAATAGCAATTCAAAAATAGAAATCATATCAGATTTCTAGTCCCCACACTGAAGATATTTTAGAATTTGTCCTTAAATTACAGCCAAACCCATTTATAAAAACTTTTAGATAAATCAAACACTACCTGCCACATATCTGACTCAATAACAATTAAAACAAGTATTTTCATTCATTTCAGACGTAGCTATTCACATTCTTGTATTATATTAAACTTCCAATATTCACCACT
>NW_015150489.1:1793236-1822873 GCF_000732505.1 Cyprinodon variegatus
TTTGACCAAGTACCTTTTTCCTCTGAGCACGGAACAGCTGGCTTGCTTGTTCTCGCAATGAATCCTGGAATAACCAAGGTTACGTAGGATACACCTGACCCGGTGATGTATCCTTTTGGGCAAAAGGAATGACGCATTTGTAGGTCACATAACAAGGACTGTTGGAGTCCGACCAGGCCTTGGCGTCACGCTATGACATAATCGGCCTACCAATCTGGCATTTGGAGGACGCAGCCCATGAATCCGAACGCACCCTACAACAAACATGGCACTGCAGGAGGATGTGCTGTACTTCATCTATCACGTCTGTTTAAACCAATCCATGGTTTCTTCTTTCAAAAAGGAACAAGTGTGCAAAATAAAAGTTCTTGTGGTTTCTCTCAGCATCTACAGATATTTAATTTGTTGCTGTGATTAGCGGAAGCCAAACTTTGAAAGACAGATTGGGCACTAGATGTAATAGAGTTCTGCTAAATGTCCCCACTTTTCCCAAACAAATTTAATGGTATCAGACCTAGATTTATCTTTAAAACTAAAGCTAAGTGTTACACATTATTAACCTGGCTTTCCAAGAGCAACTGCAAGACACGCCAAGAACATGTATTGCACACTGCTTACGGTATTTCCTGAGATTTTTGCTTTCCTAATCAAGCCTGTCAGTTTCCTATACAGTATTTTTTTGTGATAAACTCCTAGATTTCCTACATTTGGAATGGATGGCAGCAAGCATGATGAGTTAGTTGGGTGTCGAGGAGTTTTTTTTCTCCAGGTTACCTTGGCCCACCTGTCAGAAGGGGGTGTGACAAAGGACTTCCTCCTGACTTCCTGCTTGGATTAGCTCTGTAAATGGTGTCTGATCCGTCCCAGAAGCACTATCAATCCTGCGCATGCGCCATCAACTCATTTGCGCATGCGTATCCAGAAATACGCCCTCATTAAAAAGACCTAAATGACATTTTTCCCTCCCCAAAAATAGTTAGCGTACTAAAATATCATGTGTTAAAGGTTAATACTGTATTTCCTGAGAAAATAAATGCCTTAAAATCTTTTGTGTTTCATCACTCGTCTCTGCCTGATCTGCACCGGAAATGGGATCCTATGCTACTTCCAGGAGCTTTTTCAGCTTTGGATTTAAACATAAATAAAGTCTTTTTGAGTTTTATGTTTTCCTTTCATGTTAAAATTATGGTATAGAGTGCATAATCTAAAGAAAGAAAAAAACAAAAATGCAGATAAACACGGTTTAATCATATATTAACAGACTGGTCTGAGTATGAACAATGATGTAAGAGAAGCAGTTTAACGAAGAAAATGTAAAAAACATAAAAATTGTCTCACAAAAGTCATAAAAAAAAATTTAAAGACGTGTAGCATTCTTTAGAGCGTTAAGGATAGAAATAAGTAATTTTAGTACCATAATTACATTATTTATGGACACCAGGATGTATATTGATTGTGCATGCGCAGGACAGATTGTGCTTCCGAAACGGATCAGGTAGTGACATTGTGCTCAAATGCACAGCTTGGTATATTAAACCGTTGTAGCGTAGCACATCAGTGCAACAACTGTCTGGGCATCAGCCCTCCAAATTTGTGTGTAGAATTCTACACTTGAGTATGATCAATTTGTTTTAAAATTTATGCAACTTTTGTGAGGAATCAAATTTGAGGAAAGAGGGGGATATTCTACTGTTTGTAATTAGGCTTCAACAAAAAAAATTAAAAGTACAATGAACATCAACAGTAATATGTATTAATGTGTGAGATCAGTCAACTGAGTTTAATATATGATACCACAATGTATCACTTATTGTTTAAAAAGGACTCTTTCTCTCCACCTTAAGCCAGGCATACACTGTACGATTTTTTTTTCCCTTTTCGTGACGATTGTTCAGTCATGCAGGAATTTTTGAATCGAGCCAAGTTTAAGCGTCATTGTGCATCATTACGTCATGTAGTATACAGGGGGTAACGAGGGGCGATTAGCCTCTTACACCCACCTGCTGATCAGGAATCATAAGGTCGGAAGGAAATCAAGTATCGGCCCTCGTGAGGTGCTTGTGGGCAAATCCTGCTGTTGAAGGACAGCTATGAACCAATTTATCAGAACCTCGCTCACTGCAAATGTGCAAACGAAGAGTTATTCTTCCAAACTGACGAGTCCGACCAGCACCATCTCTCAGCGCTGAGTCCGATGTGTGGTGTTTGGACATGCACTGTGAGCAAGTGGATCACATCAGAGCATCAGGCCGTGCAGTGTAAGAACATACATGAGCTTTAAACTTTAAACAGTGCGGTTTAGTAGTATAGCCTGAGCTGTAGCTTTGTACAACGACTGAAAATATCATACAGTTTATGCCCAGCTTTAACCAATCAAAGCCATCAGCAACTGTTTGAAAACAAGAAATTCTGACAAAGACAGACATATTTGCCTTTACAAAATATTTGGGTTATTGGAAAATGTGCTAACTATTTTAGTCTACCAAATTAACTCAACCCGTTTGGATATTTTTACCTGTAAAGGGCAAAAGATGACAGCTGGAGGCTCAATGTTGTTCATTTCAGCTGCATTTCTTATGATGGCCTCAGCTTCTTCTATTCTTCCCTGGGAGAGCAACCATCGAGGAGACTCTGGGATAAACCTACCACATTACATATTGAAGTTGACAGGGGGAGAAGCAACAACAAAGATGGATGAAAATTATTTTGGAAAAGCATTAATTGATTTTATTCAATCTGTGTACGAAATAACACACAATATTTATCATTCTATGTCAACAAAGCTGTAGTTTATGTCTAATTAGCAAGAATGGCATTTCTTTCCAAGTTTAAACCAAAACCAGATCTAGAAAAGCTGAGAATAACCCAAAACCCCCATTGCAGCATTTCTTAAAGTATAATTCAACTCATGATCCCTTTTTTCAGTTAAACCTCCATTTAGAAAACTAACCTAAACAATACTGCTAAAGCATAAGAACCTAGGAATTACTTAAGTCTTAACACCTGGGAAGCTACTGTTAACTTCATTTTTAGTTAACACAGCTAGGCCGTGTTTTTTAGATTTTAGGCTTGTTTCTCTCCCACTAGTAGCTATTGGCTATGGTATGTGCTCTCTTTCATCTATTTGAACTAGAAACCAGCTTAAAGCTTATGTTTTTGTTTTTCTTGACAGAGCTACCTATGGAACTTGTTTACTGTTACCTTCTCTAACATATAAGATATTTGTAGTCCAGAGCCTCTTTATTACCTAAATCCCCTGTCAGTCGTGGCAGAACCTAGCTTGCATAGGTTGATTCTGTTGGAGGTTTCCTGCTGTTACAATTGACATTTTCTCTGGAGTAAGCTAACTGTGAAAAACATGTGGGCTAAATACCAAATACTGAATTCATGTACTCTAACATTCATCTTCAGATTTGTATGTCAATAAAATGCAAAATGCAGCTGAATTACATGTGAGTCTGAGAAAAATGGTGGATTTTTGGTGGTGGAAAAATTGGGATTGTTTTTATTTCATAACTTGTGTTTAAATCCAAGTAGGTGTAGTGGGTAGCACAGTTGCCTTGCAGCAAGAAGGGTCCGGGTTCAATTCCTGTAGTTTGATGGAGTTTGAATTTTCTCCCTGTGCAAGGGTTCTCTCTGGGTACTCCACCTTCCTCCCACAGTCCAAAAACAGGTTAATTGGCTTCTCAAATTGTCTTTAGGTGTGAGTGTGTGCATGGTTGTATGTCTTAGTGGGTCTCTGTGTTGCCCTCTGACAGACTGGCGACCAAAAACCATTTCAAATAGAGGTCTAAAGTGTAGGATCCATATTCATTCAGCATAATGCTTTCTGATAGCTTTCGAAAAGATGGACACAGACAAGTCAACATACACCTACCTACCACCAGAGAGGCAAACATAGGCAACTTGGTAGGGTCAATACAAGAATTAGCGTCCTCCAGTCTCTGACATAGAATGCAAGCAACGGCAGAAGCATGTAGCCCAAACAAAAAAACAGGTTTGTTCCAGCCGTGGAGAAAATTGTTCGCGCACGAAAGCTTAGTATCTCCACTCCTGAAAGCAAGGTCATGAAAACAAGATTATGTCACACTGGGTTCATATCATAATGAATAATTTAAAAAACATATGAACTGATTTACCTAAAACAAATGCAACCATGTAACTTGAAATTTGACCCATCCCCACAATAAAATACAAAACACAGAAAACGGTCCAGTTTGGAGAGAAAATTTGAATGAATCTGGATACTCCCTGCAGGGCTAAGGTACCAAACAGCGCTATCTTTCTCCCAAACCTGAAATTGACAAAAACAAAAAAACACACAAGAAATGAAGTAAACAGTTTGCAATAAATGGAAAGGTAACAAAAGTGAAACGGTCTGCTACAGTTATACATTTTGAATCATTCTGTAGTAGAGGAACAAAGACATAAGTCATAATTTGTCTACTGTCACTTGCCTCGGCACTGTCACTAAAAGGAAAATATATCAGTTTAGAAATAAATTAATACGCAAAACTCTTACCTATCTTAATCTATAAACATAGAAAGTAGACATTTTTATCTTTATTTTTTCACTTCTGCAAAAGAGATCAAGGAGGTCTATTTTATATAAAATGAAGCACAAAAAAACAAACAATTTCCTTGTTTTTAAGAACAGAATTGGCTTTTCAACTTTATTACTTGGGTCTCACAATCAATGCATCCTGAGGCATTGATTTTATAATAGTTTTTTAGAATTTTGGTCCTTTACATCAGCTGGCAATGACTCATGTCTGTTTAATTTGCTCACACACCTTTCAGCTAAGACCAAATACTTTATGGGACTGAGATATAAAACATGACAGCTGTTGTCTTTAAAGATATAGTGGGGGATGTTCTTTTCCTGGTGCATCATCAAAATAGGTCGTCCTCCTAATTGCCAGTCATTCTGGTGATATGTTTATGTAAGGCAATCCTACGTGCTTGTCCGCATTTTCACTTACCGGTGGTGAGTCTAAAATAGTGATAAAATTGCAAATCTTCTCTTGGAAAGTAAGTCTGAATGACCAATGCAAAGAGCAACTTTTAAACAGAGGGTGAAATGGGCTCCTGCATGCTATCGCCTTCGTTTAATAGGTGTTCCCTTTCGGGAGAGGGTACAGGGTTGTGCATGTGCTTTTTTTTTTTAAGTGGAGATGGCGGGTACTTTCAAAAATTTGCAAAAATCCTCCACTATACTTTTAAGATGCTTTGTAACTATTACTAATTTGGCAAGAAGCTTGCTGCTGTCCTGAGATGTAGCTTTAGTATTTTCACCTTAGCTTATTTTCTAATAATGTAATTTTTATTTATAAATTGCAGCAGTCCTTCCTGCAACAAAACAGTTTTATTTCAATTTTATATTGCTTTTGTAGTTACTTCTTCTTCCTCTCTGAGTGTTGTACAGGTTCACGTCTGTGCATAACTCATCAATGACACTCTTAACAGCTTCATAGGCAGTTTCTTTACAAGACGCTTTTTTTGCTTTTGTTCATTTTACACCAAAACCTTACAGACTGAACTCTCATTTTCCTGATTGGTACAATTGTGTTTTGGAATTTTATTCAAAATTCAACTATAGTCGTCTACAAAATGGTTGATGCAGACTTACTGAGGTCCACTCTTATCTTCCTGCCATCCTAATAGATCTGTCATGCAAGCAGAAATTTGACCTAGATGTTCCCTGATTGAATACCCTAGTGATTGATTAACAGCAGGACATCTTGTCTTGTCTATCTTAGACAGACAGCCGGGTCCTAAAGGTTGAGTAAACGTGCACATAATATAATTATTTTAGCTTGATGGTAATCTCACGAATGCACTGATCAGGCTTTTCCTGAATTTGATTTTCGTAAAACGTCTAAACAGCAGAATCAAATTTTGACCATTTAAATATCTAGTAAGTTATTTTCAAAGGACTTCAGGAATCAGATCATGTAGCCCTCTCTCTCAAAAACTAAGAAAATCAAGTCCACAACCTGTCAGAGAGCTGTCCTGAAATGGAGGAGCCAGTGAGAACACCACAGAAGAAGATAGAAGATGTCAGTGGAGTCTTCCAGCTGTCATCACACACCAGGTTCCACTGCGTAAAAAAGAAAAGAAAATGCAGAAAGTAAAACACAATTTAAAAGCAAACACCAAAATTCAAGCATGATTATCAATAAATGTAAAAGAATGGAGCATCACAGACAAATACTATATGTGAAAAATGCCACAATACTGACTCGTGTCCTCACAGACATTTTTAACACCTCACAAGACCAATCTACAGTGCAAGTATGCTCCAAAAAGGCCTCAGGTCCCCGCACTCAACGACTACCGGCCTGTCGCACTGACTCCTATCACGATGAAATGCTTCAAAAGGCTGGTTAAAGAACACATCGTCTCCAGTCTTCCACCCAGCATTCGATCTGTTCCAGATCGCCATCTCCACTTGAGCCTAGCACACCTAGAAAAACGTACCCATGTACGGATACTGTTCCTGGACTTCAGTTCAGCTTTCATCCCACAGCATCTGATGGGCAAACTGCTGAACTTCAATATACCCCTGTGCAATTGGCCAATGGACTTCCTCACCAACAGACCTAGGTCAGTCTGGGTTGGACAGAACACCTCTGATGTCATCACCCTAAGCACATGCTCCCTTCAGGGCTGCATCCTGAGCCCCCTGCTGTTCATCCTGATGACATATGACTGCATCCCCAGGTTCACCACCAATCACATCGTCAAGTTTGCAGACAACACTACATTGGTGGGCCCCATCAGAGACGGCAGTAACAGGTGGAGCAGCTGGTGGACTGGTGCAGAGACAACAGCCTGATCCTGAATGTGGAGAAAATCATGGAGATCATCACCAGCCCAACCACGCTTGACTGCTTCTCAACAGCTCAGTTGTAGAGATGATTAGCAGCACCAAATTCCTGGGGGTGCACATCACACACAACCTCACCTGGACTATAAACACCACCTCACTGATCAAAAGGGCACAAAAGCGCATGTACTTCCTGCGGAGGATGAGGAGAGCCCACCTGCCCCCACCCATCCTCACCACATCCTACAGATGCACCAAAGAGAGCGTTCTGACCAGCTGTCTCACTGTGTGGTGTGGAGGCTGCAGCACCTCAGACTGGAAGAAGGTGAGAGGAGTAGGTAGAACTGCAGAGAAGGTCCTCGTGGCTCCTCTTCCCTCCATAAAATACATTTCATCCCAGTGCTGCATGTCCCGGGCCCGTAACACTATCAATGATCCCTCACACTCCCACCATGGACTGTTGTCCCTGCCGCCGTCTGGGAAGATGCTTCACAGCATTCAATGCAGGTCCACCAGATTCCAAAACAACTTCTTCCCCACCTCCATCAGACAGCTGAATGTTGAAAAAACTCGAAATCATGTCAGACTCTGCATTAAAATGACATTATCAATGCATTTTTTGCACCATGTTTTTTCTCTCACAATGTTTAGAGCTGTACAAAACAAAATTTCATAATTCAACTCTAAACACAATAAATAAATAGCTTATCAAATAATTATACAAATGTAACTTTAATTTATTTACACTAGGAATAAATGCCTAATATATTGAATAAATATTTTATTAAATATATGGACTTTTTTATCTAAAGAAGTGATTATAATTATTTCATAATTTAATTAATCCTAAACCAAAGCCCACCCATCTAATATGAGAAAAAAAAGTCCTTGGACAATAAAGTAAAAAAAAAAAAAAAAGACAAAATTGGTAATATTATGAGAAAAACATCATCTTATGAGAATTAAGGAGAAAAAACGTCAGAGCAGTCACAGTTTGCAGAACTATTTCATTCCTGGAGTAATGGGGCCAGGTTAGATTGTTTTAATTATTTTTATTCTTTTTGAGAATAAAGTCAGGAGAATGAAGACAAAGGGATACGAATATAAACTATATTACAAAAATAAAAATATTACAAATATAAAGTATATTCTGAGATTAAAGTCTCTCTGATTAAGTGTATAACAGCAGATTTACCACATTGAACATGGCGGACACTGTGACTCATTCGCAGCATAGGCAGACCCCACCCAAGAGGTGTCTACTGTATGTATATAATGTTTATGGTCACAAATGCATCAAATTCAAAATGCCAGGACTTTCCTCATGACTGTAGAGTAAGAGAAAACCAGAAGGAAGTTTTCTTGTCTTGCTAAGTATGGAAGCAAATTGTTACCATATTTCAAATGAAAAAGCATTTTCATTTTAACAATGTGGCTGCATTGTTTGACTCATAAATTAAGTTAGTAACCAATAATCCTGTTTGCATTTTCATTTTCTTCTTTAACACTGCTCATCCTTTTACTTAATTAAAATGAGAAACAAAAATACACTTGAGATTTATTTTTCAAAATGTACCCCAGCAAATACATACCAAAATTCAATTTGAAATGTAAAATGTGAAAATGAAAAAGCATTTCCAGAAATACTTTTTCATTTTAAGAATGTGGCTGCAATATTTGACTCATAAATTAAATTAGTAATCAATCATCCAATTTGTATTTTCATTTTCTTCTTTAAGACTGCACATTTTATGCCATAATCAAAGAGAACACACAGCGGACATTGCTTTTTCGTTTTCGTGGTCTGCCAGTAAAGTACTGTCCATAACTCGAAAATGAAAAAGCATTCTGAGCGGTGGGCGCTGCAGCCGCTCTTCCTCAGATCCTTGCTGACCGGGCTACCCATCTACGCAAACAGCCTTGGTCCCGCCTCTTTGGCTTTGATGGATGTGAGAAGCAGCCAATCACATCAGGGTTTCTAGTCCTGCCTCTTTGTTTTTGATGGATGTGTGACAGTTTATATTATGTCATCTGTGCTTCGGTGCAGGATTATGAATTCATTTATTAAATCAGGAATTTATATTTGCTAAATAAAATTAAATCCGAAATTTTCTAAATAATTAGATAGCATAATTTCAACTTACAATATTTATTTAATAAGTATTGTATATGTATTAAATAAATATACTAATAACATCTTATTTCCATTTTCAAAAATTTTTTTGACAGTTTTATTATTAAGTTATTTAATTATTGATTTTTGACACTCCTTGCCCTCCATATAAGGTACCCAAAGCATTTTTACTTTTGTTAGTTTTTGAATTTATCTTTTTTTTTAACCATAACAAAAATGGTTTTAATACTTCATACATGACCTTATCAAATGGATAAGGGGATAATGTTAACCAGAAGGTTTTAAGTTAAACCAACCTCAGTCACAATAGTAGATGTATACACGCTGTGGTCAAACTCCCATCCGTCCAAGCAGCCTTCTTTCGGCACATTAGACAGATTAACGTCCACTCCAGGTAGCAAACCTGTTTCTGAATAGTTCAGCAAATGCTCCAATTTGTATCTGAAGCACTTGCTGGGCACCAGATCCCCGCCGCGGCTCGCATCCTCCTCCAGCGGGATGCTGCTGTTTCTCCACGCAGCGCTGAGGTTCAGGTGCGCAGGCAGCATGCAGCGGTGCGCCGGCGTGTCCGCCCAAAAAACGATGGAGAGACCAGTCAATCCATTAGGGATGACGCTCAGGCACAGGAGGAAAAACACGCGCTGCTGGAAACGTCCCCATTCTCCAAGGAAGGAAGTGTCCGCTTCATAATCAGCAACTTTGTTTGCTGCAGAGGGCTCTGAGAGCATGATTACAGTAAGGAATCAGGAATGAAAGAGCTCAGATTGAGGATTTTCTGAAGCTTTAGTTGTGTTTCAGAAAAAAAAAAATCAATCCCTCCCTCCTCTTTGAAGGAGTGTGATTTTTACTTCTTTCTGAACAGACATCTGCCAAACTCTAACCCATCACTGTAAATCTTCCAATTATTAACCCACCTCACAAACATACAGTTGTTCATAAGTAGCCAATCATAGCCTATTGTAATTCACTGTTACATCATCATGGAAGCATTGTAAAATCAATTTATTGTTACTGTGAAAAACATCTTTTGAACTTATGGCATTTGCTTTACTGTATTGTGCAATATTTAGCTTGGAGGCTTTGTTTATTTTAAGGTGAACAAAAAAAGATCAGTTTAACAGGTAAATGCTACCTGATTATTTTAATTTCACTCATAATATCCATATTTTCTTCACATTTACAGGAATTTAGCCCTTGATTTTATCTTAATAAGTATTTAATCCCCCAGACTGTGTGTTATGTATTCTAAAAATTGGTTTTAATACATAACTTTTTGTTCATATCAGAAAGTGACAGATTTCACCATATATGTAGGGTTATCTTTCAAGCTGGTTATGATTTATGAGAACACTTTAAAATTTAGCCTTGCCGTTTTTAATGACTGACAGAAAAACAGAAGATACTATCCTCCCTCTGGGCTATTCACTCAGCTGGTACAGAGTTCATATAAAGACAGCGAGGAAAAGACAGAAGGAAGTTCATCAAGCCTATCATTTACCTTTGAGCCTACTGGTTTTCTAAAGAGCAACAGAACAGGAGGACTCCCAGAGTTTGTTGCAATCAACAAAGAGAAACATTAACATTACAAAGGCAAATTGGTATTTTGACTGCTTGCGTTTTGTAATCATTAGACAAAGAAAAACTGTAGCCTTAAGATAAGAAGAGGCACAGTGTTATTGAATTTACAGGTTTCCAGGAAAACATTCCCAAAGAAGAAGACATAGATTAGACTCTTCTGTAAATTGTATTTAAACGAGGTTTGATGCAAATTTACATTAGTTAAATGCATTTGATTTATTTTCGTCAAATGCATTTTTGCGGAAATTTTGTGTTCTCAAACTGAGTATTTAAAATGATTATACCATGTAAACCAAATTCAGTACTCTGCCTTATGAGAGCCAACTCAGTCATTTAAGAGAAAAAAGCTAAATAAACAGAACTTTTCAGCCTTTGCAAAACTTATTTAATTATCATTCAAAATCTAAATGTTGTCTTATGTCCAGTTAATGTAAAATTGTAGATGAAAAGAAAAAGACTAAAAAAAAAACACATGTATGCTGCTATTTTAATGTGAAGAAACTGTAGTGGGGTTTATCTAATTGGCTGGCTAAGCCTGGTAATAAACATCTTTGTTTAAGCTAAGGGTGGATTGAACTTTATATTTTCCTTGGACAGGCTGACCTTTGATAACTACAAAAACAGTTTTCTGCAGATGTTGTGTTTGATGTTTGCTTATCAAACTGTTGCATCCAGTAATTTAGAGATATTATTTTTCATAAATATTTCAGACCTTAAAATTCGCTCTGAACCTGTGAGTTTTCTTTATCACCCAGTTGAAGCCATTAAAGGAGCTACCACCTTTACCTTTTCACTTTTCTATTATAGAAAGTATTCTCTGATTGGTGTTGCTTTGTGTTTTGGTGTGCATGCTCTGACTTCTAACCCCCCCCTGTAAGTTGAGGCAGATGGCTGTTCACTTTGTCCCTGGTTCTGCTGGAGGCCTCTTCCTGTTAAAGGGTGTAGTTTCCTTTCCACTGTCACTGTATTCATGCTTGCTTCTGTATGATGAATTACTACATCATTACATTGTGGTAATGTAATTGACTGCATACTGTCTAAATAAACAGAAATTAATTGAATTGTGTTTTATCTCATTATTTCCATTGGAGGAGTTAATTTGCTTCCGTTGGTAAAACCTTAGCCTTTCCCAGGTGACAAAAAACATACAAATCCATTTAGACATACTGTTAGGAATCCAGTTTGTGTGGGTTGTGTTTTTGCGTTTTCTCCTTCCACTACCAGGTGGCGCCATGTTCTCGTAGGCCCTTCCACACACCTGCGGATGGTTGCCTCATTATCTGAGGACTCTTAACCTGCTGACTGCCACTACCTCGACGCCAGAGTGTTTGCAAGTTTTGGGTAATCTAGCCAAGCTGAGTTTAGCAGAGTCTAACTGAGTCTTTGTCTTCCTGAGCCCTAACCTTATTGTTTTTGTCTTTGCCTCTCGGCAGGTAGTCATCCTGCAAACTGGATGTTTTGGCCCTCTCCCCCTGGAAGGATCATTTGAGCTTCATACTGAGCAGGGGATGCAAACTGGATGTTTGGACCTTCTCCCCCTGAAAGGATTGTTTGAGCTTCACACAGAGCAGGGGACAAATTTCCACACGAACCGTTCAAGTACTTCAGGAAATTGAAGTGGCAGTCAGCTCCATCGCTCCTCTGAACCAACCAAACCCGAGTAAACCCTGTCCGCCCTCCAACGAGCCAACCAAGTTCTGGAATAACCCATACCGACTGGATTCCGGTAAGGACACCTTTTCCTTGGAAACGTGAGTCCCGTTTCAGTCTCTGTTTTTGCAAGTCGTCCCTCAAGTTTCCCACTGAACCTGAACTAAACACTAAACTTCCCTTCTCACTTCCAGTTCCGGTTCACCAGCGTTCTGAGAAACTCTGGATCCAACTCATCGTGCTTTCAATAAACCTGCTAAACCTTTTCTCTGGTTCTCTGAGTGGTTTCCTGCATGTGGGTCAGATCCCTTAAAAAGAACATGACACATACATAAAAAAGCCTTTTAATTTAAAAGAATACATTTTTCTTAATCAAAAACAATCTGATTAGGATAACTATGCACCAATTTAGTGTGTTACTATTACTCTTTAGCCTGGCCAGCCTGATAAGGCTCAGACTCTCTGGTCTAATATTGTACAGACTTGACCTATCACAGCATCTGGAAGGAAGGCTAATAATGAAAAAGCATTTTATAGCATTTGCTATAAACAGCAATGTTTTGTTAATACCCTATTTTGATTTCCTGTATGAGCCGACAAATGTTTTCAAAAACTAGCTACTGTGAGAGCGTTTCTTAAAAAAAAAAAAAAAGTAGAAAAGGCGTATCTATAGTTATCTGATTAGTTTGAAACTTGTTTTGCTTACTCTGTTAGTCCTGTCCTTGAAATCAGGCTTTGCCTGCTTTTGTCCAGACTGATATGCCATGTATACAGCATAGGTCAGTCTGGGTGACCAGGCTACTACTCTCAGCCTGTCCTTACTGAATTCCTTACTTTATCTCTGGCGAATTTCCAGAGAAAACATTTGACTCCTTCTCTGTATTATGGTGTAGATATTCACGTCTCAAATCTGGTAATCAGATGAATGCTGCATTGTAGACCATTTCTCACTACTCACACTTAATTCAGCCTCTGCCTAATATTCACCATCAAATCTGTGTAGAACCATAATTTGCTCAAGACAAACATTAATCTTTCCCTCCGATTCTCACTTTGAGATAAAACACACAAACCTAAAATACATTAACTGCAGAGAAAGACCTAACCATAACCTAACCATAATACCCTGTTTTATATTAATAAACCTACTGTCTACTTTTCAAAGACTAACAGAAAAAAGCTTCAATTCTGCATTTCACACCAAGTGAGACTTAAACCCTAACCCTGAGGCTAGTCTTAACTCCTGCCCAGATTCTCCCATAAATCCTCTAATAATCTACATTAATCATCTAATATCAACGTACTTACATCTGTATCAGCTATATGCTAACGGCTTTGGGAAACCTTTCAGTGATTTTAGTTTGGAATTGATATTAGATGACCAAAATCCTATCCTTCCACGTAGACGCAACCATCACAGCAGCTTCATTCATATTCAGTCATGAAGTTCATTTGAAAACCAACACATTCCCCATAGAATGCCATTTAACAAGAAACCATATACTTCAGAAATAGCAGGGGATTTAAAGAGGTTGTTGCATTGCAAACAAATTTGTTTCTGCAGTTCAAGAATCAACTCCCATACTGATAGGCAAAACACAGATCCCCTTAACATGTTTTTTTGAGTGTTCAAACACCAACCTGATTTCATCTTAGCATACTGTACTGTATGTACTGCAGGAGAATGAGGAACCCTAAAGTGTGAGCCACTGCTGTTTTACAGGTGATATCAGCCATATTAAGAAGGCATCTTTCAAATATGCACATTTTATTATACTGTAATAAAAAGGTGACATTCTTCATGCTAAGAGAAATTCTCTGTATGAAAGATCAGTTGAGAAGTTTCTACTTCCATCTGGAACCACAACTCGTATCAACACCAGTTTGTTTTTTTAATTGGTGTGCCCATATAGACATTTTTTTTCTTGGGGAATTTTGTTAATTTTGTCTCCCAGTGTTTGCTTTACCTTATTTTGCTTTTACAGATGGAACTCGTATTCAAACAAAGAAAATATAAATTGTTGAGAACCAAAGCTGTGACAAAAATAAGTGTAGGCATCCACATGGGGGTGCTGTAGAGCAGTTAGAAAGATGTTCAAAAAAAAATTTTAAAGCCAAAAAAAGAATAAATAATATATTATAAAACCCTCTTCATATATTTTAAATTGATAGAAAAAAAGAGTCATATACTAATTTATTATTGTTGCACTGGATGCCACACAATATGTTACAAAGGTTGAAACAAACAAGCAAAAGTGAATTATATAATTCTTTACAAGTTTATAAAAACACACTCAAGCACATAAAGTTAAGCCCAAACTATGACAAACTACAGATTTAGGCAAGAGTGTTTATCTAAGTCTGAGAAAATTTATGCTGGGGGCTAAAATATAGACTAGGAAGATAGCAGGGAGGCAACACTTGAAGCTCATCCCAAAAGATGAGCTTGAGAAAATCCTGCATGCATTAAGCAATTTAACTGATATAACAAGTTTCTAATTGCTGAAATGTTAATAAATATTTTTTGTTGATTATTTAGAATGCGGACGGTGTGCTTCGGCACTCATGATTTACAGCATGATATCAGGAAAACTTTACTCAAGGGTAGAACACGATCTCAGTCCTTTTTCAGAAAGGTAGAACCATTACAAAAATACCATGTGGCTGACTTCAATCTATTATTTTAAATAATTGTACGTATTCAGAATGTATTAAATGGTTTATTAGTTTATTCTCTTTCTTGTGTTTTTTCTTTCAAAACTTTTAAAATATGTTACATAACTTTAAGAGCCTTTAACTTTTCAAGCTTTTACGCAGACCTAAAAATATGTCCTTACAAACCAGGCATAAAGCTTGAGCCTTAATGTGTAAACTGGCTGAATACGTGCACTCTTATATTATGTCATATGGAGGCAGTCAGTCATTTACACCACTCACTGTGTGCACTATGATCCTCTGTATCAGACCAGTAACATCTGGTGTTAAAGCACATGTTAATGATTACACAGCCTGCTACAGACATCATCTGTTAACAGATAAAATAAGCCTTGCTAAAACTGATGCTATTTATCAGACATTTTGTTTGTTGCATAAATTAATCTCAGATTAAAAACAATTTTAAAAACACAAATACTTTTGTTCCCCGTGGTGGAAAAAAATAACCAAAAGCTTGAGTTCCTCCTACTGGAAAAGTACAGAGGATATTACCAGCTGGCTGCAAAATGTTTAACCCCAATTGATGCAGGGAGTAGCTTTTCAATCCTTAATCTTATCAAACATGTGAGGCTGTTGTTTAAGGAATTATTGGGCAATTGCTGACAACTTTAGTATTCATTAGGGATAAATTGGGAAATACTGGTTCTGGAACCGCAAGACTCTTTTTAACACATTTGCTTATCTTAGTTTCTTTAAGAATATGGATTAAAGCTCACATCACCGTTTAACCTTTTGAATCATGATACAAAATTGTGATGAAAACACAAAGAGTGTTTTATGAGGCAAGTTTAAGTTTTTTAAAACAATACTTTAGGAAATTAAAAAGCATTAATTAAACTGAATGTAATCCAAACAACATTAGAGTCAGCACTTTGGTTGCCGGCCTATATCAATAAATGCCTTCAAATGTAAAAAAAAAAAAAAAAAACTTAAAAAATTGCATTGAATTCTTTCTCAACACTGAGAAATTCATACCGTCCAATGCTACAATAGCACAATAAAATGTATGATTGTTAATGAGTTATGACACCCCCATATTTAATCGTTTGCTCAGGTATGAAGTATTATGTTCTTCTGGCCTTGTGAGCAGGTAATACTGTGGGGAGATTAAACAAGCTGTTTACATTTAAGCTATTTCTTTGTAAGAAGTCTAAAAAGAGGTCGGCATATAAATCATTTGCAGACATGAGAAGATTTTAATTTCAACAAAAAACATAAAGGCTAGACTTAAATTTGCCTTTGAAAATTGTTCTTTGGAAGGATGACTGCAGGCCTGCATTGATTGTACACCAAAACTGAAAATCTGTATGCCATAAAAACAAATAACAATTCCTGCAGATTAACCTTGAGGTATGGAGGAGGAAGTGTCATGGTCTCGCAATGCTTTGCTAAAACTGGACCTGGCCAGCTCAACAATACGGACTTTACTGTATAATTCTGCTCTACATAAGGGGAGTTTAATACAATTCTGAGAAGGTGAACAAAATAAAGTTAATGCAAGTAAATCTACCAAGAATTGGCTAAAAAAAAAAAAAAAAGTAACTCCTGGACTTGATGGCAACCTACTTCTTGGTATATTGCTGCAAAAAGTGAGTTGTAGAGCAAAATATTCTCAGTGGGATGTTGGAGAGAAAGCTTTAAAAAGACACCTCTCCTAAGTAATTTCAACCAAAAGGTAGGCTCACATAGTCCTAACTTGTTTCTCAGCTACATATTTGTATTTATACAGTCAATACATTGATTGAAGCAAGATCATTTTACTGGTTAATATGTTTTGTTTTATAGAAATAAAAGGCCAGATTAGACATTGATCAATGAAACTTCCATGTTTCTTAATTTCACGTGACACTAAACTAAGTTTTTTAAACATTACAACTTTGTAGTACCAAAATCTTCTGATGTGATCAACTCAAACTCAGATAACCAATGTGTTTGTCATCCATACTTTGATTGGTCATCTTAGGAGAATAAAAGACTCAAACGAGCATGATCTAATCTTCTTAAGTATCAATGAAGCTTATAACGGCTGAAACACAGACCGTCATGGCAGTAATCAAACTGGAAGTGGAAATAATGCAAACAGTTTAATATCCTTTGGGTCTATTTCAGATTTCCTTTAATCAATGGATTGATTAAATTACTTAACATGGTTGTAACTGGTTTACCATGGATAAAAATGATGAAAAATGACTGGGAAATTCCTGAAAGTGATGCTGACTTCAAGGTTTTCTTTTTTTTCACAAGAGTTAGTATGCATTATCATAGCTTATATGCCTGAACTCTTGGTGTTTCCTAAATGTTTGTTTTTAAGAATAATTTAAAACCACAAAAACATGTTTTTCCTGTTCTCCAGCAGAATTTACAGAAACCATTTTGTCTTTCAAGCTTATTACGTTAGTTTTGGGGACATTACTTAATCTTTTTTTTTTTTTTTAAGAGAAGCAACACACTGTTGGTGATTTCAACAGTGCACACCGCAAAGGATGACTTAATTGGATACATCTTTTCTCTAATTTTGCAAATAAACCACCAACACAGGAGCTTTATTTAGTTTAAACTGGTTATGTAATACAGCAGCAGCAGCAGCACTGCAAGACCAAATATTGAATGTCTCCCTCTAGAGTTGCAGTCCTTAAATGCAGAAATACAGAACTATACATACAGTTATACTATTTTAAGTTATTTCCAAAAATACAGTTAGCAAACACTGGTTCACATTAGAAGGCAACATATTTATTTGTTCTTCTGCAAATACTGCCCCACAAAATGTATTTAGCTTCTTACTACCCAGGTGAGTTAGAGGTTTATCTTTAAGATAGTAAAACAAACATCCAAGATGATACAGTTTTAGCAGAACTTTCCATAAAGGCAGGTTTTGCTCAACAGTCTGTTTTAACACGGTCCAACCGCAGTCTTAAGGCTACTTAGCAATATTTAGAGTACAGTCATGTGGATTTCTTGGGAGTATTTAAAAGTGAGGAATGCTGTTTAGAAACAAGTACCACAGCTGTACCTTTTTCACAGTAGCTTGGAGTAGCTGGGTATATACCGTATGATCAATACTCTGGAGCTTTAGATTAGTTTAGCAAATCCAATCACTTGGTGAAGGGTCGTAGTGGGTCAAACAGCCTTTAAGAGGTTTTTGATACAGGATAAAATCTTGCACAGCTGGTTTAATGCTCTTACAGGACTTGGAAATGGAAATGTTTTGATTCCGACTCCGGCCCACCCAGGGACCAGTCCATTCTACCCCACTGAGAGCTCAACCCTATAACTTTGGCACTGAGCTGAAGACTTGAAGAGGGACACCACGTCTCACTCAGTAAAGGAGAAAAGGAGGTTATTTTGTCTAGAGAGAAAAATGGGAGACTATGATGTGGAGACTGCGTTTCTTGGACAAATGGGTCCCTACTTCTGGGTCACTTTCTTCCTTTTGAACACAGTTTTCGTGTCAACTGGATTCAACGGACTATACATAATCTTTGCAGGGGCAGCCCCAAAACACAGTTGTCTCATTCCAGACGTCAACCTGACAGAGGAGTGGAGAAATGCCATCATACCATTTATAATAATGGGTGGTGAAGAAGTTCAGAGCCAGTGCAGCAGATATAATCTGACTGTGGTTAAAGATTTTTCTGATGAGGGTTATATACCTGGAAGGGATATTAATCTTACCACACTGCCTCAAGAAGGATGTTTGGATGGATGGAACTACAGCAAAGACATCTACCAGTCCACAATAGTCACTGAGGTCAGTATGGAAGAGCATTTTTATTTTTTCTTCCTCTTACTGCTGTTCTTCATTGTTGTTGTTTTTTTCATGGCAAATCCAAATTTCTGTCTTAACAGTGGAATCTTGTTTGTGAGAACCATTGGAAAGTTCCTTTTGCTTCCTCAACTCTCTTTGTGGGATATCTTTTTGGATCGCTTATCTCAGGACAGCTTTCTGACAGGTATTTCATCCTTAATCACACTTTAATAAATCTGTTAAACTACTTTTTCATGCTATATCGGCCCATTTATGTAATGCATTATTCTCTGTGTGCATAATTCGGTCTAAAAGAACTGACAGAAAACTGTTGCAACATTTAGCCCCATTCACAATTTTGACATGTAGTGAATGTTGCTGAGGAGCTCTCATCAACTGCTGACAAAGACAATAGCGCCATCTCCTGTTATAGTGAATGCATACACAAGCAGGTCATTTACAGTTCTGTGAATTGGATCGTTTTCATATTTCCACTTCATCTCGATTTTTGTTCTTCTCGATTTGACCATGTTTTTTTTTTTCCTTTTATTGGAGGATATATGTTAAGTCTTTTAGGCAGCATATCTGTAAGATATTTTATTTTTTGATATTTTTTTGCTCTGTATAAGAACATAGGGAAAGGTGATTTATTTTAATAATTAAAATAAAAAGGGAAACATAGTGATTCTGCATTAATGTTTACAAAAAATTGTATATTTCAAGGGTTGGTGTTAATTTTGATGATTGTTACAGCTAAAGTAAATCCAAAAGTCCAATTTTAAACCATTTACAGCACTGACCTGACAGAGAGGTCAACAGTAGATTTTATCATAACTAAATGCAAAGGAATCATTGAAAACAACTAAATTAATATTTAATATCTAGTTAATTTTTGTATTCCAGGCAGTTAACCATTTCCCATGTTCAGTTGTTGACACCACAATGTTTATTTAAATCTCAGGCTTTCTTCAGCAGTTCTATATTTTGAAGATTTTGTAGCTACATGGTCATTTTAACAGTTTGTCACCTTTGGTAGACTAGGCAGGTACCAACTACTGTTTTAATAAACACAACAGGATTCCACCAGTGCTAACTGTGGTGCTAACTGTGGTTTTAATCAAATAGATTCTAGCAACACCAGCAGATGGAAGAGCTACCTAATCTGTTAATGAGAATAGAAACGTCAAACTGGAGTTTAAACAATCTGAATTCTGTGTCCCTACCCCTTTTCTCCAGTTTGTCATTATAATTTTTAAATGACGTGCAAAATTTTACTACATTGCTTCAAATATCTTGTTTGCATGATTTTGGCTTAGAACAAAAAAATAGAAATATAATGATATTTGTGTGGGTGTTTTTGTACTGCAGCACACATTTTGTCCAGATTTTAAGCCACACGTTTTTAAACACTCCAAAATCTTCAATTATATTGATTGCAGATAGTGGTCACAACTTTAGAAACAACTTTTATGCCAACAGCCCTAATTGGTCATGTGAGCCCTAGCATTAGCAATTCTACATAAAATAAAAAAAACTGGAGGTTTTATTGGTCTAATGTGATTTTTAAAACAAAAGAAATAAAATGCAGTTGTATGGCTCAAAAAACTTTTTTTTTTTTTTTTTTTTTTTTTTTTTTTACATTTTCAGTCGTTAACACTTACCTGTATATAATTTGCATTATCTTTTCAGGTTTGGGAGGAAAAAAGTTCTTTTCATGTCCCTTGCGGCTCAGTCCTTCTGCGTTTTGCTTCAGTCATTCTCTCAGTCTTGGAGAATTTTCTGTGTCATGTTCCTCTTTGTTGGAGCCTCTCAGATATCCATCTACATTTCTGGATTTGTACTGGGTAAGTTCACCCTGTCCTTTTGAAATGATCTAAAAGCAACCAGTATACAGTAGGAATTATATTAAAAATAAATAACAGTACTAAAAGAAATGAAGTAGTAACATTTACAGGTCATTAATATGTGCAGTTTGTGTTTTTTATTTCTTTGACAGGTACAGAGTTGTTGAGTAAAACCATGCGAGTTCTCTTTACAACTCTTGGGGCTTTCCTTTTTTACTGCATCGGCTACATGACACTACCTTGGATTGCATATGGCATCAGAGACTGGAGAGCTCTCTTAGCAGTTTTGTCAGCAACATCTGTGGTTTACATCCCTTTGTGGTGGTATGTATGTCATTGGACCCACTGATTTCTTAGCAAAGTAAATGTGTAAATGTTATGTACAAGCATTTTTTTTGTTTGCACAGGTTCATCCCAGAATCACCTCGATGGCTGCTCATTCAAGGAAGAAAGACAGAGGCAGAGGCCATTGTGAGAGATGCTGCCAGGAGAAACAAAGTGCAGGCACCATCTGTACTTTTTAAAGAATCTGAGGTGAGAGTTGTATCTTTATTGCTGTGTAATTCAATTGGTTCACACATTTTTAATGTTGATGATCAATTCTGTGTTATTTGAAGAAATGTAGAGAAAACCATTTCAATTATGTGTTTTATTTACCTCAATCCGTCTATAGCAAGGACCTTCAACCCCAGTCCTGGAGGGTCACAGTCCTGCAGCCTTTGGATGCATTCATGATCCTACTAAACTGAGCTAAAAAGCTAATTTACCTCATTGGCATTTCAATAGGCTTTTAGAAAAGCCTGTTAATTTGGAGTTAACCTGATTTAGGCTTGTTCGAACAGTGATGCATCCAAACGTTGTAGAAAAGTAGCATTCAGGGACTGGAGTTGCTGAACCCTGTGTTAGGCCTTTTTCTGAGATATGTTCCACTGAAAGAAAATTGTTAAAAACTGTACAGATGGAGGACATTGTAACTGCTAATTTCACTTAAAAGCACTCCTCTCTGGCTGAGTGATAACGATGATTGAATTAACAGACTTGATCTGATTGTTTTTTCGACTAAATCACTCCAGTTTCCTTTATAGATTTATTCTTGTCTGCTAGTCTAAGTTAGACCTAAGTTTCAATGGTTTTTCACCATATAACTCTGTTTCTGAGATAAAACACAAAAAGTAACTTCCTTTTAATCTTGAATTTCCAATAATCAGTTAACTTAAAGAGGTATTATGGGGATTTCTAATGATACTGCCACCTGTGGCCAAAAAGAGAACTGCATCACTCTTCTGTTCATTCTCATAGCACGTGCATGTACTTAACAACTTCTTGCTTGTTTGTTTTTTATGTTTTCCACCTTACCTTTAGTTGCCATTGGTTTCTGAGTTAAACTGGATGCCAGTCCCTTCTAAGTTTCCACAAAATCCATTTTGTATATAAAGTTTCGATTGTTTGCCTGGTCGGACCCTTTTAGCATGGGCCCCCATGACATCACGCTGCCAAACAGGACGGGATCCTCTGACCCGAAGTAAATTAAGGAAAATAGGCCACAGGCATATAGATGCATCGGCTCTGAACCATTGAGGTGTAAGTCTGCTCATCAAATGATGTAAAGGGTCACATAAAAAGGCTTTTTTTAAATATATTTTTTCAGTAAAAGCTTAAATACTGTAGGTGAAATATAATTAGAAAAGTATTTGCTAGAGTTGTAGTCAATGCCCAGACCTTTTATGGCCTCTAAAGGTCCTTGGTTTCTGTTGGTGTGGTCTTGACTACAACACTAGTATTTGTTTTACATTCTTAGGTTTACTTAATCATCATCCTTCATAAGACACTGAATAAATACACTGTTCCAAGCCGAGAATGGTTTCATTTTATAATGATGCACCCACAGACAACAAAGTGCTGTATTTTGCTGTTGGTTTTTGGGATAGACCATTGAAAAGATGTACTTGTTAAGTTAAATTAAAAGTGGCTTTAAAGCTCTTTACAAGAAAACGTTGAAAAATGTGGCCTGTTTAGGGTAAGAGTTCGGTCTCCTTGCTCAAACACCCCCGAAATGAAAACCAGAGCAACCCAGTTATTTCTAAAGCCACCAAACAAGTACATAGAGTCCACCTTATTCATCTCAGTTCTGTTGGTGGTCAGGGGGCCTGTTGGTGCCTCACTTCTGTCAGTCTGCCCGAGGGCAACTATGGCAACAGTGTAGCTTACATACATGTACCACACTGTAGCCACATCAGCGTGTGAAAACCCATGTGAACAGGTGAATCATTGGATAAAGTGTGAATGGTTTTTAGTCCTCTTACTTTATTAAGTGCTACACAAATACTGTCTGTTTAACAATTAACCACAAAAAAAGGCTGTGGCTGTTAAAGTGTTAGAGGTCTATTAAAGGACATTGGAGAAGGAACAGCATCCTGTGGAACAAAGGATTACAACCATGAGGACGGGGACAATGTTGTAGAGAGTTAAGAAAAAATAATTGGGTTTAGAAAATTTACATCTTTAAATATTTTAGTAATTTCAGGTATAAGACTTTAAACCGAGATCTACTTATATACCAACATTTAGATCTCACAACTTAAGTTTTGCTCTATCTCTACATTTATACTTGCGCTTAAGTTGTGCAGAGGACATGCTGTGCCTGAGACAACTGTAGTGTAGACTTGCATGGATTCCTTGACGGAATAATAATAAATTGATCAATTAACTTGTTACCTTTAAATTTATGTTAGGTAAGACCAAACTTAAAGGAATAGTACACCCAAAACATGATTAGCCTTCATTTTCTACTCACCCCCATGCTGAACAAAACTCTGGAGTACTTTTTTGATATCTCAAATGCATCTGGAGATCTGGGAGGCTTCTTGCTGTCTGCTGACATTCAAATAATGGAGGTCTATGGTGACCGAGACAGAAAGGTCCATAAAAGTCCACAAAAACGTGTCAATATTCCTCCATACTGCTCGTCCAATGTAATCCAAGTGTCCTGAGTGGGTAGCATCTAGAATTTACTCGAAACGAAGTCATTTAGAACGTTTTAGAGCCTAAACAGTAGTGTATAGGATTTCCTAATAGCGCCCCCATGCGCGCTCACGATTCTATGGAAGCCGGCAGACCAAACCGGAAGAAAGTGCGCATTCAGCGTCTGCTCTGCCGATAATGCAAGCGTAGAAGAAGAAATGTGCTGTTTACCTGTGCAAAGAAAGAAACAACGAAAGAAAAATGTCTGAGGACTTCAGTGTTGAGGAAGAGCATGAGTTCTTTGCCGAGCTGAATGCGCTGGTTTGGTCTGCCGGCTTCCGTAGAATCGTGAGCGCGCATGGGGGCGCTATTAGGAAATCCTATACACTACTGTTTAGGCTCTAAAACGTTCTAAATGACTTTGTTTCGAGTAAATTCTGGATGCTACCCACTCAGGACACTTGGATTACATTGGACGAGCAGTATGGAGGAATATTGACACGTTTTTGTGGACTTTTATGGACCTTTCTGTCTCGGGCGCCATAGACCTCCATTATTTGAATGTCAGCAGACAGCAAGAAGCCTCCCAGATCTCCAGATGCATTTGAGATATCAAAAAAGTACTCCAGAGTGTTGTTCAGCATGGGGGTGAGTAGAAAATGAAGGCTAATCATGTTTTGGGTGTACTATTATTTTAAGTCTCAACCTACATTCAAAAAGGTGTGTGGAATCTTTACAGTGAATCCTCGTAAAGGCAGCGTCATTCTATGAGGATTATTTTCTTTAGCAGTGACAATGAATGAGGTAAATGTCACAGTAAGATGGTAGATATAACTACAGGACAAATAAAAAAAACAAGATCTGTTGAAAAATAGCAAAAAATTCCATCACAAAGACAAACATACAACCAGATCTTCAATTTTTTTGTGTAGACAAAGGCACATTTGTGTATAAATGGCCTATCAACATTTTTGGGACATAAAAATAATGTTCAAATACAGTATATACAAAGTTATTCTTACCTAAATGAATGAACAACATTTGTGTCTATATTTATAAAGCCCATAAAGCAAAATAAATGCCCCTTAACTGCTTTAAAAGGAAGTTCAGCAAAGTTTTTCCTTTTAAATTCCGAATTGATTTCTAAATTACACAAATCATTGTCGTTCAGCTATAAAGCTATCACTGCTTTGTTTGTATTGCATGGAGTTGCATTAAGACATATTGAAGTGTTGGTGGTGGGATTACATATTAAATTTAACTCTTATATTTGTTAACCCTTGAACTAAAAATAGACTTGTGTGACATTTTTTTCTTTTTTTGTGTGTGTGTCTTTAAATGTAACTTATATTCCAGGTTGAGAAAATTCCTGCTGGGAAGAAATACACAATGCTTGATGTTCTTAGGTCCAGCAAAGTCAGATGCATCACAATGATGTGTCTCCTTTTATGGTAAGCAACAGTTTTAAATGCAGGTTTTAGATAGAATGAAACCATTTTACAGCTTAGTTCATATAAATATATGCATAAAGAGATAAGATATAGACATAGAAATGACTTGCTGTCTCTTTTGATGTCTTAGACACTCAATCTTTGGTGAAAAGTTCCCCCCTAACAGACTTGTTGTCTTTTCAGGATGGCAATTAACATCGGATATTTTGGCTTATCCCTGAATACTTCCAACCTGAGTGGCAACCCTTATATGAATTGCTTTATATCAGCCATCACTGAAGTACCCGCCTATATTGTCTCTACTTGTCTGCTGAGGAAATGTCCACGACGAGCAATTCTATCGACGTTCCTTATCATCGGAGGAGGAGTTCTTCTGCTCATACAATTTATTCCTGATAGTAAGGCGCTATATTTCTGATTATAATATCAAATAGAGAAAACATCAGTAGCCCTAATGGGAATCCATACGCTGTTTTTTGTTCTAAATTAGAAAATAATTCAAAATCATTTAACATGTATCCAGTATTTAGTCTTTTAAAAGGAGAAACATAAATAAAACTACCTATATAGGAATTATTTTTTTATATACTCACTTGACAGGCTTTATAGTCATTTACTTCAGATTACTAAATCATGTTAAAGCTCATAATGCCTGTCCGAGCTGTTTATTAGGTAAAGCCCAGTAAAGTTGAGCTGGTTATGTACACATGCAGAACTCTCAGCTTTATCAGGTGAAATACTCAGACATTGCACATCAGTGTTGCAACTGGTATCTGAGCTGCTGACTGTGCAAAGAGTTTACCACAGGGTGGAAAACGTGACCATTGTGCATGCCACATGTGAGGTGACTTAAGTTTAAGTAAAGTAGCAATAAGGTAACACATTATCTGTTTTTTTGTTGTTTTTTTAAAACAATATCATACATGCATATATATTCTAAAAGCATGTTGTGTCAGGCATGAAACCAGAAAAGCAAAATTTTCTTTTACATGTTAAAGCAAACTGAAGCTTAACAATAAACCAGACCATTACATTTAACAGGACTGTAATGCTAAGTGGCAGTAAATGTCTTGCTATAATGCTCAATGACACCCAACCTGTCATTTGGCAGGACTTGCACCTCAGTATTATCATGTTGTCGTCTTTCTTTATCTTTAGATCTTGCCTTGTAGAGACATATCAGCAGCTTGTTATTTTTTATCTGCTTTTGGTCTGAAGCCTCATGTTGGCATGTTTGTGTTGCTAAAAGAACCTCAGACTCCTTACTGCTTTTATTTATTTATTTTTTCTTATTCTTTTTTAGCACTCCATTATGTTGCTCTGGCACTGGAAATGACCGGCAAGTTTGGCTTCACTATGGCTTTCACCATTGTTTACATCTACACTGCTGAGATCTATCCCACCGTACTGAGGAATGTAGGCATGGGAATGTGCTCCTCAGCTGCTCGTATTGGCAGTATCACAGCTCCTTACGTCATCTATTTAGGTACTTCCTATCTCTGTTGGTCACAAAGCCATTATATGCACAGATATCATAAAAATGCAAAAAGCATCTACAAAGAATACTTGAAGCAAAAGTTCCCCTTAGAGAGGAATACTAGTTTATTATTATACGTGACTTTTATTTCTTATTTTACAGGCACATATAATAAGGTTTTACCTTACATTTTAATGGGCAGCCTCACCATCGCCTCTTCTGTGGTTAACTTCTTCCTACCAGAGACCTTCAACAAAGATCTCCCAGAAACAGTGGAGCAGATGCAGGAATGCCGGGGGTATTTATTGGTTGTTCATTCATTTTTGGATTTTAACAAGAACTACAAGCATTCATACGAATAAAGAATTTTAAAGCATCTCTTTTACATAGGAATTTCCTCTAAATATAATGTTGAATATAAGAAAAAAAAATGATATAAAAACATATTGGATAAAACCATTTTAAAAATGAATATTGACGGGTGAAAAATACGACAAATGGTAGTTTTTATTATTGTAAATGTTTCTATGAGATGCAATACGAACCATTCTAATTTAAAGTTATATCATAGCCTATCCTTGTAATGGACCAGATTTCAGATATCACTTCAAACAGCTCTACTTTGAGATAAGACGACTATATATGTGACGACTATATAGTGACCTAAATTTTTCAAAGGACAAAAAAAATAATTAATCAGATTTTCAGTTAGCTGTTTAGAACTGGTTTGAAAAACCAGAGTTCATTTTAAAAGTATTTTCTATCAAATTAAAACTCTGTATAAATTAATTTGATGTGCCCTTCACAATTTGAGATTGGATGATCCTGTGGCTATACAATATATCTATAATTTACAACACTTGAGGTAACTAGAGGCACACTGTGCTGACATGCTACAGTACTTCTTTGTGTGACGTTCAAGTATAACTGAAATTCAAGGATATATCAAAATAACAAGAGAAAAAATCAAGAGGTTCCGAGAAGTGATTTATCCTTTGGTAAATTTCTCAAAACAAAACAATGTTAATCTTTTTAAACAAGATTATGGAAATGTCAAACCTTCCAAAAAGGATATAGACTCTGTATCAAGAATCAAAACCTGCACTCAAACACAAGGATAAATGCAGCAACCTTTGGAGACACATCATTAGGCTGATGAAAATAAAATAGTTTTGACATTCTAGTCATTTTTACTTTCAAATAAGAATAGGGAGCCTCACAAACAACTTCTCCAGACATCAACTAGGAAATACACCCATGAATGCAGATAACAACAAACAAAATCACACTTACAAATACTTTAAAAATGGGTAGAGGACAAAAAAAAAAACAGAGCGTTTGAAGTAACTATCATTTATCTCTGTGTAGGCAGAACAAACTAACTGTAAAGTACAGGACGTATGGGTCAAAACCCTTTCTAAAGGAACAGAGAGCAGTTTAGCAATGTTCCAAGGACATTTCTGAAACTTCTGAATTCAAAGCAATAATATGATTTTAAGTATTCTGGCAATAAGAAATAAGAAAGATTTTTTTGTAATCACCACTGACCTAAATAAGAAAAAGATGAGTTAAGACATTTGATGTTTGACAGTGAAAGAACAATCAGGACTGTTGTTCATTTTCTATTTTTTAAACACATTGCAGGTTCTGTGGACGGTCTGAAAAGAAGAAATATTTTGAAAACGGAGCATCACGTAAACGACCCATTCTACAGGAAGAAGCATCTGAAGTGCAAACACTCAGCCTTTAAACTTTTTTCATTCTAAGGATGGACATTTTTTTCCTGATCTAGACAGAGATCAGATGTTTTTTAGGCTAAGCTGATGGATATGACTATAAGACATTTTCTAATAATGTTACAAAATTCTAAGTGAATAAATTATTTTTATCCACTTTAACCGTGTGTTTGATTTGTCTACCCAGTTTTTTTTTAGTATAGGGGTTATATAAAGTTGTACAGAAGGCTAATTTTTCCTAAAAAGAGATTTTTTTATTTATTCCTCCAGGTTATAATTTTTTATTTTTTTGTACAGTTTAGTAAAAAATGTGATATATTATGAGGAAACATAACTAAACTATGGAGCATAATAATTACTCAAATTTAATCCTACACAATATATGCAGGATTGGCTAAATTACCATTTAACTCCAGTAGACAGAACGCAGACAGAAACTTCAGGGAATGGTTTAAAATTCTTGACAATTATGCAACGAGGCCTGATGTCTGCTCATAGGTTTTTAGAATTTCTACTAAAGTAAATAACTAAAGTAGCAGAGCATGATTGCTTTGTTGTTTTCTACACTAAGTGAAATTCAAAAGTGTTTGAATTACATGTTAACTGAGGAGTGGGAACCCTGTAAGATAACTATACAGATGATGCACAGCTCTACATTACAATGTCACCCAGAGCTACAATAAGACATTAATATAACCCCATCTTTATATAAGGAAAATTGTCACCACACTCACATAAGTGCAGTAAGTGTTCATAAATGAATAAATAAGATACCTATAAGTCAGTCTGCTTGAAGCCTGTTCTCAATACAAATATGAAGTAGAATGGATGTTATTATAAAATGAGGAATCGTGATTTGAGCCTGCCAACTTAACACTAAATTTATGAGACATGTTTGCACTTAACAAATAGGTTCACAGCTTTGAAAGTGTTTTCTATTTATAAAAGCAAATAAGATATTTCCAAATTGTGCCCCTAGAGCTTTATGAGTGCAGTCAGCTCAGATTAAATTTGGAAATTGGCTCCTTGATTCCAGCTGTAATTTGATGTGGATCTATTTAAGCAAAGTTTCAGGGAATGATATATATCAAAGCAACATACTGATGACATATAGAGAACTCATGGGGACTGTTAATTACCAAACCTGTCAATCTGCACCTTCTAAAAAAAACTACAGTTGCACATAAGAGTTTTTAGAAGTTGAACTGTCCTGACAGGTGACGCACAGTTCCCTAGTGACAATCTAGCTAAAACCAAATAAACTACCATCCAGTATCCTTATCTATACTTTGTCCACCTGTTACATCAAAGGAATTAATATACTTATACACAATTTTTTTTCCCCAGTTAAAGTTGAAGTACCATTTTTAAATTCCAGGTGGTTTTTATGTAGCCTGACGTAGTCCGACTCAATTCTAGTCAGAATATGAGTCTGATACTGCTCCATAGAGCTGGGATTATGGGGCGTGTTTTGAACGAACCAGGAAAAAAAATGCCTCTGCACTCAATTGGAT
>NW_015150489.1:1823319-1824303 GCF_000732505.1 Cyprinodon variegatus
GTATAAAGCCCGCCCTGACAATTTGATTGGATCGCCTGACAGTGGGCTATAATACTCGCGCTACTATGGAGCAGAGCCAGACCGAACTTCCCCAAACTCAAACCTTGTGGGCGGGACTAAGTTCGGACTGGCACCCAGGCTAGTTTTTATGCTCTGTAGGGCAGAATTCTCACAGCATCTCAAAGGTTTGCACTTTGATAGCACATTTTGTCATGGTTTTGGTTTTTTTCAAGTTTTATTTTGAGTTTTCATTGGTCTTATTTTGATTTTTGTGTTCTAGGTATTTTTGATTGTATTTGAGTTCTTGGATATTTCCTGTTTGCCCTCTTGTGTCAGTCTCCTTTTTCCTAGCTCCCTTCTTGCCTCTGTTCAACCTGCTCCCAATCTGCTAATTAGCCTGGTCTTTGTTTCTCTCTCCCATATAATCTCCTCCTATTCAGTCACTCTTTACTGGTTTGCCATCATTTCTTTGCCCCCTTGTTTTGAGTGTTCCTCACCTTCAGTATTTTGGATTTTTGCTTCTGTTGAACTTTTTTGTTAATTAAACTTCAAGAAAACTTCTTCAGCTTCAGTCTGCATTTGGCTCATGTCAAACCTCCACCCCCACTGTGACACACTTTGATACTAATTTATATTTATCGGGAGTTCTGCAGAAGGCATTGTAGAAACAAATGAGCTGACACCCTAAATTTGATATAAATTAGGGTTAAAACCCCATTTGTTTAAACTTCCATATCAGTGTTTTATTTCAAATGTGTGTATTCAGGTCCAACTTTTCCTTACTATCCTTTTAATATGTAACTGGAACTTGTTATACTTTTTTCCTTTTCTTTTTTTTTTTACATCATGAATACCAACACCAACTAGATTCACTTAAAGGAATAGTACTCCCAAAACATGATTAGCCTTCATTTTCTACTCACCCCCATGCTGAACAACACTCTGGAGTACTTTTTTGATATCTCAAATGCATCTGGAGATCTG
>NW_015150489.1:1824830-1837567 GCF_000732505.1 Cyprinodon variegatus
ATAAAAACATGTGACATTTTCTGCATAAGTCAGCATGTAGAGTATAAAAATTAACTTGGTGTGAAAGTGCCCTGCTGTGAAAATGTGCTCCAGTGACACAAACTTTTTTAATCAACAACAATAACACACAACAACTCAAAACTTAAATAAATTTAAATATTATTTAGTTTAGTCTTATTTACTTCAAGGAGCATTATATGTAATGTTTCTTTATGAATGTCTCCTTTTGAATGAAACCAGAACATTGACACTCAATCACATTTATTCACATATAATAATATAGCACTCCTAAGAAATCACAGAAACAGCCTCAGTCAGATGTAAACTTTACATACTATGTAATGTAAATGTGCATCTGTCTGTGCACCAAAGAGTATAAAATCCATGTGTATTCTTAATTTCTTTATCTTCAGTTTTCTTGGTTAAATAAAGGTTAAATAAAAACATTTTAACAAAGCTAATTGCACATAGCTGCAAAGAAAACAGACTTAAAGTAGGCTCTGAGGAAGACGAAAGATTCCTAGGTATAAAAAAAAAACTACTTATTTTTGTAATGTCCTGAATAATTTTAATATTTATTTTACTTCCTATAGTATATGTGGTGATGTGTTCCTAGTAGAAATATGGGGGCATACTTGGATCATTATTATGATTTGTTAAACATTCAAGAATTCTTTAGAAAATGAAGAATACTATGAACAACCCTTAGCATCCTGTTCAGCAGCTAGACAGGGCCTCTTGAACTTCATACTGTCATGATCTACTGTTTTGGATCTTTGATTCTGTTCAGATTTTTCTTTTTAGAGTCTTATTATCTTCTGGATGCTTTTTTTGGCTGTTTGCTGCATTTACAGTCTGTGATTTTTGTCTTTCTGTGTTTGCTGTTGAGATTGATCTTGTTTTGAATTATATCTTAGCTTAACTTTTCCATTGTGTTTTTCTTATGTTAAGTTACTGCTAATGTTTTTCCGAGTAGTTTATCTAAGTAGGACAGTTCCTCTGTCAGGATGAAATATTATCTTCATTATGTATATGGCAAAGATTTGGGAATGTAATCAGAGTGGTGTCCTTTATCTAAGAACATAGTGTAATATTTTGATAAGGCTGGAGCCATGGATGTCTCCTCATTTACAAACGTGCATAAAATAAGGATGTGTTGTGGCATACTGGAGTTGTAAAAAATGCTTCTTAACTGTGATTTAAGACCACTTCAACAAGAAGCAAGCCCGGTTGGCAAGCGCTGCCTTCTGTAACCCTAAGCAAATTCTCTGGTCTGAGTAAAATTACAATGTCTGTCAATGTCTTTTGTCAGGACACATGGTTATTTAATACATATACATTTTGAAGTGTTATTTAAAGAGTTTGTCCCGAGTGATCTCTTCTCTCTCAGGAAAGAATCAGGGAAAGAAAGCCTATAGGTGTAAACACAGAGCTTTCCTTCACAAGTATCTTGTATCTTATGTTTATCCATTGTATAAGTTATCTTAAGTTTTTTTCAGTCTCTTTCCCCTTCCTGTACTATTTCCTTGGTCATCCTGTGTTTCTTAGTTATTAGTCCCATTTCTTTTTTGTGTCGTCTCAGTTTTTCTCCAAGTTACATTTAAGACCTGTTGTTTTTCCTGGTTGCTCTGCTTTGCCCCCTAGTGCCACTCTCCCTTCCCCCTTGTTCCCTTCTAGCTCCTTCTATCCACACCTGCTCCCAGTTAGTTAATTACTGCATGGCATTCTCCTCCCCAGTATTTATGCTCCTATCATTCTTCTGCTCAGTGCTCGTTCCTGCTGTTTTGTTCCCTGTACCTTAGCCTATGTTCCTCCCGTTGGTTTATATTTCTTCTTTACATTTCTGTTTTTGTTTTTTGTTTTTGTCTGGCTCCTTTATCCTCTGTAGTTTTTGTAAGAGCTTCTCAATTCTTTATCAAAGAACCACCAAAATCACTTTCTGCTCTGCCATTATGCATTTGGGTCCTCCCCTAATCAAAACACATACAAACAAAGCAAAACAAAACCTGGATTTTTGTACATGAGGCCCCAGGTGACTTTTTAAAAAATGAGTTTTTGCAAACTTTTTCATACTGCACCTTAATCTCTCCTCTTTCTCAGGATTGATGGTTGAAATATATGTGCAGTAGAGCAGGCATCCCCAATCTCGGTCCTCAAGGCCCCCTGTCCTGCAGGTTTTAGAGGTTTCCTTGCTCCAGTACAGCTGATTTTAATTGAAAGCTGATTAACAGGCTTTTGGTCTACTGCAATCATTATAACCAGCTGTGCTGAAGCAGAGAAACCTCTAAAACCTGCAGGACAGGGGGCCTTGAGGACTAAGTTTGGGGATGCCTGCAGTAGAGGATATCAGTTTGAAGTTTTGATGGGAAAAGGGTTAATGCTAGGCCTTCCACAACAAGAAATGTGTGGGGACAAAGGGTATCCCAACACCGAATCACCTTCGAAGAAGATTATGCATCTGAGGAAGCAAAGAATTTCAAGACTTAGCTGAATCATATTAAACCTTTGTGTAAACATTTACAATAATAGATTCATCACACTGCCAATAGAACATCCTGTGTAACTTCCCCTGCAGCCTGCAAAGGCCCAACTGCTGACATGGTTGCTGTGTTCGTTTTCAGCTGCTGCTTCCTCCAAATGAACCAGCCTACCTGGACTGGGTCCTTCGAAGGCTTTGAAAATAAGGAGACTGAAAGAGGCTATAGAATTGGACAGGTAGAGCTTTCCCTAGCTGTTATTGCCCTCACTCATCATAAGCTCTGTCCCATAGAAACCATGACACTTCTTACTACCCTTTTCTGTGCCAGTTTCATTTTTGAGGAGCTTCAGCAGTAGTACCGTTGTGGCAGTAATCAGATTGTAGTCCCCCACAGTGCAATTTGTGCTTAAATGTCAGCCAAATTCATTTGCACAGGTACAGATAAAACCTCTCAATAAACCGAATATTACCTGCAAGATATCTGACTCACTAATTATTCAAATTAACTTTTATAATTAATTTAAAAAGAAACTATTCACATATTTGTTTTATATTAAAATTCACTTACAATTTTAACAGCTGTTTGTCACCATTTCCCTTTTTCCTCTGAGCACGGAGCAGCTGGCTTGCTTGGACACAATGAATCACGGGATACCCAAGGATACAAAGGACACTTTGGACCTGTCCTTCCATCTTGGACAGAAGAATGCTGAATTTGTCGACCACATTTGAAGGAGTCTTCAAATCCAAACAGGCTACAGCACCACGATATTCGAACACAGAAAAACAGCATCTGTTTAAATTTAATCAGCAAGTGCAGGAGAGGATGTGATTCTTAGGCTGTATTTTCCAGAAACCTCAGACTTACTAGGTATTCCTGTAACTCAATTACTCTGTAGATCATCATTTCAGCACAGTGGAATTTGATCAACTAATTTACAGAAGATTAACTTCCACAACTTTTACAAAGTTTTTTTAAAAAGCATAAGTGTGTAAATGGTCAAATTCAGGTCCTTAGAGAATGAACAAAGTGAATAATCTATTTAAGGGTTACACTTTCACTTTTTACGTAGATGTTAGTAACTTGGAAGGTTACAGAGTTCATTTGTCTTTTCTATTTTTCTTGCTGCTGAAAAGAAGCAAGAGCTGCTGGTAAAATTCCTTATGATTTACTTACCTTGAGGACTTTGTTCATTGTACCAGTTTATGAACAACCACAACAAAACTCTTATGCAAAAAGTCATAATCAGTGTCGTTGCAATAAAAAGAACAAGTATCCATGGAAATTGTAATGACAGGCATCATTAATGTTTTACTTTTACATGAGAATGATTTGCTTTTCTTAGAATCATGTACTCCTGTCTAAAAATGTTTATTTACTGTTATTTGTTTCATTAAAAGAGCACAGCAGAAATATGTTTTTAAATAATACATTTGCACTTTTAGCACTTTTAATCATAAACATTAAACTGAACCAAGCAAAGATAAGTCTGAGATAATTCTGTTTTACAGCCCTGTTGTAACTTTGTAACCTCCCACATTTTAATGGAGGCATCTCAAAACTGTGAGTTCAGCTTCACAGTTCAAAGCACTTTGTTTCACAGTTCAGAGTGGGTCTGTTTTGTGAATATCAGCACTTATAGAGGCGTTATTATTATTTTTGATTATGAAAATTTGCCAGACAAAGGAGAACCATGAAATCAGGGACTATGATACCATTACATCTTTCCTTGAATCCTGGGGACCATTTCAGAGGAGGATTTTTTTGGCATTGGCCATCAGCATCCTACCGAATGGATTTACTGGAATCTATATTGTATTTGTAGGTGACACCCCAACTCATGAATGCCGCATTCCAGAGAACAACAACATCAGCGAGATGTGGAGAAATGTGACAATTCCCCAGGAAACAATTGATGGTGTCACAAAGCGAAGCTCTTGCTGGAGGCTGAACCTACAAACAGTCAGAAACTACTCTCACATGAACATTACACCCAATGTTGATGTGAATGCGAGTGAAATTCCCTGGGAGAAGTGTCTAGACGGATGGACATACAGCAAAGAAGTCTACCAGTCAACAATTGTTACAGATGTAAGCCTTGTTCTTTTCTTAAATATTTAGCAAATGACTGAATTTTGTATTTGTCCTATGTAATAATTTTATTCTGTACGATTTGGTCAAAAAGGTTGGAGATGTTTAAAATCACCTGATAGAATTTTAATTGTCAGTAAACATAGATTTACACAGACTGTTAATTAGAGACCATTTCTTGCCCGCAAATGGTGAGGCTGACCTTTGAAATTTGATCTATGAAGGTTTTACAAACAACTGCACATTTTAAAATATAGTAGGGTAATACAGTCCTTGTAGATGTATACCATCTGGTTAAAATCGCTAAATTACCTCCTTAGAATGTCACTAAGTTCTACAAAGTTTAATTTAATAGCAAAAATTCAAAACCAACAAAAATTTGATAAAGATTTGCTTAAAATCAGAAAAAGCATTTAGTTCTGGTAAGGCATAAGGTGATAAGCCATTCATTTGATTCAAATATGTTGAAGAAAGGAGGGATTTAAAAGTTGCAGAAGAAGTAAGTAAGTCAAAAAAAAAATTTATTATATATATTTAAAATTATATAACAGCAAAAAATATTGACAAATAAATAAAGGGTATTGAAAATAATCACATCAGAACATTTTCCCACAAAATCACTTTCCCACAAAATCAAAACATTTTGATTTTGTGGGAATCTGTTTGATTCCGCCATTAAATCGTGTTTCTTAATTCTCAAAATCCTCCTACAGCATGTTTAGTCCAGTAGTTTTCTTATGATTTATTTTATTTCTTTAGATCCTGTCATATCGTATCAGTGTTGCCATTTTGTTTTCTTCCTTATTTATGTTCCTTTATACCTGTGCTTAGTTCAGTTATTGTGGATCAGGTCTTTAGTATTATCTTATCTTTCATTTTAGATTAGGGCTCCTTACACATAGTACACATTAGTAAGGACACCTAAGGAAAGTTGGAGGTGTGTCAGCTGTCGCCTTGATAAATGCTATCTGAATATTGCTAGCTAGAAAGAGGAAGCAGGATGTTTGCTATCACCTGTTTAGTTAGCATAGGGACCTCCCGCACTTCCTAACTGCCTCTAGGAGCTATACAGTTTTCCAAAATCCTTTGCAATACAGGATGTATAGGCACAGCTCATCTCATGGAGTTGAACAACAATGCATTTCATTTTTGTGACACGTGTGGCACGCGAATGTATAAATCGAATGTATAAATCTTATTGTATGTTTTTGGTTTCATAATGAAGAGTTTCAGCCATTCGCTACATCTGTGTAATTGTTGTTTCTTGAGGTGTTTTTCAAAAGGCTGCAGCAGTCTTCCGAAAAAGGACAAGTATTATCCAAGTACGTGTCCGTCATGTAATGAACTCCGTAAGTCTAAAAGCTGTCCAGATTCAGCACAACAGTCCAGAGCTCCCTTTCTCCTCCTTGATAGTGATCTGAATGATTCCCCACGAAAGGTGAAGGGATAGGAAGTAGAACATGATCATTAAAAATCCGAGAACATTTTTTCTCTCCACCTTGAAAATTCAAATACAGTATAAAACACGGAGCCTGGATCGATATTTATTTTTGTTTATGGTCATGGTGGGGAATCCTGCTTCACAGCAGTAGGTTGGGCCAAACATACTCAAAATGTGCAGGGTCACCTTTGAGCACGCCAATTCACTTTTCTGTCACCGGTTCACCGCGCTTCTTCCAGCAGTCCACACTTTCTCTGCTCTCTTTTTCTCATTGTCTTCTCCTTCTTTCCCATCGCCCAACTTGCCACAGGTTTGACTGCTGTGTCTAAAAGTAGCAGCAGCAGCAACCCAGACTGAAACAGCTCATTGGCAAATTTGTATCATGTACAGCCTGGTGCTGGACGCTCCAGATGGCTTTACCATACAAACACAAGAAGCGGCGGTAGTGACATTTAGACACTGCCGTCGGTCAACATGCATTAATTCATAAATGTTCTAAATCAGGTTGGGTCCGGATCCGGACCCTGGTCCACTAATCCATGACCTCTGTTATATAGTGTCTATATATATATATGTGTGTGTGTATACTATATATACTATATACACACAGTGTATATAGTATATATAGTATATAGTCCTTAGGACCCTCTGTCCTACATGTTTTTGGTGTATCTCTGCCTCCACACATCTGAACTGAAAGAAAAGGTAATTAACAGGCTTTTGCAACATTTGAATGCTGTCAAGAAGGAAATGCAATGCAAGCATATATTTGTTCTGCCCAGCCACTGGACCAGGTGAGTTACTCTGCAGATTGGACTCTCCTGGTTCAGTGGCTTGGCAAAAGAAACACATGACATAGAGACGACTTGTTGCCTCCAAATCCCCATTTCTGAGAAACCACATAATCATGTAGTCAAGCCAAGCCAAAAGTGGCGGGACACTGACCCACCAGCACCTGTGTTTTAGAACATTGATTTAAATAGTTCTTTGTTGATTTCCTATTGTAGAAGCTTTCCATTATTGTTCTAAATTGCACACACCATGTTTCATGCTCTCCCTGTAAGTTTTCAGTATTTGATTTATCCTTTATCAAAAGAAACTCCTAACGTTACGAACTAGATCTTTTTTAACTCATTTTGTGCCTTAAAAGTCCCATAAACTTGTCATGTTAACTATAGAATTCAAAATCATTCATTTTATGCTAATTAATTTCAGATAGTAAAATGTGCCTCATTACCCAGAAGTCACGCAAGAACCATTTCCATGAAGAAAAAAAAAAAACATTTTCTCAAGATATACACAGCTCTATTATTGCATAACATACTGATTGCATTATATCTTGTGACAAAATAAACCTTTAAACCTTAAATAAAATCTGTTTTTACAGTGGGACTTGGTATGTGATGACGCTTACAAAATTCCACTGACAACCTCTATTCATTATGTTGGGGTTCTAATAGGAGCTATGGTATCAGGCCACATGTCGGACAGGTATGTACGTACACATGTAGCATATATTTATGTGTCTTTTTAAACAACATTTAAACTTCAACTTTTTGTCTTAGGGTTGCTGAATGAATGACTCGTTAGCTTGTCTCCTACAGGTTTGGAAGGAAGCCTATTCTCTTTGTCATGATGGCTGTACAAACCATAGCACTGACAGTACAGATCTTCTCACCCAGCTGGGAGATCTTTACCTTCATCTTTTCCCTTGTGGGGGCTGGATCCTTCTCCAACTACATAATAGCATTTGTTTTAGGTAATATAAAGTCAGCACCAACTATTGCTTAATGTTAGGAATGTTTCTGCCCTCTAGGTCTCTTCACACTTCCCACAAAATCATTGAATTTATGTATCATAATCACATACATGACTGTAGGAGTGTGGCGCCACATCGACTCGGGATACGGATTGCATTTGTGACATTTATTCCTCTCAGGACCTTTGTCAATTAGAAAGTAATTTCATAGAAATATGAGACCTGTGAGATGAGTCTACGGTTGACTTTTCAACACTATAGAACATTCCACAGTCTGTCGACGGTCGACTCTTAGAGGTGTTAAAACTGTAGAGGATGTTTTTGAGTTTTGCAGTAAAAAAACTATAAAGGCTTTAATTCCCTTTGTTTTCAGTTTGACTATTAACTTTAGAGAAGAGGAGAGGTTTGTCTTTTCTTTTTAATTCACAGTGTTTTAGTCTGCCTTTAAAATATTTTGAACATACAGTCCGAAAGGACCTTATTAAAACCTTAAATATAAGTCAATAGGTACAGCCTTGTGCAAAGTAAAATACAAAGCTATATGAGTTATTTATATTCATATATAAATAATCAAAAAATGGTAATAATTGACCAAGACAACAGAATTTCCTAATTGAAATTTTCTACTCACATAACCTACAGGATCCGAACTTCTCAGCCCCAGAACCCGAGTTGTGTTCTGTTCCCTTGGTGTTTTTATGGGCTCCGCTGTAGGTTATATGGCCATGCCTGCCGTGGCCTACTTCATTCGTGAGTGGAGATTGCTGCTGATTGCAATGGCTGCATCTGGACTTATCTACATTCCTCTTTGGTGGTAAGAATACTAAAAACACATTTTAGATGAAATCATGCAAAACAAAGGTTCTGATCAGATTGATATATAATATCCTTTTTGTTTTACCTGCCAAATACTCTGTGTCTTGAGGTAAAAATCATCAAAGAATAAATTATTTAACTTGAAAACTTGGGGGTTTCACCAAGCCTCTTCCAGGCATCTTGATATCCTGAAACTCAAAGGGAAATATTTCAAACAGTCTGTTTTGCAGTAATTTGGTTCTGGTGTAAGTCTCAGGGTCTGCTTAGCCATTGTTCAGCCTGGAGATTTTGTCCCTTGGCAAGGGGACCATGATGCTTTCCTCTCTGATGTGAACCCCATGAGTGCCATGAAAAAGAAAACAAAGGCATGAGGCAATTGCTTTGTCCTCAAAGGCACACCCTTGTAGTAGTGTCTTGTGAAACTGTCTTTGGCTGTGAGAGAGTTACAGAAGCTTGAGTGTCCGAACAGCAGGCAAACTTTAATCCTCCTAACCCAGTGGTTGTTTTAAATATCGGTATGGACACTGGTCCCTCCTATTAAATATCTTCATGCTTCCCTTAGCTCAGATTATAATAAACAACAAGATCAGTTACCACCAGTCACATCAAAATGTCACCAGGTGTCTATGAACCCATCAGAGTATTGGCTAGATGCTTAGAACAGATCAAGTCTCCTGACCTAAAAAGGCTCTATAAATGTCTAATCTATTTATGATTTTAATTAACATAAAATTGCCATATTATATTTAAAAATTGTGCTTCCAGTGAAATTTAAATTTCCAATTCAGGCAATTTATCCATATTCTTAGACTTTTTAGATCATAAAAAGTAATTGCAGTCACTTTATCCAGTAACTAGTTTAGTTGTGCAAACAGAGTTACTTTTTTGTAGAAGTTACAAGTAACTATTTTTTCTTTTCAGTAACATTTCCAACACTGGTTATTTATCCTTGTATCCTTTTATTACTAAAGAACTTTTCTCATGCCAACCACAAAAAAAAAAGAAAAACAGCAAAACTTGCTACACTTTTCATTAATATACAACAAAAAGGTAGGGCTCAAAGCTAAACTCTGTTGTACAATACAATGTCCTAAGATGCAAATGAGAAATTTCACAGCAACTTTGCAAGCTGTTATGTTCTAACTAACTTTAACCTGTGTGCACATTTGTCTATCCAGGTTACTCTCAGAGTCTCCTCGCTGGCTGCTTTCTCAGGGGAGAGTAGAAGAGGCTGAAGCCATTCTTAGAAAAGCTGCAAAGATGAATAAAATAGAAGTCCCTCAGGAGATTTTTAGTCGATTCGAGGTAAGTTTTTGTCACAGGGAACTGTTTGGATAAAAGGGGGAGGGACTTAACAGGCTTGACTAGTCCTACTAGTCCTAAAAAATGTTTAAAACAAACAAAAGTGCTGTGTTCAAAAAATAAGCCTAAAACTAAACATTGGTAAACATGAGCGCTGATGTCAGGCAGAAGTAAACAATCATACTAATAAGAGCTAACTACAGCAGCACCATTCGGGCAATGCACAGTTTCTCCTACTTTCATCAGGAAAACGATTCAGGATTATTGCATCAGACACACATAGATCCAAGAACAGTTTGTTTCCTAAAGCTGCAAAGGCAATCATTCCACTGCACCTCCAGCCTGTTTTATAGACTCTTTCAGCTCAAGCTATGCTTTGTGTAAATACAACATGCTACAATTCATGAAAACATGTCTATGTTCAGTCTTGCTAATGATGCTAGTTCTTTATATTTTTTCCATCCATATTTTCCTGTGACCATTGTTCATTTTTCAGATTTTTTTAAAGAGTCACAGTCTGTCAAAGAGGTTAGACAATCTAAATTTTTAAACTAAAAGTTGTTTACCAAACAAAACTTTTGCATCGAGTTTACAGTCATAGAACATATCCATGACTACTAATTCTTCTAATGCATTTTCATGAATCTAATACTTTTTATGTGTATTAATAGCAATAACAATTACATTTTATCTTACATAGATTGAAGATGCTTTGTCCAAGAGAGAGGAAAAAACAAATCCACTGGTCATCCTGAAAAGCTGCAATATAGCATCTATTACAGCTGTGTGTGCCAGTCTTTGGTATGTGTTTAGCTTTCTTAAATGGCATAATGCTATCATTGTAACACTTTGTTCACGGTTGTGTTTAATGCTTAGCATCTATATGACTGCAATAAATAACTGTCTAGTTTCTAAATAAGATTCTTGTTTTTTTATTCTGTCATTAAAAGCATTTTTTTTTTATTTCTTACAGGATGGTTATCACCATCAGCTATTATGCTTTGATCCTCAACACTTCAAATCTTCACGGTGACCCCTATCTAAACTGCTTCCTGTCTGCTGTGACAGAGGTTCCTGCATATATATTTGCCTTGCTGCTGCTGCGGTTCTGCTCCAGGCATATTTGTCAGTCCTCCACTCTTTTCCTCGGAGGTGTAATGATACTCTGTGTTCGGCTCATACCATTCGGTAATCACCAATTCCACACACTGTTAATAAGCAGAAATGGAGAAAATATTCAAAATGGTCAAATTTGTGCAAAACTAGTTGAAGAGAGAAATTAAAATGTTTGTCAATACATTTTAGCCTGGCTTATATCTGCGCTTCTATTTCATTAGAAAAGATCTTATCATAAGCCCTGAGAAAAACAAAAACCCTAATAGTTCCCAAAATATGGTCCTTTGTTCCACTTGTTTTAATATTAGATATAATAATATTGTAAAACATATTTTTGTTGTCCATTTCTCTAGATTTACCCAGTGTGGCTATAACTCTTGAGATGTTTGGTAAATTTGGAGTGACTGCAGCCTTCTGCGTGGTGTATTCAGTCACATCAGAGCTCTTCCCTACTGTTATCAGAAATACAGCAATGGGTTGGTGTTCGATGGCTGCCCGTATTGCAACCATCATCTCTCCTTTCATCATTTATCTAGGTAAATGTATTACATTTTTTTCTGTTTTCTACTCATTAAATTCTTAAAGGAAATGTTTATAAAGACCTGATGCCATCACATAGTCACTCTATACTTTTATTCAGAATATGAAAAGATTATTTGATCTAAAAATTTTTTTCTTTAGGTTCAGTTTAAAGTCAAAACAATTCAATCTGAAAAACTTAGAAGACATTTTTTGATAAGATTACTTGATATTTGGTGCTCAGACCTCGGCAGGAAACATAGCGCTGAATTTTGATTGATATTCATCAACAGGGCTGTTTCTCCCCAGACCTGAAACTGGTGAGGGAGTGGAGATAGATGAAGTTAGTCAGTCTGTAGACTGCTGGTTAGCAAGACAGTATGCTAGGCTTTATGGGGAGATTCAGTGGATTGCGTGATCTGATACTAGAGCTTCACTCAGGGACCTGGAAGACAGAAGTCCAGTTTGGATAACACAGGTTGAGAGAACCTGTATATGATGAGCAAGCATGAAGCAACAGTGGAGAGGAAAAACTCCCCATTGGGAAGAAACCTCTGGCAGAACCACGCTCAATATGGCGGTCTTCTGCCGGAGTGCTTGAAAGGAGATGCGTAATGCAGTAGGGGTCCGGGAGGAATGAAACTGATGAAGTTTTAGTTACGATGGTGGAGGAGGGGCTGGAGGTGCGGTTAAAGGGGGTCATCTGAATAAAGTCACACAGTGCAACCAACACCTGCACACTAGGTAGCAGACGAGTTGAGAATTGGAGGCCTTTTAAGATGAACTTTGGATGCTGATTGGCTTTCAAGGAGGTGTGGTTCAAAGCTGATTGGCTGTGTCATAGGCAGATGAAGAAGAGTAATCCGTTTATTCTGCTGAACCCCCACCTACAGTAGGCTCTATTTGTCCAACTGCCCCAGTTAGTGGATTCCTGGTGTAAATGCCCTAAACTTCCCAGGTGCCATTGCACCTAGATCAATCCATCCTCTCCCGCTTTAGGTTCACATTGGGGTGGGTGCCTATCTCTGGTCCTCTATGGGGAGAAGCGGGGTACACCCTGTACAGGTCGCCTGTCTATCTCAGGGCAACACAGAGATATACATTCACACACACACTCACCCCTAAAGACAATTTGGAGATGGCAATTAACAGTAATGTTTTGTTTTTTTTCGGGGGCGAGAAAGCTGGTGTACCTGGAGAGAACTGACGTATT
>NW_015150489.1:1838290-1849829 GCF_000732505.1 Cyprinodon variegatus
GATAGATAGATAGATAGATAGATAGATAGATAGATAGATAGATAGATAGATAGATAGATAGATAGATAGATAGATTCTTTACTTACTTTTTCATTCCTAAATATCAAACATATCACGTTGCAATTTAACTAACAATGTTTCTGTATCAATAATTTTCCTTCCTGATCACATCTGTTAAATGAACAGTTCACATCCAATAGTAACAGAAATGGAAGGGAAAAACTCATTGTTTGGCAGCAGGCAAACAAATTTAATGTAATGTAAATGTAAAGTTTTTGGTTGGTTCAAAGAAATACAGTTTTTGTGTCTGTTACATGCATGGACTGCAATGTAGGAATGACTGAATGTCTGACTAATGTATTCTGCAGGATTTTCTTGCTGCAAGGCAACAGTGTTACACACAGTGCCACACTGCGACCCCATTCCGATCTATCTTTGGAGTATTTTAATAACAGTTTAATTTTGTTTATACAACAGCACCATGTGTACTGTATCTGTGAAGATAGTCCAGGCCTGGAAAAGCATCCTTACTCAGGAAATGTCTGTTGCTATTTGGTCACTGTTAAACGAGTTTTCAGTTTTTAGTATTAATTTGTGTTAAGGAAATCTCTGCGTTTACACCCTGAAGCTTCCTCTCTCTGGTTCTTATATAAATTGAAAGAAGAGATCACTCAGGAAAGCTCTTTAAATAACTCTTCATAATGTATATGCACTAAATTATAATCTTTCTCAGACAGAGAAGTTGCTTTGAGTTACAGAAAAAAGCACTAACCAACCGGGCTCACAAGTCATTGAAGTGGACCCGAATCACTTTTAAAGAAGCATTTTATACAACTCCAGGTTGCCACATCATCACATTATTACATCATACACATCTGTAAATGAGGAGACATCCATGACTTCAGCCTTATCAAAATATTACACAATGCTCTTTTTCCATTCCTAAAATCTTTACTACAAGCATAATGAAGAGGACTTCTTATCTTGACAGAGGAACTGTCCCAATTAGATCAACTACTCGGGAAAACATTACTTCTGACATACAACATGCATATATGATTAGGGCTTAACACACTTAAACATCCTCAATTAAAATTATCTTAACGGTTTTTTTATTTTCCTATTGTCCAATTGTCCTTATAGCTTGAAAACTAAATTTCTGAAACACTGTGAAAAACTGTATTTACTTTACAAACATGTTATCTACAATCATAATTCAGAATAAAGTCAGAAAAATGTCACAGAAATCCACCTTGGAATCGCGGCTTGAAAAGATTGGGGTCTCTTACTATCCAGAGTATAAGAATTCAATATGGCAAAAACTTGTTGGGATGTTTTGGCATCCCATTTCATGCCTGTCAGTTGTTCAGCACCTTGGGCTTTCTGTTGATTGTTTTTAAGTGTGCTCTATAAATAAATAAACATGAAAGAAAAATAAACCACAATGGTAAGAGGAATACCTAATCTGATAAACTTTTTAACAAATAAAAATCCTCTGAAATTCAAATTATGATAGTCGCACATTGCATTTTGACCATACCTCAACAGAATGATAAAAAAATATATAAACTCATAAAAATGACCCTTGAAAAGCAATGATACCCTTAACTTAGTATTTTCCTAACACTGATTTTCCTTGAGCTTGAAATTTAGCCTTAATATCTAAAGAAGCTTTTACTGGGCTATTTTGCTATACCCTTCATATTATCCATTTCTTCGATTTGGCACCAATTCCCCCCTTCTTCCAGGTCCAGGAAGGTTGGTCAGTCCAGTCCCATGGATTTTACATTTATGAATAGTATGTGCAACTGTAGTCACATTAAAAAATCAAGCTGCTTGTCTATTTGACATGCTTGTCTATGCTTTTTTTTTCAATCTCCGTAGACAGCTCTTTATTTTCCTTCTTCTGGTCCATGTTGAGTGTGGTACATACCATGTCACCAAACAGCCCAGTGACACCTGACACCAGAACCACTGAATAATTACAAGGCTGTAGACACATGTGATGCTAATTAGTGGACACACCTTGATTTAACATGTCCCTTTAGTTACATTATTTTCTTTATTTTCCGGGTCTGATTCATGAGTTAAAAATTATGTTGAAGTATAGTGGAAAATCATTATTTGACTTCCATTTTTTTATTCTCATAGAATGTTTGGTCAGATACAATAATTTCTATGACCATTGTAGCTCTTTTCTTTCATGAAATGCAGGGTACCAACAATCTCTTCCACGTTTGTATATTCTGTAAACTTTTGATGATTGCATAGAAAAATTGATCCCTGTGTAACTTTTAAATTATGCCTCAGGCAAGATAGAATACATACATGTTTGATGAAAAGTTTCCAGATATTATGAATCATGTTGAAAACTGCTTAAATTAATTTAAAGTTCTTCTGTAACTATAGCACCATGGAGACAAACAGGGTGGATTGAAATTACAGATATCATGAAATGTGCTGATGTTTTATATCACATTAGGCCCGGTTATTGTGGGAGAACGACACGTGTAAATTTAGCTGTGAACGCTTAAGATCCAGACGGTACTAAATGGAGAGTGTGGTCTCTTCGTGGTGTTGATGGTCACAGCGTGAACCAACAACTGGCCACCAGAACATTTTATATCTATGGGCCAAGCGACAGCAGCGACAGTTTAAAAACAATTTCCTCAATACGTCTATCAGTTGCTCTTAATGCTAAGTTACCTCAAGAAATAGGTTTTAAAAGGATATCGCCCCACTGCAGCTCAAATTTGGTAAGTTATAATTTTTTTCTTTATTACTCCTCATTATGTAACCAATCAAGCCTGTATGGTTAATTATAAAAAATAAATGTAAAATGGGCTGAAACAGCTAAACATATCTATATCCCAGCTGAATGATTTAGCTGTAATGTCAGTATCTGGAAATATGATAATATGTATTATTACAATAAAAAGGATTGGTGCAGTTATTCACTGCACTACAAACAAATGTAAAAGATCTGCTCCAGTCTTGCTTGTGTAGTTATACCCTGTTTAACACAGCTGTTGGTTCCTTTGAAGAGCTCATTGTAAGCCAGCATCTCTGCTGTTTTACTCCTCAGTAACATGACCAACTACAGCAACTCACACTGCATAGACACATGCTTGCTGTTATTTTAGATGGTCACATTTCAGCCAATAATATTTTGGACCCAAAGGTATGTATGTGTGAGATAATGTGGGACAACCTTTTGCCATATCTTCAAGGTTGCATTGTAATATGATCTGGAGAGGAAGAAAGGAGAACAAATAGCCAACAGGTGTTACAGGTTTCACTTGTAGTAAGAATAAATTGTATTTCTATTTTGCCATTTCCAACCAGCAACTTTGCTGCAACCATGACTCTCAATCAAAAAAATTGTTTTTTTGTAATTTATCATTTTTAAATACAAGTCTCACAAACTGATTAGGCTATTTCTAAATCAAAACCCAAATGTAATTTGGGTTTTCAGAATGATATCAAATTATTTTCCTGTTAAGTAAGTTCTATAAAAAAAAAAAGAAAAAAAAAACTTCAATGACATCAATACTACAATGATGACTTTCAATTCAATATGTACAAAAGCTTCTGATTTCATTTGGATGCATGCCTGCAAACATTGTTCAACAACCCTTGTTTTTTGTGAGTTATTCTTGAGGCTAGTTTTGACCCTTGGTCAGTCCTGTCTCAGCTTAATCTCAAGCATTTATGCCTTTCTAAAAAAAAACTTAAAGCAATAAATGTGAGAGTTAGAGATGGGATATCTATTTAAGATTTCATAAACCATAGATTTAAAAGGGCACACTAAGGAAAAAGAATGCAAACCTGCTTCTTTGCTTTTATTTGGGTTGATGATTTAAAATGAGAAAAATGATTAAAAGCAGCTTTTGGCAGATTGTGAAATGGTGTATTTAAAATTCCTTGGATTTACCCATACATGTGTGACCTACATGTCCTATAACTGAATGTACTTATCTAGCTACCATAAACATTACTACTTTAAACATTCATAGTTTTTACCAGTAAAAAGGAAAACAACCTAAGCCCAAACTACTTTACCAGAATGTAACTTTGCTTCTAGCTAACAATCTATTTTTTTTTTCTCTTACTTCTGTCTGGTTTTGACTGAAACAACTGCAATGTCTGTGCTGCACATGACAACATGGAAAGGCTTCCTGCTGGGACTGGGCTCATTATAAGAATGTGCTTTGGCAATAAAGCTCAGTAGAAGCAGCAGGTGATGCAGCAGTTCTGCTAGAAATATCCCTAGATCTAAAATGATCTTCAAAGTAATTTACTTGGCATATCTTCATGCAGCCACTAAAGTTAATCCCATCTACATTTTGTAACAGAGGGCAAATGGGTTCAACCTTCTTAGTAACATTTTGTGTGTAGCAGGGACCCCAAAATAACTAAAAGTGGCATTTAAATTTAAGCTCATTTTGAGGGAATAACATAATTACGAACAAATAATCTGTTTGTGTTTTTCTGGAATTTGTTAGGAAATTGAGCAAGAAAATGGATAACCAAAAAGTGAGGGACTATGAAACCATGACATCTTTCCTTGGATCCTGGGGTCCTTTTCAAAGAAGGATTTTTTTAGCCCTTGCCATCAGCATTATTCCAAATGGATTCGTTGGTGTGTACATCGTCTTTGTTGGTGACACCCCTCCTCATGAATGCAACATCCCTGAGAACGTGACCATCAGTGAGATGTGGAGAAATGTAACAATTCCGCTGGAAAAGGTTGATGGTGTTGTAAAGCGCAGCTCGTGCTGGAGGCTTAACCTGGAAGCAGTAAGGAACTACTCTCAAAGGAACTTCATCCCAAATGTTGATGTGAACGTAAGTGAAATTCCCTGGGAGACGTGTCTGGATGGATGGACTTACAGCAAAACAATCTATCAGTCAACTATTGTTACAGAGGTGAGCATAAAAATATGTATCTCACAAAAAGGAGTAGATCTGCTTTATTAAGGACTGTAGTTTTTATGCATTTTTTTTATATTTTTATTTAATATCTTAGTGGGGGAAAAGGACAGCAACGTCTTTGTATTTTATACTTTTGAACTTTTGAACCATTGATTACTGGATTCATTTAGTCTTATTAATTTTTTTTTTATTATTAGAGACACAGAACAAAATAATAAAGAACAATTTATTTTTTTTAACTTGAAATTTGCGGACCCCTGATGGTGAGAACTTTGATTTCTATTCAGCTAAAGCTAAAAGGGCAACACCTTGATTTAAAAATCATTACGGAAGTAAAACTTTAAAAGTAAATACTGAAATTGTTCCAAGAGACCAATCAGTTACCCATATCATCATAATCATTAATAAATGATTAAGTATTATGTTGTCAGGGTAATAACAAGGGCCAGGACCAGTTCTAGAGGGGCACTGGCCACCAATGGCCCCTGTCTAGAATCACCCATGTGACAAGCTAATTAGATGTGTCTTCTCGGACCTACTGTAAGCTGGCTAAGATATAAGAAAGGGATTTTTGTTATATGATCTTAAATTCATTTAAATACAAGTGCAACAGTGCCAGTAGTAATACAAGCATTAAGCAGTATTTTTTTCCACAAAATCCATGTAATGCACACTTTTGTCTTTGAGTAGGTGAAGACAATGACCCTAGCTGAACTTTACAAAGTTCTGCACCTTAAATGCATTTAGAACTGCTCATTTTAAATTGTGTCAGCACAGAGCCCTTATTTACTCAATAGAGCTATTTATGTCTCTAGTGAACATCTAATGCTTCTCCTTCCATTATAACTTGAAAGATACAAACATTCATGACCATTGAAGCCATATTTAGGTGTTAAATGGATGCCATTTAGCACCTATACATGACTTTGAGAATTTGTGCTTGAAAATATCACAAATGTCAAGGACAACTCCCATGGGCTTTTGCTATGTGACAAAAATATACCATGTCATGTGAGAATCCTTCAGGGTTTTTTATGTTTGGACACTGCTCGGGTCCTGAAGCGACTTTGTTTGTTTAAGATGTCTTAAAGTTTCATATATATTTATTGGTTAAAATCCTTTTTCTTTTTTTTAGGTTCCCTTTTGTCTGTTAATGTTGCCATTAGTTAAAAAAATTTAAAATAAGTAAACATATCAAGGCAGGTTACTCACCCATATTCCATTGATAATTGATGGATGGCTCTAAATTTCCTCAGTTTCGTAGAAAAAGAAGACAGAGGTTTTGCTTTTTTAATTCAGCAGTACAAACAATGTTCCTTCAGTTAATCTGTCCTCTTTGGCCCCTTATGAAAAATCAGGCACCAAACAGATCCAAGCCTCAAACCGACAACTACAGCTGGTACAGAATGCTGCAGCATCATTTTTGAATGTAAAAGTAACGTGGCACACAACTCCGGTTTTGGCATGGGCTAGCCCCTTCCTATTCATATGAGTTGCTCCATCTCTTCACACCTTTTCTGTCTTCAGCTACTTCTATCTGTCCCAAAGTCTCTGTAAAAAATCCAGAGGAGAGGGCTTTTGTAGTACTAGCTCCTAAATTGCAGACAACATACTGCCGTTGGTGGTCAGGCAGTCTCCAACTCTTAATTTTTTAGAAATGTTTGAACCCACAATTTCTTCCTGACTTGTGAGTTATTTGTTTAAGCTGTGCTTCAAATGTTCTTGTTTTATATATATATATATATGTATATATATATATATATATATATATATATATCGTGAAGAAAATAAGTATTTGAACACCCTGATATTTTGTAAGTTCTCCCACTTAGAAATCATGGAGGGTCTGAAATTGTAATCGAATGTGTACGTCTACTTTGAGAGACCTAATCTTTAAAAAATCCAGAAATCCCAATGCATGATTTTTTTTTTACAATTTACTTGTATGATACCGCTGCAAATATGTATGTGAACACCTGAGAAATCAATGTTAATATTTAGTATGGTAGCCTTTGTTTTTCATCAGATTTGCACACACTGCAGGAGGGATTTTGGCCCACTCCCCCACGCAGATTTCTCTAGATCAGTGAGGTTCCTGGACAGTCGCTGAGACACATGCACCTACGATGACAACTTCAGAACCCTTCATGATTTCTAAGCAGGAGAACTTGCAAAATAGCAGGGTGTCAGATACCTATTTTCTTCATTGTATATTGGTGTGTGTGTTCTTGTACACCAGCCCTTTACGTTGAAGGGCTTTACAGTGCTAGAAATTAACTGTATTTTTATTGTAATTGTCTCTGACCACTAAATAAAAATCTAATTTTTCAAATTTAGATGTAGATTAAATACACTTTATTTTTGTTTAAATGAATCATCAAGCCTGTAACAAATAGCTGCTTAATGAACGAGAAGATGTGTCTGACTTTGCAGTGGGACTTGGTATGTGAGAATCGATACAAAAATCCACTGACTACTGCTATTCATTACATTGGCGTGTTGTTAGGAGTACTGTTCTCAGGCCATCTGTCTGACAGGTATGTATATATTGAACATGTTGATATTTATTCTACCAATCACTTCAATTCTTTGGTAGGAAAACAAGAACTTTGCTTATTCAACAGATTTGGAAGGAAGCTCCTCCTTTTTATCATGATGGCTGTTCAAACTGTGGGGCTCACAGCACAGATCTTCTCTCCAAGCTGGGAGGCCTTTCTTCTAATCTACTTTATTGTGGGTGCCGGAGAATGCTCCAACTATGTCATTGCATATGTTTTGGGTATGAATTTTGATTTATTACATAGTGTCTGTTTTGTCTATATATCTGTATTTGTATCACATTTTACAACCTAAGCTGACCTGGAAAGTCAGATATTTCTAGGTATAACAAAACCTCAGGTTTTCAGAATGCGACATCAAGTTAAAGGTTGTGACATTTTTCCATAAACAAATGGCCTCTCCCAACAGGAGCTGAACTTCTAAGCTCTAAAACCAGAGTGGTTTTCAGCTCTCTTGGAGTATTTATGAGCTCAGCATTGGGATACATGGCAATGCCTGCTGCAGCCTTCTTTCTCCGTGATTGGCGGATGCTACTGATTCCCATGGCTGTCTCTGGCCTGATCTACATTCCGTTGTGGTGGTAAGAATATTGAGAGAGCATATGATAGTATGACTGTTTAAGTTTAAGTATTTTTTTTTCTTCTTTTGAAACATCTTTTTTTTTTTTTAGATCATGTGCTCCATCTAGTTGCAAAGGGCTGTCACAGCAAACAGTTTTATATCTGCTGCTACAAAAAGATCATGCTTGACCAAGTTTAAAAGTGAAATTTCCATTTATTTTTTGTTTTGAGTACTGCGACCTGAACCGCTATTTTTAAAAATTGTTAGATGCTGGAGGAGCAGAGTTAAAGAAATAAAATAAATAAACAATTGATTATGTTAAAAGCTTTGAAGTGGGACTTTGTGGGGTTTGGTAATCATCTTATCAGCTGTTTGAACACCCTTGTACATTGTCTATAAAGCACTATTCTCTCATGTAATAGTTAATTGACCCTTAAATATAAAAAAGAAATATCCAGAATAAGATATACATAAGTAGATTTTGTCACAGTGAAAGCTATTTACATAATTTTGCTGCAATATCACACTTTCTAAAACCAACAATCGAATAATTATAACAGACTGAATCTGAGTCCTTAAAAAAATATTGTGAGTTTGAAGAAATACCAGTATTACCTCATAAACCTTTCTTCTCTAACTTTGGTTTCATACCCTGAGTTCTCCATCACTTAAATAACATTTCAGAAAAAGACAGCGCATGACACCAGCAATTTAGTTTCTTATGAGTAAGGAACTGAATTAAACTATAAACTAAATTGAATTAAACTCCATTGTTAGTTGTTGAGTACCCAAGAATTCAATGCTTGTGCCAATTTTCTATCCAATAAACACATTTATATTTTTAAATAAGAAAATACTATATAGGAGCTAATTTTAGAGTTTATTTACACAAGAAAATGCCTTTGATACTATTGTTTGTTCCAGACCAAAACCAGAGTTTTTAATTTTTGATTTTGTTATTATTTGGCATTGTTTGCTTTCTCATTGTGCTTTCTGCAAAGCCATACATGAGACTATTGTTGCTCCCACTGGACATAAATGACTTGAGCAAGGATCTGTGAACATTGAGGAAAACTACTTTGGGGGTCCTACGTCTGTTCTAGATGTTTGTGAGGATTTGGAATGGCATCAGAGAATGGCCAATAGAGGGTGCGCTGAATTAATTGTAAATAATACAAAATATTTCCAGATGTCATGTTTTTCTCTTTGCTTTGTTTCCTTTGTATTAACTTCATCTGGGTTGGCATTTTTTCCAACTTTCCTGGAGGGGGCATTAGCTGATCTGCTATTGCCAACAAGTTAATGTTCGTTAAACAATCCTTGCCCTAGTCTTCCATTGTCTAACCCCCCATTTATAACTGAAATACTATCCTGAGCTTTGCTGCAGTTAGCTGCATGTGTTCTATTTCATGTTTTGGACTTGAAAACTGCATCAGAACTTATAGTACTAAAAGAGCAAAAACTGCCATTACCCTTTAAAATGTCATTAATGTGGAAGCCTTCCTGGATCAGTGCTTTTTGTGCATATGTCTTAACTTCTTAAACCCTAACTCGCTCGTGGCTCAGGGTCATTCACTACGCCGGGTCCTGCTCAAGGTTTCTACTTTTTAAAGAGGAGTTTTCCTCTCCACACTTGCAACATGCATCCTCAATAAGAGGGATGTCTTTGAAGCCAACACATGACCAGCGATGTCCTATGTCATTCTCATCCTGTATTGAGCAGAAAACGGAAGACCTAGAATTCAACTAGAACAATAGAGACATTTAAAAAGTTTGTTGTAATGTGAAACTGCCACAGGGCGGGAAGGATTCACCAGAGTCAGCAACCAGAACTTCTTCTCTGTGTTAGAGAACAAACTTTGAGAGTTTCTGTAGATGCTGGTTGGCGTGTGACCCCACTGGTGAAACTCAGAGGATTCCCAAATCACTCTAGGTTGTCCAGGAAAATGCACATGGTCAGGTTAGTGAAAGCAGAGACAGGCAGAATGATCAAGAGGACAAACCAAAGTTCGGGGTCTGGCTTCCAGACACTAAATGCAGGGGTGAATCTGAGGACAATGTCAGGGTACAGAAAACAGGTCAGAGATCCAAAAAACACTATGACAGGTCTGATAGGGTTCAGGCAGGCTCAGAGAACCAGGAGGCAGAATCGGGCGAGAATTAGGCATGCAGAAAGGTAACAGGAACGCTGGACAAAACTCACCAATGGCTCATAATAATCTGGCACTAGTGGCTGGGCTGAGAGCTGGTTATGTAGTCAAGTGAGCAGGTGGATCTGGTGGAGGCTCACACAAAATGAGGTGGAGCTGACAGGTTGTTGAAGGATGAATTGAACCAACATTAGCGCCAGGAATCATGACATATCAAGGAAGTGTGAATGCTGTAATTCAATGACAAATCCTACCCAAACCCTCTCTGGTGCTTAAGGAAGGAATATTTCACAAAAAAATACAGTTTTCTGTGAGTTTATTAATTTCAAGCTTACCATATTTTTGTAAAGTATGTCTCGGGGGTTTCGATTGTTTTTGTATATTAGGAGTTTGTCTTTGTTTGTTTTTTGTAATAAAGGAGATGTACAATTATAGTATAACACCTCCATTTTCACTTTCAAATGATTAAAGTGTGTGTATATTTTCGCGATAACTGATTTTTAAGCCATCATGCTTGGATAATGTTTTTATATGGTAGTTTTCTCTACATGATCAGGTACATCCCAGAGTCTCCTCGCTGGCTGCTGTCTCAAGGAAGAGTGTCTGAAGCTGAAGCTATTCTTAAAGATGCAGCAAAGCAGAATAAAGTAGAGGCACCAGAAGCCATATTTACACAGTCAGAGGTACATATGAATGCAGTTCCTTAATGTCATTAGAGCAGCAACATACGTATAGATTCAAAAAGATCTTTACCCATTTAAACAGTACTGCATAGTTCTGTATTTATAATGAAATTACATCTGATTTTTTCTTTCTTGTTGTGGTTTGTCTGTTTTCTCAATTTATACAATTGCTTTTCATCACATTTTACCCTGCCTTTATTGTATCTCATTTGTTGTCACAGGTGGGTAAAGTTTTGACAGTGCAAAACAAGAAGGTTGACATTTTGGTTTTGCTGAAAAGCTGCAATATCTTCACTACAACATTGATTTGTTCAAGTCTGTGGTATGTGAATAATTAAACAGTTTGAAATGTTTATTGGACGATGCTTTTAGTCCCATATGTATTAAAAACTTGTTCTAAATCATTTGACAGGATGGTCATCTCCATGAACTACTATTCTTTAACTCTCAACACTTCAAATCTACATGGTGACCCTTACCTGAACTGCTTCCTGTCTGCTGCCACAGAGATTCCAGCATACCTCAGTGCCTTGTTGCTGCTCCACTACTGCTCCAGACGCCTCTGTCAGTCTTCAACTCTCTTACTTGGAGGCGTAATGATCATTTGTGTTAACCTTATTCCAAAAGGTAAGGTACATGCAGGATAAGCTG
>NW_015150489.1:1850478-1853897 GCF_000732505.1 Cyprinodon variegatus
AAAGGTATAGTGGTGGTATGTAATTTTTTTTAAAAGACCCACCCTCTTGACTTAAAAAAAAAATTGCACATGCACAACCCCTGAACGAGTGCTCAAGCCTATTTGTCCTTGTGCACTCTTTGTTTAAAAGTTGCTGTTCTCTTCACACATACAAACATACTTTCCAAAATAAGATTTGCAATTTTTCCTCTATGTCAGACTCACAACCGGTAGGTGAAAATGGGGATGAACATGTAGGATGGCCATATGTAAACATATCAGTAGAATGATTGACAATTAGAAGGACCACTTATTTTGATGATCTGCCTGGAAAAAGAACATTCTCCACTATACCTTTAAGATTAAGGTACCATCATTTTTGTCATGTTTCATGAGTTTAATTCCTTTGAATCAGGATGAAAGGTACTGTTTGACTTGGATTAGTTAAATTTCATAAAAGATATTATAAGTTATTTCTGTGACCATTGTGGGTTTATCTTTCCTTAAATGAGAGGTACTTACAACTTTATCCACATGGTTATGTTGAAATCTTAAAAGTGAACAGATTTTTTTATTTATTTAGCTTTATAACAAATTGTGGCAACTCTCTTTTACTTGAGAAGTCAAGGTATTTTTAATGAGCCCTAGCCAACCGAATAACCTTGAACAGTAGCTTCCCTTCTTCTGCCACAGCTTCAACAAATGCCTGTTTATTAATTAAAACATTCAAATATCAGGATAAAATTCAACAATGTAAACATGCATTCCAGTGAGCCTCGCCTAACAGATTAAAAGCACCTTTTCAAAAGAGCAAAGCCTATGCAGGTAAAGAAGTTTTGAAAGAATACAGCTTGATAGAGGTTTTTGCTTTCTGTCCAAAGTGCTTCCTTAGTTTACAGCGATGTTGTGTCTGTGGGTTGGGAGTTTTAGGTTTTAGACTGTTTGGAAAGACTCATTTAGCACCTGTACATTTAACAACTCATATAAATTAAAGGTCATCACCTACACTGTTGCGTCAGACACAGATGATTTGATCACTTGCAGCAAAGTGTGAATTAGTTTGAAATTAAGTGGATGCTAAACTCAGCGCATTTTTCTATTCTCTCAAACCATTTATCTTCCCTAACCAAAAATACAAACATTTCTGTTCTGAGCTTAGTAGGGGGTTTTGTTGGTATAATGTCATAAAAGCTTAAAAATATAAGTCTGAGATTAATGTGCTATATGGCATGTTTCACTTGCTATTGAAATTAGTAGAAGAAACCAGAAGAAATTTTGAAAATTAAAAGTTATTGTTTGCACTGTTGCACATTGTAAAGGCATTCTATGTCAAAATCTCACAACAATATTGATTTAAACTTGAACATTTTCCAGGGTGCATCCTTTATTTGTAAATTAATCTGTAATGGAGATATTCAGTGATTTCACATATATCACATTTTCATTTTTGCACTTGACATCAAAACTCTCCATGTAAGGAAAATGTAACTTTTCTAAGTGACACCTTCCAGAGTGGTTTTAGTTTGCAGGACGGCCTGTTTTGAAATTGATGGTGAATCTCTCCGGATTTTTCTTAAGGGTCTCTATCTTAATGTTATCTCCTCAGATTTACCCAGTGTGGCTGTTCTACTTGAGATGATAGGAAAATTTGGAATCACATCAGCCTTCTGTGTTGTGTATGCCTTTACGGCAGAGCTCTTCCCAACTGTCATCAGGAATACAGCCATGGGATGTTGCTCCACAGCTGCACGGATCGGCACCATCATCTCCCCCTTTATCATTTATTTGGGTCAGTTTTTTATTTTTTCATGTTAGTGAGAATTACTTTAATATTTCATGTTTTATTCTTTTGCATAATAACAGAACAAAGAATTTTTTTCAGGGTAGAAAGTTCTTCATATTCTTTAAGAAAACATAAAATAGAAATGAGTCATTAAAATTAAAAGCCTTTCATCTGTTTGTCATAGGGATATACCACAAGGCCCTTCCATACATTGTGATGGGCATTATTGCCATTTCTTGTTCTGCGTTCTGCTTCATGCTGCCTGAAACCCACAGGAAAGCTTTCCCAGAGACCTTAGCAGACATGCAGCAGGTATATGGGTAAGTTCAGACATAATCTTGAAGGTATGAAAATAATGAAATTATTATGCAGTCATTGATAACCATATTTTCCGAGACCATGTAATTACAATAGGTAAAATAAAATAAAAATACATGATATTTATTGATGAGAATTTATGCAGCCTCACTTCCCCTGATGTGTCTGTACCTTCATTTCAACAGGAATTGTGGAAAAAAGGAAGAGGAGGCAGAAAACGAAGATAACACACATCTTTAGTGTATAAATCTCTTGGTTGTTATTGTTGGATGGATTATATGCATTTGTTGGACTCGTCTTAAATACTAGCTGAAAATAACAGGTTAAAACTTATATTAGTTTTTATCATAAATTTTTTAGGGGTATTAACATTACAATATAATTAATAGTAATATTAGAACCAGCAGTGTTGTTATTATCATGAGATGATATTATTGTCATCACTATTTTTTTACAACTTTCTCAGGATTTTATGAATAGACCAACAGCAAGTAGCTCTTAATTGGGAAGGGAACTGAAAATCTGAAATCTGTGTATATCATTAGCATCCATACCCTTTACTTTGAGAACCCCTAATTAAAATACAATGCAACCAGTTGACCTTCGCAGTCATCAACAGTAAATATAATACTTTTGGGTGATTTTTAATAGAATAGAATAGAATATAGGGCTGTACAGTGGTGCAATTTATTCAAAACATTTCTATAGTGCCAATTCACAACATGTCACCTTAAGGCACTTTACAATTCACCAGATCATACAGTCAAATTGATTCAAAGTTTTCTATCAAAGGAAAACCAGTTGATTGCATCAACTCATTGACTCTTCAGGCAATCTCTCACACTAAGAAAAACTCCCTTTTAACAGGAAGAAAGAACCAGACTCAGTGTGAGTGGCCATCCGTTGAGGCCGACTGGGGTTAAATGAGACAGAAGCAGAGACAGACAAAGAAGCAGAGGTACAAAAGGCAACTGTAAACTAGCTCCAAGGCGGCCCCGTCTAGGAAACACACAATCAGGCAGAAGAGCTCTGAGCCAGCTCCCGTGTCAGAGGATAAAGAAAGCACATCCAGCCAGTGACAGTCAGAGAAACAGGACTATACTGAAAAACCGGCCGATCTCAAGCATCTATAAACAAAGGCGCAGATAGGGAGAGATAGAATGAAACAAAAGGATGAAAAAAGGTCCTTTTGTCCTCTAGCAGTCTTAGCCTATAGCAGCATAACTAAAGAGATAGCTCAGGATAACCTGAGCCACTCTAACTAAGCTTTTTTAAAAAGGAAAGTTTTAACCTACCCTTAAAAGTAGACAGGGTGTCTGCCTCACGGACTAAAACTGGT
>NW_015150489.1:1854461-1855929 GCF_000732505.1 Cyprinodon variegatus
CTTGTGGGCGGGACTAAGTTCGGACTGGCACCCAGGCTACAACAATAACATTGGCCCACCACTTTAATTTTAATAACCTTTTTTAAACGATAAACCTCTTTATACCTTGCAAAGACAGAAAGATTTGTGAACAAAATAAAAGTTTGTCCCAAATTAAACATGCAGGCACTTTATATAATGCAGGCCTAATGCTTAAGTGTGTATGTATGGGGCCGTTGTCCCCGGGGTCTGCTAATGGGGGGGGACTGGATTGTTGAACCAGGTAAGTGACTCACTGAGATCATCATCTTCAGGCAGGACAGGGGTATAAACATCTCCCTGAAATTAGTTTGTGGAACTTGGAATGTCTGCTTACCGATATTTACGCCATGAGTGTGGAACATGGTGGCCCTCACTGTATGTAGATGCAGCAGAGTATTTCAGTTGAACCTGAGACTGCGTCATCTGTTACTGAGAAAAGGCTGCAGTCATTTCACTTTCACTTCTGTTCTAACACGATGTTTAACATCTTCTGTGCAAATGCTAAGACTTTGCACAGAAGATGTTAAACGGTTTTAGAGATTTTCTTTGAATATATATGAAAATATGCTGTTTCCTTTTCGGTGTTCTACAGTGCGGATGGACGGAGTTGGTGTTTTGATGAGCTGCCACAGCTGCTGATCATTAAAACCACAGCAGATTGCATTTTGGGCAAAAGTAAAAGTGAAACCTGAAGGTTTAGTCAACGGTCAGATTCTTTGTTCACTTCACCGAACCTCTGCGGTCTGGATGGATTTTAAATGTATCAAGACGAAGGATTTGTATTTATTAAGGGTAAGTTTTATTTTTAAGATGTTACACCATCGAGTCCTCTTGGCGATGTGATGATCATGATGCGTTGGCATTTTATTTTCAGCAGCCCTGTTGCCTTTTTTTTTTTACTTCTTTTTTGAACAACCTTTAACGGGTTTCAGCCTAAAACGTCTTTATGATATGAAAATATCTTTTGGTAATAACGTCTGTATTGTCGAACCTTCATTATTTTAGTATTTTTATGTTCTTCATGTGATGTTTGATCTTTTGTAAGCACAGATCGTCTAACGTCCGCGGTGATCTACATTTCAGCCCAAACATAAAAAAAAAAAAAACGTTATTTGACGATCAACGTTAACAGGTGTTAACCCAGCATATGTTAACTTCTTTCTGATGAATGGCGATTCAAAAAATTCATAACTGTAATCGCAATATGTTCCACTGTATTTAAAATGACTCATCTGTCCATATATGGCTTTTGCTTCTTTTATAAGCATGGATGTGATATCAGAAATTGCCACGCGATGGCGCCAAACACCACAGTAACATGATTTATTTTCTTTTTTTTGGTTGGTCGTTTATGAATTATTTAGATCAGGACTCTTCAACGTTTTCTAGGCCAAAGACCCCCAAACTGATGGCGAGATGGAGCGGGACCCCCTAATTTTTATATATA
>NW_015150489.1:1856563-1870746 GCF_000732505.1 Cyprinodon variegatus
CATAATCACGCCTATTAATATGCATTTTCATAAATTTGTTTAACACAATGCAAGCCTTGTTAACCAGTAAGATGCTGCAATGCAATCTATTCTTGTAAAAGATAAATATAAATATGTAATAAGAAATATAAAAATTATAGAGAACTTAAATTTATTGCCGTTTTAGTCTTGGATCTTTCTGTTAGATGTTTCTTTGTTAGTCACCAAAATGACACTTCATGCATTTTATAGACTGGTGAGAAATGTAGGCTTTAGAAATAATAATAAATGATAAGGGGAGCCTTTGGGTAGCAGTTGCGTGACATCTATTCTGTGAGGAAGAGCGGTGTTCATCACAAGATTTTTCTATTGATCAGTTTCTTTTCTCATAACAGACAAAACTGATCCCACTCCTTTGGACAAGGATTACACATGAATGGTTTCAGTATTTTTTACTATCAACATGATATTTGAAATGCATATCTGAATGCAAGATGTCCCAAGCAGTCTAAGAATGCTTAAAATCAAGGGGGATGTTTACTCTATTCACCCTTAGTCCAATTCTTGAACTTTCTGACCTTCAATCAATTTGGTAATTTTGATTAGTTGATGAAATCAGAATGAATTAACCAATCATTCTTCATTTGATGTTTATCTTGAGCAAAGCTGCTTACGCAGTTCCCTTCTCTACCCCTGGCCTGTTTCCAAAAGTCATCACCTCATTATGAGTCCACAAAGTCACACAGTGGGCTGCACTGTTGTGCAGTTTGCAGCACTGCTGCCTTGCGGAAAGAAGGTTCTGGATTCAATCTTGGCCCGGGGTCTTTCTGCATGGCATTTGCGTGTTCTCCCTGTGCATGTTTGCGTTCTCTCCGGGTATTCCGGGTAAAACTGTCAGGTTAATTGGCTTCTCTAAATTGTCCTTATGTGTGAGTGTGTGAATGTGCTTGTTTGTGTATTCCTGTGTTGCTCTGCAACAGACAGTTGACCTGTCAAGGGTGTACCACCCCTCTTGCCCCTAGACTGCTGGAGATAGCCACTGGCCCTGACGGAATAAGCAGAAGATGGATGTAATTTGTTATCAACTCTGCACAATCCCTAATGAGATATTTAACTTACACGGAGAAATTAAACTGCTTTTTTTTGTTCTGTAACATTATTTTGCTGCAAATGGTTGAATGCATTTGTTTTCACAAAGGTTTCAAGCACCATTCCAGATCTTCTAATTCACTCAGAATAACAGTGATCTTAGCTAAATTAACATTATTAACAATCAAATTAGCCCAATAGGCTTTATTGTTGCAAGAAAAAAATTACACTACAAATGAGGTTGTTTTTTCCATTGTGATTTTTTTATTCAATGCTTGTTTTTTTGTTTCATGGTTTCCATAACATTACACAGATAAATTAATAATTTATTTTTATTATAAAAATTCTAAATTAATAAACTAGATTCTGCATTAACAATTGAATTAGAATATTCATACATTTACATGCTTTATCAGTTATTAATCATTTGATCAGATTAGTTGATTTGTATTGTCCTCAATATTAAGTTATATATTTTTAAGTTTCCTCCTTATATGCCACTTCAGTCTACTTTTCTGTTTTTTTTCTACAGTTTCTTCATGTAAAGCACTTTGAATTGTCCTGCTGAAGTGATTTATATATAGATAAGCTCTTCTTTATCGGGCTAGAACAGTCTCAAAGATTCACAAACTGGCATATGTGATCTCAAACGCAAAGGACAGTCCAATTATACACAAGACAAGATCCACACTTGCACAGCACAAGATCCACACAAGCACATAATGATTCCAACAACCACATAGAATTGACATTCACAAGATAAGATAAACAAAGGTAATTGTGATGTTTGCACAATTATATCTTTATTAATAAACTAGCCGTGGTCTGGGTTGCATTGCATTTGAGTGTGGATTTTTGAGACTCATCGGATGTGACTTGATGCACAAATGCATTTTTTTTTTTTTTATAACAAGCTATGATTGCAATAATTTAGGTAATGTCATTTTTTTTTAGCCAATATAAGCCAATGAACAGAAGAGTAGGATCTTGCCTCATTTCCTGTCAGCTCTCTTCGTCCAGAGTGAGGTACGGTTAGAGAGGTCTTTCTTGCTCTGTCTCTGCACTAACTTTCGGGGGTCTGGAGGAGGATGGCGGTACATATGAGCCAGATGCCTGGCAGATGTCACATCAGCTGGGCAGAGGCGGTAGGAGGTTAGGTCTAGCTCTTGAGGCTAACCTGGAAGTTTGATTGCAGAGTGGAGGTAAGGTCAATTCTGGAAGCTACGTGAGGCAACTGTTTTAGGGGTTAATTTAAACAGACTTATTAAAAGCCACCCACAAACCTCTATAGAATTCCTTAGTTCTTAATTTCATTACTTTATTGGGGTTTTAAAGAGGACCTGTTGTGTTTTAATATAATTTTATAAAACATTATCTTTAAAAAAATGTAAGCAATAGAAGCCAATGTAGACTTTTAAATAAAAATAAAAAAAAAACAGCAAAACATGGAAAACTGCAGTTAAACAGGATATAGCGTCCAAATATGGTATGGGATGTCCATGTGGTTAGTCTTCACCTCAGAAATCCAACCCTTCCATACAACAAAGTCACCGCCCATGAGGTAATTGATATGACTGGCTTAGCAATGGAATTATAGAATTGGTTGTAAACCATTGCATGTTTAAAAAAAACAAAATGCATTTGTGCATCAAGTCAGTTAGGTGAGTCTAAAAAATCCACACACAAATGCAGTGATGTCCAACTGGACAGCTGGTATGTTATAAATCAAATATAATTGTGTATACATCACAATTACCTTTGTGGATCTTATCTTGTGAATGTGTAAATTGTATGTGCTTGTTGGAATGTGAGAAACTGGTCCTGTGTGTTTGTGAATCACATATGTGACTTTGTGAATATTGAGACTCTTCTGGCTCCATACCTTCTGCCTTGAAAATTAGAGGGTTGATACTGGGGACTTAAAAACACGATATTCGATACATACTCCATATTAAAAAAGCTGAACATGGACAGACACAGGATATGCTCTGTCCAACTCAAATTCTTATAACAACCAACAATATCATTCAAGAAAAAGAAACAGAAAACAGACTATGGAAATAAAATAAGCAACTTTAATTTGAGCAGTCTTAACATGAATGTAAATAGAATACTGTTTCGTGGTGCTTATTTAGATATTGCCTCAAATTTGTAGTGTTTTTCCTGACTGGCTGGTCCTGGAGCACTGCAGATGCTGTATCCTTCATGAAGCGAAGAAACAAATCAACACTCAGCCAAAGTTTCTTTCATCTTTTTGCAGCAAAAATAGAACTTTTTACTGGGCACATTTTGGCCGATGTCGATTAATGAAACAGTGGCTAAAATCGGCCTGCAGATTATATTGAATATATCTGTGCAGTTTTTAGCTTTTATAGATCTTTAAGAGCAAGTTGAATTTACGCTGTTCATTTTAACCTATAGATAATATAATCCACTGTATAAATCATACTAAGCTATATGTGGAGTGGGGAAAAAAAAAATATATATATATATATATATATATATATTTATTTTCCACTCCACATATAGCTTACTATGATTTATACAGTGGATTATACTATATTAAGAATTGCTCTTGGTCTGTAGACAGCAGGTGCACTCAAAATAGCTATAAAATCATTGCAAATTTATGGACAAACTTGTAAAGATAGTCAAAAATGTAATATGTTCTTTAAACAATGCATATTTTTCTCCCAGTTATAAACAATGGAAGCATTTTAGGATGTAGTCTACTTTTATGTATTTATTGGGGGTGGGGGGGTGTAGTACTTGAAGTTAACTATATGCATGTTTAACTTTTTAAGTTAAAAATCTGAAAAACACGTCATTTAAAACAGGTTAGCAACCACCAACTGTTACCAAAAACAACGTTATCTCTTATCTAGTGAGATAAGACTTTACAGATTCATGAAAGTAACTTTACAATTTACCAGACGTGTCCTCATTTAAGTTTACCAGCAGCAACAATAAAGTCGTAAAGTGACACATGATAGTGTTAATAATTCTTTATCGTTTAGGCTGAGTTGAAACTCCCTTATTCTACTTGAAGATTTTGACATGTTGATAAACCGATCATGTCTGCTCCAACACTAGATGGAAAGTCAGGACTTTTGCATTTTTCAGTCAATATATCATTAGAAGAAACTGAAGTAAACAGAAGTGGCCTTTTTTTCCCCACATCTGTCTATTTAGACCTTGAGACAGTTGACCAAAGTGTCACTAGGTGGCGCCAAACTACAGAAAATCACCTACTGTGGCTTGAAACATTTAAGTCGTGGGAAAAATCGGGTGGCTTCATTTTTAGAGTTGATAGAATATTTTTTATATATATTTTTTTATTTGCGTTGTCAGCATTTTTGCATATTTATGTTTGGAAATGTAAACAAAATAAAAGAGATATAAAACACTTTTATAACCTTTGTTTATGGTACTGAAGTTGCAGATCAAATGAGGTTATCTGAGAGGCATACAGTCTGAACAGGAAGTGGGCTGTGTCGTTAGTTTGTGACTACTTTGAACCCAACAAGCCCGGATTGATATTTACATAGCTGCATTCTAGACATGTGAATGTAAAAGGCAGCAAACTTCCTCATATCTCCACCCGTTCATACCGCACCTTTTAAAGACGGCTATCAGCCAAATGACAGCGAATACTTTAAACCTCTGTCCTCCAGAGGTAGTGAATGTTGTGTTTTTGTCACAGTTGGTAGACTTTACCAAGCTGAGGTATGTCTGCATCTCGCTTCCTCAGAATCTGTTTTGCAGCCAAATACTTCCTTATCAGTCCTCATCAGACAGTGGATGACATCTAGTGATGGCGAGGCTCAGGGTAGATAACCGGCTGCCTTGGATACATCAACAATACATGGGGGGGGGACTTATAAAAATAAATACAATAAAGGTCCCTCACCTTTTACCGAATTAGGTCTGTTTGTTCTGTTTTTCTTTACTATTTTATGCATGTATCATTCTGTTGAGTGATATTCATTGCATATTAACTCAGTTAAACACTTCAACCGTGGACTTTAAACACCTCAAAAATATATTACTGGTTGATATGGAGGGGAATTCTCCAAGAACAGCTTGGATAAGATGAAATACCATAAACATTTTTTTGTGATCCATTTTGATGTTTTCTAAGGTTTCGATACTTTGTAATAAAATAGATTGCAAAGCACTCATTAGTATAAACAAAGTTATGTAGATACTATAAATACATTAAAAATTGTATTCAATAGAATGGGATGAAACTTCTCTTGGCTCATGGCATGTTGTTTTCTCAATATAGTTTTAAAATAATGCATCTGGTGTAGTTGTTTAAGACTGATCAATTGTATTTCTATCCTTTTAAATTCCTTATCAAATATTAAGCTTATATATGATAAATCCTATATTTTGGGGAGAAAATCCATATTTGCATGTGGTACATTTAAGGTAAACTTATTAGAGTCTAGTTTCAATGAAAGCTCCTTTCTTTATGGAAGTGGAAAGACTGGATTTCCAATTCCAGAGGCATTTCTTATAAATGGTTCAGCCTGCACTCGGCTGCAGCAGCTCCACCTACTGGTGCAAAGTAATACTGCAGGAGTTGTTTCTTTCAAGTCACGTGATTTAAAAGAAATCGAGCCTTCAGCTTGGAGCAGGTCAGGCTGTGGCTTACAATCCTGCTCATGCAATAAGGCTCTTCAGAGTCAGCAGTTTTTTTTTTTCAGAGAAATGCTTTGGGTGTTTTACTTCTTTTTCTCAAGCCATAATGTCTGGTCTGCGGGTGGTGGGTATGTGTGTAGAAGATGAACTTGTCTGCCAGCTCAGGTTTCATGCTTAATTTTATTCAAATTGACAGGATTTTGGATAAAGCATCATGTGACTGCAGCATCACCCATAAGCATTTATACATAGAGGGACTTTTTTGTCAGCTGCTTATGCTGGAGTTTTGTTAATAACAAAATCTTACAGATGGTCGCACAATCTTTGCCATGCAAAAAAACTCTATACTTCCTTTTGGATTGACTATATGTCTTCTAAATTTGCATGTATTAACGACTATTCATTTGAATAACCGGTTTGATTCAGAAGTTCCAAGTTTGTCTCTTTAGCAATAATTTCAAATCACTTGCACCTTTTTTTTTTTTTAATGCGGGGTCGTCAACTGGTGCATTTCGCCCTCTAGCATTGTTGTTTACTACCTAATGTTGGTGAGAGGACTCCATTCTATCTCACCTGTGGCCACACCCTTTGGAGCTGGCACCATCAGAGCAAACACGCCGTCACAAGGATGATTTCAAGTAAACGGGCATTTCATGTCATACAAAGTCTCTCACGCACAGGAGCTAATGTTGCTTTTTTTTTTTTAAGTACATTTTTAATTTTTTTGAAAACGCACAAAGCAACAAATTTTTTAGATGAGTATGCATTTTGTAGAAAATGTTGCAAAAGAAATTGGACCATTTGAGCTGTTTCACATTTTTCTTGATTTTAATTTAACTTTTGACATATTCCCCAAGTAGCATATAATCATAACATGGAAAGGAAAGGATGGCTCATTTCTCATTATTTGTTTTGTTTATTGGTTTGTTGTTGTTGTTTTTTTTATGAGAAATAATTAAAAATATTGTGTTTATATTCATCCCTTTTAAATGTATTATTACTATCTAAAATTCTTCATAACTAGTTACACTTGTCTTTATTTATTTAGTCCAGCCATTAATAAACCTATTATTTGAAGCCCTCAGCAGTTTGTTGAAGCGCTTAAATGACAGATGAACAAATGGCATCATGAAGATCATGAAATGCGTCACATGTGTTAGAGATAAAGCGGTAAAGACGTTCAAAGCAGAGTTGGGTTGTTAAACAACATTCTTAGCTTTCAATGTTTAGTCTTGTATTAAAAATGGAAAAAGTATGGCACAAGATGAACACTAAATTACTGACAGACTGAACAAGGAGAGAATAAATTACATATCTACAGGGGGGAAAGATTAAACCTTTATAGGGCACTTAGTGAAATACTTTGAAACTCAAAATTTTTTTAAGTCAAGAATAATATTGGGAAATGATCTGAAAAATGTTTCATTAGAAACTCAGGGTCAATGTAATTACCCAAAACAGTTATTTGCCCTAATGTGGTAAAAAGAAAAAATCCAGAGAGTGCTTATTTACTTTTTAAAATACAGTTTTTAATGTTTTACTTGGCTTGTTAAGTTTTTAACTTATTAACTTTAAAAAAAAACCTAATTTACAGTAGGTAACATATCAAACACAGTATAGGCAACATTACTCGAGGTATTTTATAAACTAAACTCAGCTTCAAGACAGCGGTGGACCTTGCAGACCCTACAGACAACATTTGACCCTAGAATTTTGCTTTGTTTTTTTGCAAAGTGGAGTTTTTAAATAGTTACCAAAAATAGTGAGGGTTTACAGGACAATTATTAATAGATACCAATAACTTTCTAAAAGTTGCAAGAAGAAATCCATTCTTTAAAAGGAAATCATAAGACTGATGATCTGGTGAACTGTTAAGTGCCTTGAGATGACATGTGTTGTGAATTAGCGCTATACCGGTCCTTTTCAATATTAGCATATTGTGATAAAGTTCATTATTTTCCATTATGTAATGATAAAACTTGAACATTCATATATTTTAGATTCATTGCACACTAACTGAAATATTTCAGATCTTTTATTGTCTTAATACGGATGATTTTGGCATACAGCTCATGAAAACCCAAAATTCCTATCTAACAAAATTAGCCTATCATGAAAAAGGTCTCTAAACGTGCTATGCACCTAATCATCTGAATCAACAAATTAACTCCTGCAAAAGATTCCCGAGGCCTTGAAAACTCCCAGCCTGGTTCATCACTCAAAACCCAATCATGGGTAAGATTGCTGACCTGACTGCTGTCCAGAAGGCCGTCATTGACAGCCTCAAGCAGGAGGGAATGACACAGAAAGATATTTTTGAATGAATAGGCTGTTCCCAGAGTGCTGTATCAAGACACCTCCGTGGGAAGTCTGTGGGAAGGAAAAAGTGGCAGAAAACGCTGCACAACGAGAAGAGGTGACCGCACTCTGAGGAAGATTGTGGAGAAGGGCCGATTCCACACCATGGGGGACCTGCAGAAGCAGTGGACTGAGTCTGGCGTAGAAACATCCAGAGCCACCGTGCACAGGTGTGTGCAGGAAATGGGCTACAGGTGCCGCATTCCCCAGATCAAGCCACTTTTGAACCAGAAACAGACCTGGGCTACAGAGAAGCAGCACTGCACTGTTCCTCAGTGGTCCAAAGTACTTTTTTTTTGGATGAAAGCAAATTTTGCATGTCATTTGGAAATCAAGGTGTCAGAGTCTGGAGGAAGACTAGGGAGAAGGAAATGCCCGAATGTCAGAAGTCCAGTGTCAAGTACCCACAGTCAGTGATGGATGTGCTTTTAATCACCAAGGACACGGGATTACTTTAGTGTTGGTGGACAGATTAATGGATTCTTTATTTTCATAAAGCTGTCACAAGTATAAACCAACGAAATTCACTCTCTGCATTTAACCCTACCCTTTGGGGAGCCCAGGGGGCTGTGTGGGGTAAAGTGTTGCTCAGGGACCCAGAGCGGCAGTTTGTGGGAGTGGGACTTGGTTTGATTGGTTTCATTCATGTCATACACCAGTTTTATTTCTAATTAGGAAAGTATGGCAGTAATGCAGCGTCCTTTTTTAAATTTGTTGAGGAATATTGCAAAAATATTGTGGAAAAGTGTGGCTAAGTAGGCTGAAAAATTTTTAATTTATAAGTGCAAAAGTAAGTTTTGTTTGCTTTCCAAACTATTACACAATGCTTTTTTTCCAATCACAAAAGCCCACAGTAATATCCAGTGTTTCTTTTTGGACATAAAGGTAGAAACCGTGGAAAAATGCAAGCAGTATGAATTCTATGAATGAATCTATTTGAAGCACAGAATGTCCCAGAGACTGCTGGAGCCGGAATGCAATGCGTAATGCTTTAAGAATTAACAGTTTGGAAAGAAGGGTTTGAGGGCAGAGGTCCAGGTGGGGGTTAATGTGTAGTGTCTGCACTGTTCGATGACAGACAGACCACAATGTAGGGAAGAGACGTAAAAACGATTTCCTAGAGTATGTTTGTTGTCCTATTTGTCCCATACAGGTTGACTGATAACACGGTAGAATAGCAAGATGATCTAAATTAATCCCACCAACAACAGTAAACAGATTTGGGCATATATGTCAGTTGTTTTGTTTTTTTTTGTTTTTGTGTGGTCTATCAAGAACTTTACATGCCAACAAAAGTAAAAGCTATACATGTGCGATGTTTGTTAACCAGGTTCTGTGGAAGTATTCTGACACTTTAAACCTGGTCCATACAAAATACTGAAACTATATCTTCAGTGTCACGGGACAATGCATTGCTGACAATGGCATGCTTACATTGCACCAAGGCTGAATTGGGGAAAGCTAGATGAAAGAAATCACCTGTCAGTTTCCATGAGTTGTGTTAAAAAAAGCTTTTGTTTCACAACATTTAGAGGAAGTATGCTGCTAAAAATGTTGAAACTTATGTCCTCATTTTATTCCAAAGGCAGTCTTAGAAATAAGATACGTTGTTGTTCACAGCAAAACTCATCAATTACACAATATTATTTTAAATACAGTATTGTCAGAAGAACTCTTTTTTGACCACTTGCACTTTCAAGAGATTCTAGACACTATCCTGGGTTGACCTACATTTTATTTTGTTAGCTGTGGTGTGGGACTATTGCCGTTCAATGTCCTACTCGGTATCCACCCTGCTTTTTGTGTGCCACTTTGATAATCCTACAAACAAAGGAGCTAAGTTCAGCTCTTTTCATTAAATAAGCCTTCCCAGTCGCTCACCCACAGACTATATAAAAAAACTAAAAAAACATGAGCCTATTTTGCTACTGATTTGCATGATTGACCCCTTAAGGCAGTCGGACAAATTCTCTCTTTTACAGAAGGTCATCGAACTTGTGTCTCACCTTATCTGTCTCTTCTACCTTTAACGTACCTTTCTTCAACCTCCTGCATGCACTTTATTATCCCAAATCAGCATGCACAAACGGACATATTCACAAAAACAGGTTGCCCGTGTTTATCAAGAAAACAATGACGTGGGAATCGTAGATATGATAACATCAAAATTTAAGATTTGCATGCATCAGGCTGCCATTTTACTGAAATATGCCAGCCAACTGTTAGTGTAACTTTTTTTTTATTAAACCTCTGGATAACATGACAATAATATTTAGATAAGTGTTGCATTAGACTTATACTATAATCAGAATGCAAGAGGTGCTCTGTGCACGGATGTGTAGCTGCACGGATAATGCTGCTGGACAGTCCTAACAACATTAGTGACATGAAAAGATGTCATGAAGACTCTGAATATTACCTCTGCATATTCGTAGATGCTTTATAACCAAACATTTCAAATCCATATATTTCATGTCCCCAGACAAAGCTGTTGAAAGGAAAGTATTCCTGTGATATCAAAATATACGTTAAAATAGTCTAGACACACTCAACTTTTTACCAGCAGGATTACGCCAATCTGTGTTCTGCCTCTGGTAATTAAAGAAAAAGGTATTTAGAAATTATATCTGTTCCAAAAATAAAAAAAACCCTAAAATAACTATTTGGTCTACTGTTATCTGAGTAGATCAAGCTGAGGTGATGAACTTCTCTTCCTCATTCCACTGCAGTTGTGAAGGCCACACATTATCTTTTAGACATCAAAGTCTCAGAAATGGGAAACATATCCTTCTGATAAAAAAAAAATGTGTTCGTTTTTGAGGCTAATTTTCTGTGGAAAGCATCTGATTCTTATATTTTGCTCTTGACATATCTCTCTTGAGTGATGTTGCAAACTTGCTAGCTAATGCACCAGATTAATACTCTGGCCATATAAAAGATGGCACTGCCTCCTCTTTACAAAAGTTTAAAAAAGAATGTAATGAACATTGAAGGGAAGCTGCTTCAGAACAAGCAGCGGCAGGAGTAGAGACGCTGCGGCTTATTTTGTCATGGATGAACTAAGATATGTACACATGGGAGTGTTTATGGCAAAACGGAATCATGTTGAACTTAAAAGCTACTTCAATGTTCGTGATTCCCAAACTTGCTCTTCAAACAAAGATTTGTCCAAAATGCTGATAAAATGACATTTGGAGTTTTAAGGAGAGACATCTGATCGCATGCAATCAATTTAACAAATCAAATCTTGACGAAACATGACTATAACAGAGGGTTAAAGGGTTTACGATGCAAGAATCCTTAGATTAGAGAAGCAGTAAGTATGGATGCATTTAGTTCCTTCTTTAAATCTATAATTCATTTGCATCCTGAGTGAATAGAATTAGTTCTATCTAATGAAATGCAAAAACAGGTAAACATAATCAACATTGGTTCTTAACACCACAGATGACCTACTTAAAAGAATATTCACTTTTAGCTAAAAACTAGATTTGGTCTGGAGGAAGCAGTCAGGTGATGCAGGATGTGGGGCAGTGTAACTTTACAGCATCCCTTTTGTCATCTGCAGGCAGCTGTAGCATTTCCAGTAAATGAGAAGACTGATAATAATGCTATGTGGTCTACTCTCCCTCCCGCTTTGAAATGCACACACATGCCTCGTGATCTCTTGTTCTCTCTCTTTTTTTTTTTGTATTTATTTATTTATTTTTTTTTGAAGACTTCTCTCTGTGGGGTTGGGGGGGGGATCACTCAGGCATTAGTCTATCATTCTTAGTCATTCAACCTCTAAAATCTGCTGTCATACTTTGGATGGAGCGTTGCTCATTCTTGGTGTGAACAGATTATTCCTGAATGAAGCATCTTTCTTGCAGATTGTCTTTCTTTCTAATGTCCATCACAAAAATAAAAAACTGCACATGGGGCAAGGAGCTGCCGGTAATCTCACTTCTCCACCCTGTTGCACATTTGTGTATCAGTGGCTGTAAGCTTTGGCACCATGTCAGTAACTTTAGGTGTGTCAGCATTCCTGAAAAGACCCCTTTTCGTATAATCCAGGCTGTTGAATATTCCTATAATTAGTCAGTGTATTGAAAACCAAACTTGATGACTGCCCTGTTTTGGTTTACTTTGCTTGCACTATGGTTAGTCCTGTTTTATAGAAACGTGATACTCTAAAAGGGCAAAATAATCCACATTGTGGAAGTGGTTGTGGAAGTTAGAAACCAGATCTTCCAACTCCGACTCCAGAGGCATTTCTTATAAATGCCTTAAATTTCACCTTTCTTCCGCTTAACGCCAACCTGTTGCATTGAATAACAACAGCAAGAGTCCTGTCAAATTCTCACGATATGCTGTTGATACTCATTTCTAGATCATTTTTACAGTATATAGCAAACACTTTTTTAAATTGAGTGTATTTTGCCTTAATTTAAGTTGGTAAATAAAATGATTTGCCAACGGAATGAGTATTTTTAACCTTAAGATAATTAGATGATATGCACTTGAAGTAAGACCATAAAATTATTTTGAATGCAAGTTCTCCTGTTCCATTGGCTAAGTGCATCTGCTCAACTAAAAAGGTGCACTTATTTTAAGAAAAATGTCTCATTTACAATTTTGATTTTTTTTTTGCAGTGTAAAGAACTGCTATTTGAATAATAATCATGAGTGGCTGCGCTGACTGTTGGTTGTCGCATGCGTCGACAACTGTCTGGCACCTTTGTATTCTGCACTTCTCACCTATTTACTTCATCAATCGTCTGGTTTACATTTTCAGTGTGATCATATCTGTGTGATCAACCATAGCGACAGCTGCCATGCATAATAGTCCTTTAAGTCCATTTTGACAGGTTTTTTTTTCTGACATATTTTGTTTCACTGACTGTGTTGGAAGCTTCTTGTTAGTTAACTGCTTTTCTGAAGGTTTTCTTAAACACATTCTTTAATAAAGTCTCACAAACCTTCCCAGTATGGGCCTATAATTCTGGATTTGAACATTTGCAAGTCTGAAGATACGAAAGAATTGTAACCAAGGCCTATTAAAGCGGAGCATATAGTCTCTAACCCCAGATTATGCCATCATGTGCAAACATGCCTTATTTAATTGGATATTCCCTGAAAGCTTTATACCACTGATGGAGTTTTTCCCCATATTAACATTGTGTTTTGATCCCTTTTGAAATTAAAGAATATATTTAGTATGGCAAAACAAGGAAATATAATATATTCTGTCTCCTACAGTCAGTTTATTGAAGGCAGTGTTTCACACTAGGTTGCGATGCATTATACTCATCCCTGGATGGGTTTGGGGTGGGGTACCTGTCTGTACGCTTTTCCAAATTTTGATATATGAATTTTTTTTTTCTAACCTTGCTTTAAGCTGAATTCTTGTGGTATTTGTGACGCATGGATTCCATCTTTTACCGCTCCTGCTGCAAGCGTTCAAGGCCGACCGAAAACATGTTTGCCAATCATGTGGCAGCCAACATAAACATGGCAGCTTTAGGAGGAGGTGCGCATAGCTGCTGCTATCATCTCTGTTTTGCCAGAATCCATGGTTTTATCTTTGAAAGAGGGACAGTATAAAAGTCTTAATTTTTCATTATCAATCCGGTTAACCAGATTAGGATCCACTTAAAATTAATCTACAGCTGTGATTAAATGAATATACCTTATGTGGTCTGGTAAACAGATGTTTACCTTGCAAGCAAAAAAATAAATAAATAAAATCTAGTACTTAAGTCTAAAGTAGAGGGCCATTTAAAATTTCTTTGTTTTCGTTAAAAATACACACACATAATTTTGAGTTTGTGAAAGCTCTTGAAAAGTTGGGTTCCTTCCCCAAATTAACGTTTGTCACCTTGTTGGCCCAGAGTGGTAGAACTGCTGCAGGTAAAGATGATTCCAGTGGACATTGTGATTGGAGGATTCCACAATGTTTTATTTTTATGAAATAAAAATTAAGCATGAATAGAATAGATACTGTAAAACATATAAAGGGGAAAAAAACTCAATCTAACAAAATAAAGCCTAGATATAAATAAATAAAAAATTCTTTGTTGTTAAAAATGTCATTCATAACTGTGGAGCTTTTTTTTTTTTTCTTTTTT